>NC_046632.1:600000-1200000 GCF_900324465.2 Anabas testudineus
AGGCTACTGCATATACATTTACTCACGTGGCATTTAGGAAATCATTTTATTGTGTCCACCATTCCTTGACCCAAATCTGTGAATCATTTGAGAAAATACTTACTCACACTCAGTACTCTGCTGTGTGACTAGCCCAGTGACAAGGAAGAAGTCTATAGGGGACTGAGAGAGTGCAGATCACTTACTGTCACTTACCCTGCAATAATTGGATTCAGCTTGCTGTGAATTGGGCATAGGCAAACAATGTGGAAATGTGTTGAATTTTGAGTGACAGGTTGCTGATAGATATACTGTGTGCTGTAGACCCTTTAATATATTTTACACAATGTGTCAGGTTCCAGAAGCAACTGTATAGTTTACAACTATATACAGTACTGTAGATGCTGCAGTGGAGCTGGTAGGTTCTTCAATGGCCTGTGTAGGTTTCAACTCCTAAATTCAGACAATGGATACTTTGTTTGGTCATCAAAACCTTGGAGACATTATGTCTAATCATATGCTTACCCTAGATGACATAACATTTCACTTAAGTAATACTGTGAAGAATCTTGGTGTAATCGTTGACCAGGATCTCTCCTTTAATTCATACATAAAGGAAGTCTTTAGAACTGCCTTCTTCAACCTGAGGAAAGTTAAATTAGGATTATCTTGTCTCAAAGTGATGCTAAAAGAGTAGTCCATGCATTTGTTATTTCCAGACTGGACTATTGTAAGTCACTGTCCCAATAACTCATTTAAAAGCCTCCAGTTAATCCAAAATGCTGCAGCCAGAGTGACTGACTGGAATTATGTTAGAAAAATTGTACACAAAATGATTCTTTTACATTTGTTTCTCTTATGAAACTGTTAAACTTTCAGTGACTCTTGTGAAACAAAAAAAGGGGAAAAAAAGGTATAATATGGTTTTCAATCAATCATTCTGAAACTAGTGGTGATAAATGATTGTTAAGAGTCACACAGATTCACAACAGAAGGCATCTCAAGGCACTTTACAGTGTAAGGTTTAAGACTTCACAGAGTATAATTGTATAGAAAATTTCATAGAAATCCAACAATCTCATTTGAGCAAGCTTTAGGCAACAGTGGAGAGGAAAAACTCCATTTAGAGGAAGAAACCTCCAGCAGGCTCATGGCGGGTGGTCCTGTCCCTCGACCGGTTGGGGTGAGTAAAAAGTGGGGAGAGAAAAGAACATCAGGCAACAAAAAACAACAGCAAGCAGCTACAGTGTCTGTAGCACTGACATTGAACTTCTGGCTGTGGGACTCCGTCCATATTGTTTGCCCAGAGAGTTTTCTCACTCCATATTAATCACTGTAGACGTTCCTCCATCCGCTAACCCTGCTTGTACCTGTGAAAGAGTGTGTATTCAGCCCTGATATTGAATTGCTGACTGTGGGACTCTGTCTATATTATTTTCCCAGAGAGTTTTCTCACACCATTTTTATCGCTATTTACGTTCCTCCATCCGCTAACGCCGCTGCTGCGTGTGACATCATTCAGACCCTCACCAAGACACTTCCTACATTTACCCAGTTTCTAAACTGTCGCACCAGGGGGGAGAGGACATTGGATCGTAAAGAGGTGGACAGAGGGGGGCACACTTTGCCCTGCAGGGTTGCTTTGAAGATAAAGATTGGAAGACGCATCACTGAGAGCTGAACAGGCTTCCCCCCACAAAAGCTGCAGGTCCAGATAGAATCAGCCCAAGGGTGCTGAAAGCCTGTGCTCCTCAGCTATGTGTTGTTCTCCAACACATTTTCAACCTCAGCCTGCACCTGAAAAGAGAGTTCCTCTTGGCTGGAAGAAGTTGTGCTTAGTTCCCATAAAAACGACGCCACGTCCCAGAGTCCTCTATGACTACAGACCAGTGGCTCTACCTCACATATTTTGAAGGCTTTTGAGAGGCTGATCCTGGAGTTCCTCTGACCTCTGGTCAAACCCTCACTTGACCCCCTCCAGTTTGCTTATCAGCCTCAACTTTAAGTTAGTGAAGATCATGTTTTTTGTTTTTGTTTCTCAAATGCATTTAACACCATCCGGCCTGCACTGCTGGGGGTAAAATTAAAAAACATGCTTGTTACATACATGTTGACACTCCTCTGATTTTGTGGATCTCCTGTGATTTTGTGGATCATGGACTACCCACAGTAGATGGGTACTGTCTGACACTGTCTGACATACAGTCTGACATACAGTCTGACACAAGTTCTGTCTCCATTTCTCTTCACCCTGTACACCTCAGACTTGATGTAGATGACTCTGCAGTTGTATGATGCATTCAGGGCAAAGATGTCAAAGAGTACCAGGGAGTGGTGGAAAATCCTGTGGACTGGTGTGGACTCAACTATCTTCAACTGAACATCAACGAGTCTTTGGCTGATTAGCATTAAGTGCTTCACAGAGTGCCACAGGAGGTCCTTTCTACCTGTGGCCATCAGTCTTTACAATTCCTCCCCCCTCTGTAAGGGGTGGGGGAACTGACAATTTCTGTCATATAACTGCTGTCATTCCACCCTGGACTATAATTATTGACCCAATTTCATCCATCTCACATATTCTGTATAATTTGAGTTCTCTGTATTGATGTTATTGTGTATTTGTGTTGGTGTGGATCTTTTCTGGTTGTGGTTCCCTTTCTTTCTGTCTGTGTTGAGAACAACTGTAACAAGGCAAAAAAATTTCCCTCTGGGATTAATAAGTTAATTAAGTTTTTTGATTCTTGAATTAAAAACATTAGACAGGTCAACTGGATTCTGGAGATATATAGCCCCAAGGCCGAGGATACCTGGAGAAAAGTAAAGAGAGAGCGGGAGACAGAGAGGAGGAAGCACAACTATGGGAGAGAGAAGACACAAAGTTAATGACATGCAATGGTGGCATTTGCATAAGTAGAGGAGAAAGGAGAGAGGAGAGGAGCTCAGTGTATCAGTAGAGGTCCCCCAGCAGACTAATCTATAGCAGCATAACTAAGGAATGGTTTAGAGTCACCTGAGTACTCTGAAAGCAAAGTGTTCTTCTAATAAAAATATAGTACTATGAGGTCTTTAAGAAATAAGACATTGATTATTAAGTACTTTATATGTGAGGAGAAGTATTTTAAATTCTATCCTGGATTTTCCAGGTAGCCAATGGAGAGAAGCTAATGTAGGAGAAATATGATCTCTCTTGCTAATTCCAGTCAGAACTCTGGCTGCAGCATTTTGGATTAACTGGAGGCTTTTTAATGAATTATCGGGCCATCCTATTAGTAGTTAATTACTATAGTCCAGTCTGGAAATAACAAATGCATGGACTAGTTCTGCAACATCATTTTCAGACAAGATGCTCCTCATATTAGCAATATTCCTCAGATCATCAGGTCAGTTCTAGATATTTCTTTTATGTATGAGTTAAAGATGATATATTGGTCAAAGATAAAGCCACAATTCCCCACCCAGGCCTTTACGTCTTTTAGGCATACTTGGTTTAAATGAATTAAATCTGATTAAATAGTATATGTTATTTGCAGGCTAAACCAGATTCATATAAATTAGTGTAATACCATGTCCTTTCCAGTTTTTGCAGTGTTTGCTTTAAAAAGATACAGATTTGTGAATTGTACCATGGAGCTAGCCTCCTCTGATTCACTACCTTCTTTTTCAGAGGGGGAACAGTATCCAGCATCAGACACTGTTAGGCTGCACAATTATCAGCATCACAATACTAACATCACCACCCTTCAAACTAGGTGCTGTGGTAGCTTCAGATCCTCAGGAGTTCCTTTCTTTCCCCAAATGCTTCTCTTCCCATCATTCTGGTGTAATTTGATATACAGAACACCATAGATTAGTTTTTGGCTCACTGTTTTTGACACTCACTAACTGTATACCTTTGTGATAAACCATAACTATTTACTGGGTGAAGGCTTCTCTTGATGGTTGAGCAGTCTTCTTGATCTCACCAGCTGCTATGAAGGTGTTTTTCTGCACCAGGGAAATAATTATTGTATTCCTGTAATCATCAATATCAATACTAAACATAATACGTTCAAATTCGACTTCAATTTGTGTCAAAAGTTTGGATTTCAAACTTTCTGTATCTAAAAGACTATGTTGATAGATCAATTAAAAAGTTCTGATAAATGCTGTACACATCTATTAAATAGCAATAAATAGTATGTACCCAGTAAAACATTTCTCCGTATACCTCTGTCATTTCTTGTTGCAGGAAGAAACTGTAAAAAAAACAGTTCATTCACCAACCATATTCAAAACACTGAACCATGTGAATTAAGCCACTGCTTTCCAAAACATGCCTGACGTTTGTCAGAGAGCACCTTGATACCCAACAATGCTACTGATAAAATGAAGGGTTAATCGTTCAGGAAGAACTTAGTACTTTCAAATGTTGTTCAAATGATGATTTAGTTGTGTTTTGCTGCCTTATGTCCTTGACAGCTAGTTATTAGGGAGGGCAAAATCGATTCTATCGAGGTATTTCTCAGGATAATGTCAAGGTGACTGCCAGTTGAAGTTCAGTAGAAGTTGGGTGATGCAGCAACGCCGTGACCCTAAACGTGGACAAAGTACTTTAGAATGTCTTTAAAAAAGATAATCCACCTGAAGGGATCCATACAGAGCAGACAATTTAGGAATATGTCTGAGCTCAGGCAGTTTTCAACAGAGGAATTGTCTGTTCAGACACAAATACTTTGTTAGTTTGTGTGTGACATCTCCAGCTTTTCTCGTGTTCTCTAGAGCCTCTCAACTGATTCTGATAAATCTGCACATTAAAAACTGAGAACACGGAGTGGGCTTGCTTTAGTTTTATTAAAACTAATTAGTAAGTAAACAACATCTCCTGTGCATGTAAAATATGCTCTACCATACAATGTGAGTTCTTCCTCAAATTTAAAGTTGAAAGAAGAATAAAAGATGTATCTTTGCCATAGCTATGCAAGGAATTTAGGAAAGTTAGCCCCTAAATAACACTTAGTATATAGCGAACACAATTGGACTTTCCATTCCAATAATTTTTGAGGGGACTGTACCTCACCCTGGCTTCCTATTCACTAGAGATGTTTTAATATAGAGAAGTTAGGTGGTATTAATTAACTATGTATCTTTGTAGATACACAAATTTACACATTAGCACTGTTAAAACCCCTACCCAACCCCCACAAAGAAAACAAACAGAAAGTGGTATCAGAAGAACCCAACACGTGACAGCCACCTGCACATTGGGCCTGCCAGAGCCAGTATGGCCCCAACAGAGCAGGGGAATAGCTTTATCTGAAATATGATGGCATCTGTCTCTCAAGCAGCAGACTTCTCATTACAAACAGTTTCTTTGACTAGTTGATGCGACATCAGCTGTCACAGTTCATCAGGCATGCCAAGGTAGGGGCAAAATAAGCAGCTGCCACAAGCATCCTCAGCTGAAAAGGAGCCATGTGGAGATAAATGCTGGGCCGCAGAGTTCTGGAAACAGTCCAAAGCTTCAGTCACTCTGACAACTCTGCAGCATAATCTCATATTACATTTAAAGTAATGTCTGCAAACTAGATGGTGATTTTTATTTAGGAATTTGGGTGGTGCACAAAATGTTTGCTGTTAATATAATGATTCTTAGATATTTAAATATTGGTATATTAAACTAATTAAGAATAAATGTCACAAAACACACATACACACACAGGTTTTTTTTTCCATTGCTTTCACCACATCACCACAAAAAAAAAAAAGATTTTCCTCCACTGAGTTGAACTAGCAGCAGAAATCTCAAACTCATCTAAAAATCATAGTATGTAAAACTGTAAATGTGAGCCACTTGTTTCATAATTTGTCTTAACAATTATTTTTTAACATTTTAGCATTTTCTTAAATCTTCGTTGATCAGAAACCCCTGTTCTATAGTATATAATGGCTGTTGTATCCCAACCCTGATGCAACTTAAAATAAGCCTCCAGTTTCCCTGCAAGCTCTTCCCAGAGGCTACCAGCAAAATGTATTTTAGCCCTTAATATTTATTACTGTGTCAAGTGACAAATGAACTTCAGAGTGGATCAAGCAAAACAACAAAACAAAGCTAAATAAATCAAGCCTAATTTTACTGAGTCAGATACAACAAAAATAAAACATGCCTGTCTGAACTCAAAGAGTAAGATTGTTTCCAACACAGTCACCATATCCTTCCAATTTTACCAATAAACCAAATGTAAACTAGTTTAAAAGGGTCATATTATGCATTTTTTGGTTTATATTACATATACACTACTTCTTAAAAGTTTAGGATAACTTATAATTGTAATAATTGTATTGTTTTTCACAGAAACACACAAAATAAGTCTGAATAGGAAATATAGCAAAAGAACAGGAGATGCTAATATTGTCAGAGTTAGAAATAATGATTTTGATAGAAATGATGAATGTGTTTTTCAAACTTTGCCTTCATCAAAAAAAATAAACCCTTATGCAGCAATTACAGCCTGGCTGACATTAGGCATTCTAGCTGTCAGTTCATCAAGATAAACTGATGAAATTTCACCCCATGCTACCAGGAGCATCTCCTCAAGATGGATTGACTTGATAGATTCTTCCTCTGTACCATATGATCGAGCTGCTCTCAAACAGCTCAATAGGGTTCAGATCTGGAGACTGTGCTGGCCTCTCCATTTCATAATTGTCAGAATTCCAGCTTACTGCTTATTTTTCAAATATTACACATTTGAAGGTGTACTTTTGGGTAATTTTTCTGTTGTAGGATGAAATTGGCCCCAATCAAGTGCTGCCCACAGGGCGATGCAAAATCTTGTGATAGCTTTCCTCCTTCAAGGTCCCTTCTACTCTGTACAAATATCCTATTTTACCACCTCCAAAGCACTTTCAGACCATCATGCTGCCTCCATCCAACTTGACTGAAAGTATTAAGCACTATTCTAGCATCTTTATATTTGTTCTGCCACTATAGTTAGTAGCAGGCAGCTCCAGACTTAGTACACATGCAAACATGTCTTGTAGAAGGTGTTTTTCACCTTTTTTTTTTTTTTTTTTGTGAAGAAGAATTAACTTTATTTACTCCTTACATTTGCATTTAGATTCAGTTACTCATCCCAAAGATGGAACCATAAAACAACACCTACAGTTACAATGTACTGCAGGTACTGGGAGGAATAATCAGATTTCTTTTATTCCTGTCTGCCTCTGCCTCTGGAGACTGGCACGCTTTGCTCCTCTGTGTTTTGCCTTGATACTGTTCCTCTGCTCAAGGGCACAGACATTACTTATCTAGGCATTTAGATTTACAGTAATGCGCTCCTTCACTGGCCACTTCCTTGGCAAGAGGCCGTCTTTATAATAGCCGCAGATTCTTTAATGGGTGAGTGACCATAGTAAAAAAGGAAAAGATGCCAGGAATTACTACTAATCTGGAAACCACAAAAAATCTTTCAACACAGACTTTGGATGTGCTGTCAAGGACACATGCATGTAAAGTAGGTTTATAAATTAGTCTTTATCAGGCAGGAGAAGTTATTAGTTAGTTAACTTCATTTAAGATTTAGCTACCAGACATGCTTTGAGATGATGTCACAGACTATAGAAGCCCTGTGACAACCTCTTATGCTCACAAAAAAGACCAAGATTTTTAATCTATGTAAAACTGCTTCCGTTTTGAACCAATATGCACCAGTGATTTGTTTCTATAATCGCATACTCCAAACCCAAAACAAATCTGCAGAAAGACCCGTCAAGCTGGTGACTTTGGATGAAATTTGGTGTTTACTAAGATGGATCGCATGGGAGCTTTTTGGAGAATTAATCTGTGGCTATTCAGCCATTTTATAATGTGTTTATAGATGACTAATTCTCCTTGAAAACATATACACACAAAACAAAAACAAAATACAAAAAAACTAATAAAACAAATTAACCTGCTTCAAATGTTGTTAAAGAAATACAGAAAAACGAAAAAACTGATAAACCTAAAAGATTTAACTGATACAGCTACAGATATGTAAAGCTGAAAATGAAAACAAGCTAAGATTGTACTTCCCTGGTGGACACGTTTTCTAGCTATGTTGTTGACAAGTAATGCTAATCAAATGGGAGCATTAATTTATTAGCACCAATCTACAAATGTGTTTGTAGTTACAGGCAATTGCTCCACTATGTACCTGATAAATCTCATCAAAAGCACATAGCATCTTGTCTCAATATTTTTATCTAATAAAATATATATTATATAAATAATATTGACTGGTGCAGTTTTAAGATTTCTGATCAGTTCTCTTTTTAAGAAGTGTTGTGACTACTTTTGATGGGACTGAATTTTGAAAAGGGAAAAGTGATTTTCAATGCATTTTTATCTCATAGATTGTAGTTAATTACTAAATTCCATTTTATGCTGCAAACAAATTATACCATTGTTGCTGATTTCATAAAGGCAAAATGAAGACAGTAGCAGGGCATGCTGAGCAGATCATCATGCCACTGAACCATGTGAGAAATGATGCTATGTAATCATAGTCAAGTAGTAGTCATAATAGTGAGTAGTCACCTTGAATGTCAATTTCATAACATGCAATTTAAGTTAAAATGATATATTGATTGTGTTCATTAATAAATTGTGTTTATTCTCATTTGCTGAATGTAGATATTTTTCTACTAGGGGATACATTTTAGGCAGTGCCTAATAGTCTGTGTTGAAATTGAAGTGCTACGCTACTTTCTACAGCCTTCCACTAAGTGGCCCCGAAGGAATGCAGGTTGTGATTGTGAGATGACACTTTGCTCATTTTAATTTTACACACTTAGGAGCTAAAAGTAAGTAAAAGAAAACAGAAGCAGATGAGCCAACCCTCAACAAGGAACTAACTCAACAAACCATATTTACTGTGAATGTCAAAGTTGACCACAAACCAACTTTCAAGTGAGGTACAAGGCAAGAAAAATATCTAAGTCAAGGAGACACTACTCTCCAACACCAGTGAACATACGGACATTAGGAGAGTGGGATGTAAATACATGGGTGCTCACTTGTACAGCCTATTGTCAAACAACTGTGCTGCACTTTACAGAAAGAGCCAGAGCAGACTCTATCTTCTGAAGATACTAAGGTCATTTAGAGGGCAGGGGACACTCTACAGGACCTTCTTCAACACAGCAGTGTCATCCCCTGCAGGGGAAGCAGCATTTCACCTGGAGACAGAAAGAGGTTGGACAAACTGATTAAATAAGCCGGCTCTGTTGCAGGATGTTTACTTCAGTCAGTGCAGGAGGTGGGAGAGAGGAGGATATTAACTAAGCTGACATCAATCCTGGTGATTGACTCCACCCCATACATGAGACTCTGGGAACTACAACACTGGGCAGCTGTGTAGTATGTCAGAGGCAACATTTGTAGTGCCAGAGTCTTACATCACAACCTGTATAATATGGTATAATGCCATTTAATTGCCATTATCAGTTGTTACTGCAGCCTCAAACGTGCATTAGAAGGTTTACTCCACCTC
This sequence comes from Anabas testudineus, assembly GCF_900324465.2. Taxonomy (NCBI): domain Eukaryota; kingdom Metazoa; phylum Chordata; class Actinopteri; order Anabantiformes; family Anabantidae; genus Anabas; species Anabas testudineus. Next base: position 609,492 of record NC_046632.1, read on the forward strand.
CTAGTCAGCTCAGTAAGCCTTTACCTTTGATTCAGTAGACTATAGGCCGCGGGCCATTGCTCTAATTGTTAAAATACTAGGCAGGCAACATACCAGGTTTAGCCACAAAAACAATTTGGTATGTGTAGGTACAAAAAGAACTTTGTAAGGTGATGATACAAAGAGTACTTGGCAAGGTGATTGTGCAAAAGGTATTTGTTATTTCATATGACTGCAGAAAGGACAAATACTAGAATAAAAGGCTGAATGAAATGAGAGATCATTGCAAAGAGCCATGCTGCCTTGTTTGTACATCAAAGCCTGCCCAAAGTCTGACTAATAGTGAAACTGACCCAACATGGCCTGTTCAAGTCTAAATTAGTTGCTTCCCAATGTGTATATTTTTTCAGTTCACAGTTCATGTTGTATAATGGAGATATATTGTGTATGTCTGCCTCTTTCTGCCACTGTGCTGTCACAGTGTGCTCAGACACAAACAGAAAAACTTACACAGTTACAATGTGTGAGTCGTGCTTTTGAATTAAGTTGGAGGTAGAGGAGAAATCACATTTCTGATCTGTTGCTTGTATAAGGGGATTTACAGTAACTAAGTTAGTGTAAATTATGTAAACACAGTAAAATTATATGCACCTACTAGTAGGTGGTTTGCCCCTTCTGACACATCATTATTGGAGTGATGACGTCTGATAACACCCAATAAATGGTGCAATGGTATCCGTCCCATTCTAAAACTGTGTCTGGTGCCTTTTTAAGTCTTAGTTTAATTCATAGTTGGGAGTAAGAGATACAGTAACTGTTTAGGATAAAACTGGGTTCAGTTTAAAGGTTAGGAGAAGCAGATTTGATGGGGAAAGGTATGTGCACCAGACTAGAGCTTGGCACTAATTTATCTTGGCTTTGCTTGTCATACATGGGTAGTTAGAGTTACAAATCTCCAGAAATTTAAATAGGAACACCAGCTAGAATATAAGATTATTATTACTTCCTTCATTCCTTTTTTCTACAGAGTCTAATAAAATGTTCTGTATGCTGCTGTTGCTGTCAATTTATTGATGATACATTTTAATGGTTCAATACTATAATTTCTTCTAATGATTTGAATATTATTGTGTCATCCTTGATATTTGTGCCTTCCTTTTGATAATGTCAACTGAACTAAGCTAAGCCTCTAATGCTACACACACACACTCACATGCACTAATAAAATGCTGTCATAATTTCTGAGGAGGGCAAATTTGGCGAAGGGCTTCTACTCCAACACCTGTGACAACAAGGTGTGTGTGTGTGGTTGGGGGTGGGTGGGGGGGGGGGGGGGGGGGGGGGCAACTAAAAGTAAAAAAACTTCAAATAAAAATTGAATATGAAGAAAATCTATTATACTATATTCAACTTGTCATGAGATAATCCACCAGGTAGAGTCTTGTCCTCCAGACCTACCTGTAGACTAAAAATCACCTAAATGTAACATTAGCATTAAGGTCATTCTCAATCAGTTCCTCCCTCTGCATTGACTTTGTTGGAGCTGCTATGCCACATAGTGAATAGGAGAGGAGGGGGGTAGTAATCTGAATCTAATCAGCTCCTTTAATGAGAACAGAGAGGAGGCAAATAATACATTAATTTCTACTTGGGCTTTGAACATTTCTTGGCTGTAGTAGTTCTAGTCTTTACAGAGCGTTCTTTAGGGCTTAAGCCCTTCTTTCAGGTGTAGCTCTTTGATCCACTCTGTGACTCTATAGGGTATTCAGTTGTGTGCGCTGCAGAAACAGTTGCTCAGACTTATACCAATTAGCTAGTGGGATTAGTTTTCAGGTGATGTATTTATTCTGTCAAAATAAATTCAACGTAAGTGAAAAAATTATTTTACAAAATGGCTTTGCAGTGCTCCCCCGTGTCTACAGCATTTACTTCTCATTAAGTTGTTTTACTTGTAGAAAGTGTTTGGAGTGAATACTTACAAAATGTGTTTTTTTTTTTTCTTCTTCCACTCTAAGTAAATATTGTACGTCTTATTGGGGACAGAGATATTCATAATGCCAACCTGGAGAGCTTGTGCCACTTTAATGCCATAAACAACAGACAAATGTTGATCAGAATGACTGAAGCATAATTAATCATATGACATGGAAGAAAGATATTATTTAATGTGTAGGAAAGTTGCTTACATAAGAAAATAAATGAATGCATTTTAATTAATGATGTTTTGTGGATGTTAGAACACAAACAGAAGAAATCTACTGGTTATATACTGTACAGGAGGAGATAATAAGAGAACTGTGACTGACTATGATCGGTGCGGCCAGCTGTTGTAAGTACAACAGCAACACCCTGTGGCCCCAAGAACACATAACAGACTGAACCTGGGCAACAGGATTAACAGACAGGTGCTACAAAGGCTTCACAAAATAGAAGAAAAGACACTAAATAAAGTATAGATATGGGAACTGTGAACAATATTTCTATAAATATAATTCTGGAGCCACACTGAGTCAGAACAGCATCAGAACATTCTCCTGTATGAGTTGCTTTCACTAATATGCTACATGATAACTTGAAAATCAACAGCTATAGAAGGAGAATAGTTCATCAGGTCTGACTCAGCTGAGAGAGTAAACACACATGCAACTTCCTGTTGATTGCAAATCCTAAACCATATGCCAGTGCAGGTAGTTCCAGTGCAAACTGCCAGGTGAGAGGGTTTTAATCACCTTTGCACTGAATGATTAGAATAATTATTTCAGGGGAGAGGGATGCTTCTTGCTATTAACAACCTTGTGTTCAATATCATAACAAATTAGTTCATGCTCATTAGAATGAGTTGTGCATACCTAGTGGGTCGGAAAGCCTCCACTGGGAACTAGCTTATTACTCCCTGTGAGAGCAGCATGTAATTAGCATTCACCAAGTGCTGTGTTTATATAACATCCCTTCTCACAAATACAATTTTGACAGTACATCAGTGTTACTTGTCTGATCAAGAAGGATCTCGCTTGCAAGGCTAAATTATTACATCAAAGGCCAGCAGAATTTCATTTCAGCTCAGGGCTCCGTAGAGACACATGAGCAACCAACAGGTTGTGTTTAAGCCAAAGTCAAACTCAAAGTTTAGTGGTTCATATCACATAGTCATGGGCCCACGGAAACGACAACTTCTGATGTGCAATCAAAGAAAACAGGACCCTGCCAGTTATATGTGTACTATAATATTAGATAAAGTGTAGAAAAATGACCTAAATATGTTGTCCATATGCATTTTGATCTAGTTAATAAACCACTGTCATCCAGCCACAAAACGTTTTGGCTCCACTTCCCAATGTTTTCTGCATATTTTATTCATATCTCACAGGCTCCTCATTGGAGCAGTCACTCTGCTTTTCTGACCAGACTATTCACCCTCATGTTCAACATGCTCCGTGTAATATAATGTATGCCATTTTTTAACCACTCGCTATTTCAAAATGTTGACAAAAGGATAAATCAGAAAGAAAAATAGATGCTTTTTCCTCTTCAAATGGCCCGTTGATTGTGCAGGGAGCAGAACTGTAGTTCGCACACACTTCCTGATGGAGCTGCTCCTGCGAAGGATAAAAACACACTCCTAGCAAGCCAGCTACATGAGTTATGAAAAGTTATGTTTGACTGTCAAGTAGATAGAGAAATATTTTTTAAAATGGACGTTATTCCTCGGTTTTCTGCACATGAATAGTAGAAAATATCCCCATGTTCAGAGAGTCGGCACTGGTGACAAGTCAACTACGAAGGGTTGGATTGTTAAAGCTAGTAAGTCTCTGTAGCTAGCGTTAGCAACCAGGCCAGCCTGCTAACGGAAGCTAGCTAGTGAATGCACTACAACGTAACGTTAGGCCTTTGATAGCCTTTGATAGCTTGTTTATACTTGCAACTGTATTATGGTCGTGTTAAATTGCGGCTATTAATCTACAGTAATGATGTCAGGCCGTAACATCTCTTTCGCCAAAAGTGAACTTTTTACTTTTCCGTAAAGTTAGTTTTTCTAAGACACCTATAGTTAGCTCTGCTATCGTTTGTTAAGCTAGCGTTACGCGGTTAGCCAGTTGGTTAAATGCATCATACTGTTTGACAGAATGCAACATTATGCCGTTCTACTTCGTTTGACAGCTTCCGACAAAATGTGTAACGTTATCCAATTTCTAACGAGCTAACTTAGTTAAGGTATATATTACGTTACTAATACATGGGCTTGTGTAACGACACGTTAGTTCCTCAGTTGTGTCATAATCACAACCTTAGTCTAAGCATTCATGTGCTGAATTTATTTCTAAATAGACCTTAAAGTAATGCTTATGTTCTCTTTGTCTGAAATTTGCTTTCATTTCAGTAAGTTACTAGCTGACGTTAGCTAGTAATGTCTCTAACATTACCATCTGCCGATATGCTTGAAACACCTCCTGGATACCCATTTGAAGAAATTAACTATGAAGATATTGAAGTTGAGGAGGTAGGTTGCCTGTGTTATTGTGCTCTGTCCGTGTTCCTGACACTAAGAAGATTCATTTAATGTTCTGGATGAACGTTCAGAATATAAGGTGAACAAGCTCCCACTTTGTAATAATTGTCTACTTTACCTATTGATTTTCAGGTGGTGGGGAGAGGAGCTTTCGGGGTTGTTTGCAAAGCCAAATGGAAAGGCAAAGATGTTGCAATCAAGACCATTGAGAGTGAATCGGAGAGGAAAGCCTTTATTGTTGAGGTATTGTTTTTTACTTAATATTTTCCAATTACTACAAGATGTTGAGTTGACAGCCAGTGGTTATGTCCAAAATCTCTCTCTATTCACAACTCCCTTTTTAATGTAGACTCACATAAGATAAAACTTGATTCATCTACGTGTCACAGCAGCAGAATAAAACTAACACCAAAAATGAAAAGCAATAGAACAGAATAAATCTAGAATAGGTCTAATAAATCTAGATCAGGTTTCAGGTGGCATCAGACCTGTCTTGAAGGCTTAATAACGAGTAGCTAATAGCAAGCTAGCTGTTGTCATATGTATGAAACAATGTTGTATCCATAGTAATGTGTGCCTCCTGATAAAGTCATAAAAAGTTCACTCACAAACGCAGGAGATGAGAGAGATTTTGGACATTTTCTAATCATTGTCATATTGCATCATCACTAATAACCGAGCTGCACAAAAGTAAAACTCTTATTTCTAAAATGGGGAGCAGTGCATTGTTGGCAAAAAAGTAGTGTTTTTCTGAAGAAATTAAATGATAACTGAAATTTAATGATTACTCGTCATGATCCTGTATATTGACAGATTGTTTATTATTAGCTGTACGATCCCCACAACGCTGATGAAGCATTAGAAGTGTACTTGATGCTCTTAAGTTGGTCTTGGGTGATGCAGGCAATCTAGCTAAAAGGTCTTATCACAATTCTCTTAAATACAATCACAATCCATGTTTTAAATTGCCTTCTTTTTACTCTTTTAAATGTATTGAGAAGCAAGTGAATTGTCCACTCACCATAGCCAGCAGTATGTTAGGCTGTACCATTAGACTGAAGTGGTGCAGACTGGTTTTGGTCCAAAACTTATATTTTGGGCATCTTACATTAAGTTTTTGGAACTTACAAGTTGAGTATGATTGTGGTAAGTTTTCCTCATGTACACTCTTTAGTTTAGGAAAAGCAGCGTTGTGTAGCCGTTCTTGCAGAATGCACACACAACAAGAATAATTTAGGCCTCTATGAATTTAGGTAAGTTTAATTTAGGTCATGAAATAAATATTTGCATCAACTCATTTGACCTGCTTAAGCAACAACAATGATCAACACTAAACTGCAAATGGGAAGCTGATTCATTAATATTTCCTACAATAAACTTTGCTAATAGTCCATGTTGTTTTTACAGCTTATGTCCACCAACGCAAGTGTAATTATGTCAACATGCAAAGGATCTGAATTAAAAGTATCTCGTAACATTTTGTTTCTAGGTTGTGCAGCTTAGTATACATGAGCGTGTTTCTTCTCTTGGTCTTGTCTGCGCCTTCTCACTTGGTCCAAAGACGTTACATTGCTATTATGTCATAAGTAAGAGAGTAAAAAAAAATCTAGATTCTGGCAAAGTTTTTGGAATATAAAATGTCCGTGGATAAATAATTCATAATAGGGGAAAACCCTACCTTGTTGAAGATTAATTGTGAGAAGAGTCATAGATAGCTCTTTTATATGGTAGTCAAGGTCGAAAAGACCTTTTGCGTTGTGTGTTTCTTATTGCAACAGCTACTGGAACAAATTGGCAATGTAATTGAGCACATACAGGCACACAGTCGCTGCCCTGTCTAAGTCAAAGTGCAGGCCATATGCTGTACAATACTGAAGAAATCCCTTGGGATCGTCATGGCTCTCTGTATTTGCCTTTGTACCTAAAAAAAAGTTTTTGTTGTCCTAATATTTTTTTTACTGGTGTTGCTATAACTGTACTATTAATAAACTGTTACTGTTCTTATTATTCCTTGAAACATACTGTTCTTTCGTATCTGCCATCTTCAGCATTTACCACATGGCAGTATATCATGATATAATCAGAGGTGTTAATTTAACTGTACTTACTATAATTGTGCTGGACTGCATTACATTAAAATGTGTTTCTAGTCTGTTTGTAAATGGTATGTGGTATGTTATCTTCTAGTTTGTATTTATATTGCAAAGGCAAATCATTAGAAACATTGTTGAATTGCATTTGCTATTTCAGATGTACCTAGTAAAGTGGCCATTGACTCAGTATTCATGCTGACCTGTGTCTAAGTTGTGGCTGCTTTGTTTTTATTCATCTTTGTATAAGAAAGTTATCCTAGCCTTTAATCTGACTAAAATTGCCATTGAATAAAATTTGCATCTCTCAAATTTTATCTGTGCATGTCTGTGCTTTGTTTAGCGCTATGGTTTGACCATCACATTTAAAAGACATAGGTTCTTATTCTGAGTGTAGTGGAAAAATGCCACATATGTAAAAGCTGTGATAAAAAAATTCAGTATTGAAGCTCTGTAATTCTGTCTGTAACACCACTCATGGAGCAGAGCCTGCGAAGTATAAATATTTATGTACTCAAGGTGTTACTTGCAAATGGAGTTCTGCTTTACTTTACTTTTTTACTTTTTACTAACCCTACTTTTTCCCCTTTTTCTACAGCTCCGGCAGCTGTCACGTGTGAATCACCCCAACATTGTAAAGTTGTATGGCTCTTGCAATAATCCAGTAAGTTGATTGGAATTTATATCTTATGCTGTCTTAACTGAACAGTCACACTGATACTCCAGCTCATCCCTTACCCTTTTATACAGTGATAAGTATGTGAAATCAATGTATGTCTGTCTTATATACAGACATAGACAAAAGTGTTGCCACCCTTCCATTAAAGAAAGGAAAAACCCACAAAGTAACTTGAAACTGACAAAAGTAATAATAATTATAAATTTACTAAAAATTAACTTAGGAAAATCAGACAAAGCTTAGTAGTTGTGGTTAAACAGATGTTTTTTTTTTTTTAAACAAACTTAATATTTTATTGCACAACCATTTGAAGCAATCATTGTAATCAAACAATTTCTGTAACTGTCAATGAGACTTGCATCTGCTAAAAGGTATTTTGTCTCAGGTTTGAAGGATGCCTTCTCCAGACTGCATGTTCCAGCTCCTTCCACAGATGTTAATGTGATTTAGATCGGGACTCATAGAAAGCCACTTCAGAATAGTCCAATGATTTGTTCTTTGCCATTGTTGGGTGTTTTTAGCTGTTGGAGTACTATGACCTGTGACAAAGACCAAACTTTCTGACACTGGGCAGCACGTTTTGCTTCAGAAGTCTAGAGATTTCATTGTACCCTGCACATATTTAAGACACGTGCTAGATGGAGCAAAGCAGCCCCAGAACATAACCAAGCCTCATTTGTGTGACCTTTTGTGGGTTGCACAACGTATGCAAAAAAAATTAATTTTCATACAGTGGCAAGAAACACAGTAGCATGTGAACCTTTTAAAAGTTTGTATTTTTCTGTATTTGTTATAAGACATGATCTGATCTTTTATGTATTTATTGAGAACAACCATAAATACCTCATAAAGCTAGTGGACCAAGCGCTTCCTGTAGCTGTGGATCAGACCTGCACATCGTTCCTAGCAGGACTGCTTTAGCTCTATCATATTCTTTGGACGTCTTATGTTTTTGGCTCTCTTCAAGTTGTTTCATAGCATCTCTATTGGGTTGAGGTCTCCGCCCACTCCAACAGTCAGATTTTATTTTTCTAAAGCCATTCTGTTCTGGACTTGCTCTGGTGTTTTCGTTCATTGTCCTGTTGCATCACTCAACTTCTACATTTCTTCTTCTAGTTTCAGCTTACGTACAGACACGTTATCCTGAAGAATTTTTTGAGTGTGGAGTGTGCAAACTTCAGCCATGCAGCTTCCTTCGTGGTGTCCTACCATAGACACCCTGCTAGTTCAGTGTTTTCCGTACTGTAGACTCATGAACAAGAATGTTAGGCAGTACAATGATGCCTTTATATCTTTGGCTGTCACTCAGGGTTGCTTTTTTATCTCATTGATTAGTGTTCATTGTGCTCTTGGGGTCATTTTGACTGGCCGCCTACTTCTTGGTAGTGTAGCCACAGTCCCAAAGTGTCTCCATTTGTATATTGTTTACCTAACTGTTGGCTGGTGAATTTCCAAATTCTTTGAAATCCCTTTGTATCGCTTTCCAGCTTCATGTAAATCAACAATTCTAGCTCCTTTTGGCGAGGCATGGCTCACGTAAGCAAATTCTTGTGTGGAGAAAACTCAAAATGTTTGAGTGGTTTTTGTCAGTCAAAGTAGCTCTTGTCCACAAAATGATTTTCTTTCAGGTATACCTGACTCCAATTAGCTTTTTGGAGGTCATTATTACATACTTTTTTAACTAGCATCATACGTTTTTTATTGTTGTTCTCAATACATGCGTAAAACATCAGAATTATTATATATATTATTTGTGTTGTTATTTTAGGCACATATTTGTTAAAACTTTTGACTTAGATGACATTTTATGAAAAATTTATGCATAAGAATATGAAATTCCAAAAGATTGACATACTTTTCCTTCCCACTGTCCTTCCATTATCTGTATGTGAGCGTGTTTAATGTTTTTTTTTTTTTTTCACACTCAGGTCTGCCTTGTGATGGAATATGCTGAAGGAGGCTCATTGTATAATGGTGAGTCTACATTTTGTGCTACAGAACTATACTGTCACATTACTGGTGACAGAATTTGGTAGCTAGTGTTTGCTAGTAGTGAAATTAACACTTTTCTGTTTAGTTGACACCTCCCACTGCTAGTATGCTTTTACTAACTAGCCCTGCACAGTGAGGCAGTGTAGGGCCTTGTTTTGTTTATGCAATTAACATTCAGATGGACCTGGGAAATCATCAGGTTTCACAAGAAGCAACATGCAGCTATACTATAGGACGTTATTAATGATGCATGTATGTCAGCATTTCAGCATAAGTCAGAAGAATTTATTGTGATATGTATGCTGTTGAAATTGGTCACTAATTCTGTGTGCACAGAAGTAGTTTCAGCCACATGTTTTAGTCTAGTCAAGTCTAGTCTTGCATTTATACGTACAACCACAGTTACTGAATGCAGATAACCTACACCCTGAGATCCTGTGCTTTTGTACAGATGCACTCAGAACACTGCGGCTCATGCTGCTGATCTGGTAATGTGCTGCTCAAAGTAGATAAGCTTTCTGTGTAGACACAACAAAAAGCTCACCACACTTCAAAAGCATTATTCACAAGTCTTCAAATATTGTAAAATTCTGCTCTGTCCAGTTTAGTGATGGTGCTTGTTTATTGCAATTGGGTCAACTCTCCAAAGACAGCTTTTAAGAGCAATCAGATCTTTCAATGCTTATGTGTTGCAAACCTTTTGTTGATATCTGTATTGGTGAGATGCTGGCTTTCTCCTCTGATATCCCTCTTTAACAGACAGGGGAAATCAATAACATCAGCAAACTTAACAACATTCTTAATTTCTTCCTGCTGAGACCACATGAAAATTGTTTTTGTCCAGTGAATTTCTACTGTCAGTGAGCTTGCTGAAGTCTGTACTCTAAGTGCATCAAGAGGTGCTGACAGACAGCTGTTCTAATGTCAGAGATGTTGAACAGAGGTCAGACACAGACACGGCTTATAAGCCTGCTTTTTCCAGTTGCTGCTGCAATTTTGGGATACAGTACAGCCAGAAAGTATTCACAAAGCATTCCACATTTGCATTCCACATTTTGTTAGTGACAGCCTTACTCCAAAATGAATTACATTTATTATTTTCTTCATAATTCAACAAACAACCTTAGCATCTGTTTACTGATATGCTAACAATCTCCAAAAAATTGAACATGGGCTGCCCCTCTGATGGACTCATTCCCGATCCTATTCACCCTCGTCACTGCCAAAGAGACATCATCTTATCCTCTGCTACCTCCAGCTCTGCCTCCTGTCTTTTCTTCAGTGCCACTGTATCTAAACTGTACAGCATTGCTGGTTTCCACATTGTCTTGAACACCTTTCCTTTCATTCTCACTGATGCTCTTTTATCAAAGAGGTGGCCAGACAGAAACCACTCCTCAGTAAAAGGCACATGACAGCCCACCTTAGCAAAAATGCACCTGAAGGTCTCTGCCCTGACCATGAGAAACAAAATTCTATGGTCTGATAAAACAAGATTGACATTGACACCACTCTGCACCCGGCCAATACCCTCTCTACAGAAGGATGGTGGTGGCAGCAGCATGCTGCCGGCCACAGCCCATACTTGAACCTGATTGAACATCTCTAGAGAGATCTCCCAATCCAACCTGATGGAGCTTGAGAGGCACTGCAAAAAAGAATGGAAAACTGCCCAAAAATACGTGTGCCAAGCTTGTAACTGGTGCTAAAGGTGCTTCAACAAAGTGTTTAGCAAAGGCTGTAATTATTTATGTATATGTTATTTTTCTCATTGTTTATTTAAATAAATTTGCAAAGATTTCAGACAAACTTCTTTCATATTGTCATTAGGTGGTATTAATTGTGAAATTTAAGGGAAATAATTAACTTAATCCATTTTGGAATAAGGCTGTTACATAACAGAATGTGGAAGAATTTAAGCTCAAGCGTGAATACCTTCTGCACTGTAACACTGAGAATCTTCACAGACATTGCTTACATTGGGCCTGTAATTTGAAGCTCTAGATGATGCATTTTCCAAAATAAATAGCTGAGGAGAGGAAGAAAACAAAGACGACTAATAAAATGATTTGTCAAACTGTTTACTGTTGATGTGCTTTGTGCTTCATTTTGTTATGTAGTGAGGGGATTAACTGGCATTTATCTTACTTACTTTCAAATGACACAAAAAGCCAATGATAATGAGAATAGTGCCGTGCTAAGTTAAAAGGAATATTTTAGCTTAGCAGAAATAGGGATTTGACTTTTATAGATATATTTATCAATATCAACTGATATGAAAAGAATTATCATGATAACAAAAATGCCTTCTCTGTTTTTCCTTGTGCAGTGCACTTATTAAAGAAGCTACAGCAATAGGGCCCCGTGTACAGGTGTCAGTAATTTGATACCATGTTGTACCATCTTTGTAATTAGAAGCTCAACCTGCTGCACCATATGGACTTAAAACATGATCTATTTGTGATAAAATATTTGTGGTGAATGTTCATTTCATTGTATGTGTGTGTTTGTTGATGTCTGTTGTGCCCTTATATTTAGTTATGAATGTTAATTAACCATGTGAAGTTGCATGAATGTCAGGGAAACACTGGCATGACATTGTCATAAATCACTACAAGGCCTTGCATTCTTTTTGGCTTATCTGCAGGTTTATTGTCTTTGGTGGTGGTTGTGACTGTGTTTTCTTGTCCACAGTGCTGCATGGTGCTGAACCCCTCCCCTATTATACTGCCTCCCATGCCATGAGCTGGTGTTTACAGTGTTCCCAAGGTGTGGCCTATCTTCATGGCATGAAACCAAAGGCTCTCATTCACAGGGACCTCAAGCCACCCAAGTATGATCTTCCTCACTGGACTCTTTCTTGTGTTGTGACTTCTGTGTCAACAAAGGGCTTTATTTCTTTAATTTAATTCAGATTGTTGGTCAGTTATCTGATGTTTTTAGCTGTTAAGTGTACTCATTCCTGATACACAGTATCGGAAGCCACTTGTAATTATTGTTTTGTCACTAGAATGAACTGAAGCTCAGTCTCTGTCAACATATCTCACAACACCGTACCACCACTGTACTGGCAAATCAGAATTTTGCAGATGCATTTCTTGTAGATAATTTTGTTATGGAAATGAGTTTAGAAGTTCTTTGTGTCTTCTGAAGTAGTTTATACCTACCTAATTAGGTACAGTATAAACTATTTGTTTAAAGAAGACTGAGACCTTGATCTGTTACACAATAGAATGATTGTCTACAGTTTCATAAAGCACAGTGGAGTGGTTATCTTCTGTTAAACATTCAAGTAATTAATGCATTTCTTAATCTGGACTTGCTTGGCTGTAGATTTTTTTCAGTGCAGTTTAGCAATCAGAACACAGAGTGCTATATTAGTAAATGATATCTAGATCCCAGAAGTTGTTCACTCTGTTCTGATAAAATATAAAAAGCTCCCAACAGAACTCGAAAGAAAGAGAATGAGCAGCTGCTGTGTTTCCTGGGGAACTGTTGTGGAGTTTTGTGGAGGGTGACACATTTTAAGACATTATCATCCCTGGGTTACTGTCAATTAGTTTATCTAAAATATACTGAATTCAATGATTCTATCCTGAGTACCTGCTTGGCTTGTACTTGTACTTCCATTTCTTGTGACGAGGTAGCACAAGTTAGAGTATCCTTTAATATCTAATTGTCTGAAAATATAAACAGTAGTTTTTGTTTCTGTTTCACTTAAACGTCAAATACAACTCAGTCTGTTATCCCAGTGCTTCCCAATCCTAGTTCAGGACCACATGGTGCTGAATATGTGGGTTCACAAGATAAAATAATAAATAATCAAGAACTTTGTTTCTGTTGGAAATGTTGCTATATTTGTGAAATGTTGGATACTTTAAGGTTTTGTGAAATTTAAAACAGATTTCTTTTAGTTGAACAGCTTACAGTTTATGTCCACACTGTCACTTGACATGACAAACCATGTCAGATAGATGAGAAATACATGGTGTTATACATGCTAGACCACTAATTGTTAGCTACACTGAGTTTATATTACCCAGGATTCTGTCTTGTTTCATTTTCACTGATCCTTTCACATCCATAGTTTCTGAGGTTTATTTCTTGCCTTCTTTGTTTCAGTCTTCTTCTAGTGGCAGGGGGCACTGTGCTGAAGATATGTGACTTTGGAACAGCTTGCGACATTCAGACCCATATGACCAACAACAAAGGAAGTGCAGCGTGGATGGCCCCAGAGGTATTTGAAGGCAAGTATGAGAGATATTCTAAACATTAAAATGCTTTGGATAACTTGCTGCTTACTCAAAACAGTGAATCATTTGTATGCATTTTTCCTTTTATCCAACTTCACCTTTAACCTTAATTACAAGTAAGCACTCTGAGCATGGAGGCATTAATTCTTTATTCATCTTCATCAGCTACATTACTCCCCTGCTTTGCTTGATTGTAGTTCATCAAGCATAGTAAGAAGAGGAATGGAGTGATGCTGGTGGCTTTATTTCCTCTGGGAGACAGCAATGTAGAATTTGTGTTCTCGTTAATCTAGAAGCCTAATGTATTTCTACTTTAGGAGCTGTGTTCCTGGCAAGGCGTTCAGATGCATTCAGATGAATTAGACTAGTCATTATCTTGTGTTTTGATGCAAGTTACAAGGCTCCTGTACAATTAGACAATTCTCTTTTGGCCTCTCAGTGAGCTCTTTAAAACTCATTTGTATCAGTGTGAAATAACTCAACACAGCAACTTTAAAATAGGTGGGTGTGCAGTTAATAGGTCCAGCAATTAAGCAATTCAGGAGTTGTCCTTCAGTGAAGATTGCTCCCTTATATCCCTCCCTTCAGAATTCTGAGATAAGACAAAAGATGCTTGTAGGAAAAACTTCTCCCATATGTATCCTCCATATACCACAGAGAGTTGTCAGTTGTATCATTCAGAACATTGTCAAACTGGAGCTAAGTGTAGCTTTGGGTTGTGTGTACTTGCAGGCAGCAATTACAGTGAGAAGTGTGATGTGTTCAGCTGGGGAATCATTCTCTGGGAGGTGATCACTCGCAGGAAGCCCTTTGATGAAATTGGAGGACCAGCCTTTCGCATCATGTGGGCTGTGCACAATGGTGAGTCACTGATTATTCTAGGGGAGTAAGATACAAATGGTGAGTCCTGCTACCAATGCGAGTCATCGGGCAAGCCTGTCTAGCTAGGCCTGCCGGAAGATTTTGAAAGTAAAGAAGAACAGCTAAAGACATGTTCATCTTTGCAGCAGTTGTTGCAGTTTTTTTCTTATACAGAGAGATATGGAAGAAAATACTGACATTACCTGAGTACACGTTTAATAAACTGCCATTATGGGCTTGAGCAGCAGGAGATAAGATTTTGTTGCTTGTTTTTGTGATTCTAAATTATTGTGTGTGAGTAATTACCTTATTTTCTTTGTCTACATACAGGTACAAGACCTCCTTTAATCAAAAATTTACCTAAGCCCATTGAGAGTCTAATGACTCGCTGCTGGTCTAAAGACCCCTCTCAGCGGCCTTCCATGGAGGAGATAGTAAAGATCATGACTCATCTAATGAGGGTAATCATTCTCTACGCACTGCCTGCAGTATTCCATTAAAGTGGTGAATGAATTAGTAAAGCTGAACAAAAGGAAGTAAAGATAAAAGTGAAAGAGTCAAAGAGTGGTTGGAACACAGGTGATTTTTTACTACCACATGCATGAATATGGTAAGTATTAACTAATTCAGGGTGTGGATTTATTTTTGTCTGTTACACTACAGCTATTTCTCTTAAAATTTAAATCATAACGTTCAAATTGTTAAATGTCAAATCCAGCCTTACTTTTCCTTACTTTTCCTTCCTCTTAATTTCTTTTTGCAGTATTTCCCAGGATGTGATGAATCCCTGCAGTATCCATACCAGTATTCAGATGAAGGACAGAGCAACTCTGCAACTAGTACAGGTACAAGTGTCATCTTCAAATTGCTGCGGTGCAGAAGTACAGAAGTGCAAGTAGGGTAAAGGTTGCTATGAATTATTAATTATTATTATAATTATTATCCTGTTTGCACAGGAGATAGACCTGTAGTGGTAACAGTTGGACAATGGACAAAAGTGTGGGTTGAAGGTGCAGGACTAGCACTAAATCAGTGTATACACAGGCAGTTCAGGTTGTCAACAAACTGTGATACATAAGCTCCCAAGCATTTATTGCTAAATTTTCACCTGTCTTGGCAGGTTCATATGTGGACTGCACTGGAACCAGCACAAGCAACAGAAGTGATGCAAACATGGAGCACAGTGATTCTCAGGGGAGCAATGACACCATTAAGATTACGCCTCAGTTTGCACCTCATTTCAAACCAAAGGCAAGGCCTTCATATTTATTACTTCAAAAAGTCAAATTATAGATAGAAAATGAAATAATCAGAGAAAATCATCTAAACATTAGTCTTTTTCTGTTCTTTCAGGGAGACCCGTTGAGGACTCTGCCACTGTCCAGAGGGGGCAGCGTAGAGAGTCTGCCTGCACGGACACAGTGCCTGGCAACATCTGACAGCAAAAGAATGAGTGCTGACCTGTCAGAGCTGGAGCCCAAGATGCCATTTGCACCTACAGGTACACATAACACACTTTATACACAAAGCAGAAACATGAAAAGCAGAAAGACTGACCTGTTAAGGACATTTGATATTCAATTCAGTTTATTTATATAGTGCCAAACAACAACAAATGTTATCTCAAGGCACTTTACAGTGGAAGGTTTAAGACCTTACAAAATATAACTGCTAATAAGATACACATTCAAAATTAAAACAGTATTAATGTGACCAAATGTATGTGATAATAGGTCATGGTTGCAATAACTATTACTGCTTTCCAAACAGGCCCTCAAGCTTTAACTGGACATAATAAAAAAAGCACTCAAGCCGAGGCTCCTCTGAAACTTCAGTAATTCCACTAAGATTAATATCCATATAAGATACAGTCTATTTTCCCTGTTTGTTTTCCCAAATACTAGTTTATTGTCATTCTGTGGCTGTGTTGTCTAGTAGTTGTTAACTGCCCTTTACTCATCATATTGTGCTTTAAGTTAAAGTTACAGTTACATTATGTGACATTTTCAAATATTTTTTGCAGTAGTAATATTTTTCAAAAAATACCGTAATGTGGAGAGTGGCAGTAGTGCAGAAAATAGTAGTAGTTTAACTTGAAGATGAGTTTGGATTTTGCAGATGTAATAGCTGGAGTGTTGCAGTTTGTGGTTTTGGGACATGTTTTTAAAAAATATCCTGCCACTCTTGGTTAAGATTATAAATCTGCGCAGAGCAGTTTCATCTTTTCTCTTGTCCCCCAGAACCCCTTACGTTTTCCCTGCCTCATCTGCACTTATTCAGTTCAGTGATATTCTATACAGTAGATTAAGTGTTTACCTTTTGTGTAAAACAAGTGGTGGGCAAAATATTCAAATTTCTATGACACACCACTAAGGACAAAGTTGTGGCCTGTATAGTCCACCATGTAAGATTTGTGAGATGTACAGTATGTGGTTCCTATTTCTCAGGGAAAGAGTAATACAGTAAGACAGTTGCTGTGAGAAAAACATAACCAGTAGAGGTAACAGATGATGAGGAGGTGCAAATTAACATATACTATGAATTGTTATTTAACAATCAACGAAAGTAAAATTCAATGGATATAAGATCCACTAAGTTCATAGATAGTTATATATAGTTTTATATATATAACAATATATAGTTTATATACTATACATATTTTATAGTTTATAAAGGCAGTCAGTGTTTCTGATTCACAAGTAATAAGCCACTTTACCTGCGTGACTGTCCTCCGTCATAGCTAGGCGATGAATCTGGGAAAGCCATATGAGGGAAATTTGTCTTAATAATGATGAATAATTGATCCCTTACAGGAAATTGTCGTTGGAAAGCTGCCAGACAGTACATGTCGGAGGTACTACAGGGTTTCATTGTCTTGTCCACTCCGTTGTCGGCAAGTAGCCAGGAGAAACAGGGAATCATAGATGACTGCTCTACCACCTGAGCTACTGCCGCCCATTAATAAATAGACTGTAACTTAGATGCTGACTCAGTAGGATTAGTGAAGCTGTATATGAGCCTCAGTCAAACTTGGGTGTACAGCTGTCACAATATGAAAAATTTAGTGGTCCTTGCCAGTATCACTGAAATTCCATGATACTTTACCAATTTCGATACCACAGCAAAAAATTAACAAACTAGTTTATGGTGGAAATATGGAAAACAACTATGCAAATAATAGATATCTCAGGTGTAAGTCTGGTAGGAAACCTTAGTTGTCAGGTTTAGCTCAAAGAAAATGACACTGTACAACACTGTACACACATACAGCTAATGGTAATGCTATAATACTATCTGGATTTTATGTGAGGAGCAATGATTCAACAAATGCACAATTCAAACAATAACATTTCAAGATCATGTTAACGACATGTCAATATAAAATAAAGAACTGTTGCTCTCAACTACAATTCTTTTTATAGACCTGGAAGTTTGTCTTTGAGATGCTTAGCATTAGCTAAGTGATACGCAGTATTTACTTTTTTCATTCTAAAGCTCTGCGAAAACATTTGTATACCAGCTCCATTTTAATTTTTCCTAATCATACAAATTCAATGCAAAATATCACCATAAATGACTTTTGCAGTGCTTTTTTCCTCCAAGGGGGGAGACCTCCTGACTTACCAAAGTATTGGTTCTTATGACATCCCTACTTTGGAGTGGATTTTGGCACAGAACAAGGGCTGCACATCTTGTCAACCTTGTCTAGCAACGTAATTGTAAACCCAGTGAAACTGTGGCTGGTGTGGAGATTAAGAAACATTACAGCAACAAATATCTCACATATACAGTATACACGTAGCACACACATATGGCACAAGTCTAGAACATATTCTTTAATGAATAGAGTTTCTGTAATTCAAGCAAAGTGTTTTTCTTGTTCAACGTATGGTTTAGTGTCTGCTGTTATTTGTGCTTAGAAATATAGTGCCGGGGCTGCCAACAATTTAGGCAGTTCTGTTCCTCAGCGTCTGGAATGCATGGGGTGCATGCTGCCCTTGCATGTACACTATACGCTCTGCATGTTTGTGGCCTACATGTCCAGTCCAGCTGTGAGCCTACAGCCTGTCTTAGTCTGTATGCTTGTTGTGTATGCAGCTGTATGTGTGTTTTTGCAGCCCGTCCCCAGTATAAACGAGGCCATCGTAAAACTGCATCATTTGGCACCATTCTGGATGTCCCCAAGATCGTCGTCACAGGTATCAATGGACCAATGGGCCTCTTGGTGACTGGGTGAAGCTAGCTTGGCTTAGCCCATAAGTTGTGGTGCTGTGCCCTCCCTTGTGTGTCACTCCACACTATACTGCTCAGACAATGTCAATACCAATTAACAGTCACTATAGTAAAAATATATAACATAATCATCCAGGGCGTGGAGTAACACACATCAGAGTTGTCTTATGTTTTCTGTGATTTTTATGGTCTAGACCAGATGTGTCAAACTCAGGCCTGCGGGCTAGATTTGGCCCACGGTGTAATTATATTTGGCCCGCAAGATCATATTAAATGTGTATTAGAACTGGCCTGCCAGTATATAGCGCATACACTGCTAATACTACAAATTCCAGAATGTTTTGTTAGCGCATTGGTGCATTAGTTGAGACTCCTTTTCTGTTGACAATCATTAGCATCCATGCAATGCCAGACTACAGATAGAGAGAGACATAATAAATGAATACCACTGATATGTTTTATGTCAAATTTATTTTCTCATTTGTTTATAATATTAAGCTTTACTTTCTCCAGATTCAAAGTTCGTTTCCATATGAAAAGGTTCAACATTACATATCTGGAGAGATGGGTAAACATGCACTTCGTCCCAGTTTTTAATTTGAGTTTGACACCCCTGGTCTAGACCATTTTCATTATTTGGACAGTTACACATTTTTTGTTCTTTAGGCTTTGTACTTTAGCACATTCAGTTATAAATATAACAATAGATACCACATAAAACTGCCAAGTCTCAGCTTTGATTGAGTGTTGCTAAGCATTATAAACTCCCAAACTCATGGCGCTATAAAAATTATTTAAACATTTAATTGTGCAGCTTAGGATAAATGGGGTGTTGGTTTATTATTTTTGATATGTTTCTGTGATTTCATATAATAAAATCAATAGCACAATTAATGGAAATAATAATAATGGTAAGAATGATGTATTTTTGCTGAAACTTCAGTTTTTAAAAGCCTGCTACTGTGGCATATATACAGGTGAACAATAATCAGTTTCTTTGCATTGCAGTAAATTTAAGGTTTGTGACTAGTTTCTTTCCCTCATTTTAGCCTCCTCTCAAAGAATCACTTTTCATTAAATATGGATAATTCATCTTGTTCAGCCGGTTGTTTACTAGTTTTATAGTGAAAGATCTTCAGCTGTACTTAGGACATGTATCAATGCAGAGGTATACAGAAACATTTTTTGTGGTCATGTTCAGCCAAATGCATCAAAACTCACTGGTTAACATTCCATCATTCAGCAAGATAACAATCCTAAAGCCAACGTAATTAAAAGCTTTCTAGTGTGAAGAGGTAGAATATCTTTGACTAGAGGTTCAGTTACCTCTTCTAAGTTCATTCAAGCTACCTTGTCCTTTCTGGGTATCAAATTATAATGCAGAGACACCCCACAACAGGCAAGATTCGAAGAAGGCTGGCTGCAGTGATCCCCAGAGCTGCTGATGTCAGTGACTTGTTTTTTGTGCTGTTGTCATATGGCCCTATGGTCATATGTTAACCTTACCCTAACCCCACCATAGGGCCAATCTCCCATGCTATTCTTTCTATGTTGATGTAGAAATTAAAGCTGAGACTTAACATTCATGTAGCATTTATTTATTTTATTTATTAAGTACCAAAAAGATGTAACTGTATGCTTACTGTTGGCACTTTGGTTAGAAGAAGCAGAACATGAGTTAAAACTGGAGCTTACTCATCTGTTAACACCTTTTATTCCCAAAACCCAGTTCAGACAAATTAATCTTCTTCCAAAATAAAACAGTTTCGATAAAAACAATAAAAGTATTTTCTGACTTCTGAAAATTCTATTTGTATGTAGCATCAGATCTGGTAACAGATGAAATAAGCTTCCTAACTCTGTCCTCTCTAATCTTTCTGGTTTGGCTGCCACTGATCATTGGTAGCAGTAGGAAATCAGTTCACCTCTTCTCGTCCTTGCCTTTCATGCATAAAGGACATTCAGAAAGCATGCCATTTTCCCCCCTTTTGCTCTCTTTACATCCATTAACTTTGAAAAAGTCATTTTGATTAATTTCTCTCACACTGAGGGTCAGAGCTATTATTACAAGCAGAGAGACGCATGAAAGGAATGGGGACAGCTCTAGATGTCAGAAAATGCTTCTATTTGGAGCACTGTGAGACACAATGAACGAGTGTCTAATTTAATCCAGAGCATAAAAGAGGTGCATATTATTAAAGGTAGGGAACTTAATCATTACATGTGCACACCTGGACATAGTCTTTACCCAATCGTATAAATCCCTGGAGGCCATTAAGTGAAGTAGGGAGTCCGGTTTAGGGACCACAGGATTTTATCCCAGCTTATTTTTGTTTAAGTCTCTTGCGGTCTTGTTTACGAGTGAGGGAAAGATGTAGCGTGAGATTGACAGACAGATTAGTGCATCAGCAGCAGTAATGCGGTCGAAGTACGGGTCTGTCGTGGTAAAGAAGGAGCTGAGCCAAATAACGAAGCACTTAATTTACCGGTCAATCTACATTCCTACCCTCACCTATGGTCATGAGGGTGACTCTTAGTGATAGCATAATGGTCACCCAAGAGGAGCTTGGAGTAGAGTCGCTGGGCACCTGTATTGGATGCCTCTGGGACATGTCTCTCCAGGGGGAGACCCAGGACACACTGGAGGGATGACTCATGAGAAGGGAGTGGAGTATCCAGATCCCGCAGGCCTTGACTAAGACCTCCTAATTCAAATCAGCCAGTCAATATAAACTTGTTAAATAACCAAGCTCTGTTGCTCTTGTGGTTTGGTCTGTGGTGATGTGTATTTGTTTTTGCGCTGTCAGTTAGGTGGTCACATTCCAGACATGCCCTGGCACATGTTGATGGAGACCAGAATGTAAATTGTTGAATCAGTGCAGCTGTATTTGATTGGCTTTGTTAGTCTGAGTCTCCTACTTTTCAAAAGCAAATACCTAAATCATTCCCTCAACATCACTTCCAACTAACTCTTCTCACTCCGTTTCCTGTCTGTCCATTGTTTCCACAGCCACATGCGAGTCACAAAGACGTCGCTCCGTTCAGGATCTGCCAGGCGTTGGAATAGAGTCCAGCCAGGTAGGACTGGAAATGGCAGAGGGTCACAGTTGTTTTGATGACTCGCAATAAAGGAAACTTTAACTTTAACTTAAACTTTTTTTAAGCTAAGTCCATGTGACAGATGGAGAGATAAATAGACGACACTTTTAATTCCTAATGAAAAGTCGAACTCTAGCAGAACCATAACATTAGGAGTTAAGGAATGCACTGTATGTTTTTGTTCTCCAATTTTACCATTCTTTACTCCTATTAAGCTTCTTAAATGTGTGGCTTATGTATTCAAAAGCAGTTGATGCATTCTAAGAGACAGAAATGCTCAAGGGTAAAATGTCATAGTATATGACATATTTGACAGGTCTAAGATAGAGATCTTCAGTTCAGAAACAGCCCAGTCCTCCTCCTCATACAAACACAACTTCAAAAGAGCTCCTTGGTTTGAAGCATTTCTTCACTTATGACAAACATTTGTCTTCATTGGTTTAGTAGTAAACCTCCCATTTAGAGCTCACCGTAAAGACTAAATAAGATAGATTATGTGTGAGATCAACCTGCCATATAGATTCCAAGTGGTGCACATAAAGTCCTTTACTATACTGCATCATATTAAAATTTTGTCCTCTTGCAGGGGAGCAGAAACAGTAGCCGGTCCTCCAGTCCTAGTGTGAGGATGATGCCACCTGATAAAACAAGCAGCAGAGGTTATTTCTCCCCTGATGACACAGGTACTAATAACTGAATTTCCACTTAGGCCAGTTACCACAACATAATAATAAATTTCAAGTGTCAGCAAGCAACTCAAGCCAGCTCAGCAGAAGAAGAACCAAACACTCACAACTCACACACAACTGGTGAGATAGAAAAGAAAAAAGTTACGACAGGTCATTTTAAGGAACAGGTGGCGTAAAAATAATGATCACTGACTGAAAAAACAAGTTAGATGCTATTTTACAATCATAATATAGATTAAATAAACAAACACCGGTTCATCAAGCTGTGTTACATTACATTCAAAATAAGTGGTCAAATGGAAGTTGCCTTCATGTGTAATATTTCCAAGACACAGTTTTAAGCATGTTTAAAAAATTTTTGACTAAATACCTAAAAACCTGTGAAACGGGTTATTTGCCACAGTCTCTATATGTTATGGAATGCATTAGCGTTCTCTTTTTTGCATCCGCATACATTAATGATGAGAGAGTAGCCTCGCAACACCTTGTTGCAGAACAGCATATTGGATATTGTTTTGTTATTATGGCTAAATTCAAAAAAATATTCTTTCCATTTCAAAACAGCAGTAGTCCTGCATCTACACCAAACTGTATGTATAGTTTGGAAAGACAAACTTAGTTTTCTTTTTGCCAGAGTTTGCCAACCCTGGCTCACCCACTGTGGCGGTCTTGTACTATAACCACTTTAATCAAATTAAATTGTAAAATTCTGTTTTGGTGTGAAAATACCAGTATTTGCTTGTTTCTGCAATATCTTCCCTCCAGATTCAGACCAATAATTGTTCTTTTACTGAGAATGCATAGAAGGCATTGCTTTACATACTATTTGTGTGAGCAGACCAAAATAATTTTGTAGAAGTTTAGAGTTATAGCTTCATTACCAAACAAACAGGGAACAATACTGGGGAAAATCAGACTTGCTTATCTGAACAGTGAAGTGGAACTTCCTTAAGGAAAGAAATATAGCACTTTTGTCACCATCTTTAGATACAGCATCTTTGTATATGCCTTTATACGTATATGTTGTGTATAGTGTTGATACATGATTTACAGTGCTGATGAGAAGGTCAGTGGTCTCTACTAAGTCCTGTGGTGTACAGCCAACACTGTGCAGTCATTAAAAAAAACAGTTCTTGCTCTCTTTTTTCAGACACCAATGGCTCAGACAACTCCATTCCTATGGCTTATCTCACCTTGGATCACCAGCTACAAGTAACAATATACCATCAGCCTATAGCAAACTATACATATAAGTCATTTTTTATTAAATATTTATAGGTTTAAGTATATTTTGGTGGTGAAAAACAGTCTGCAGTGATGTCAATTAACAACAGCATTCATATTTATTTGCAGCCTCTTGCTCCTTGTCCCAACTCTAAAGAATCCATGGCTGTGTTTGAGCAGCACTGCAAGATGGCCCAGGAATATCTCAAAGTGCAAACAGAGATTGCCCTGCTGATCCAGAGAAAGTAAGTCTACCTTCACAAAGCAGCCAGATTTCATGTGCAGTAGTCAAGTAACTGGATTGCATAAACCCAAGTAAATTCTTTAGTGTGAACTGTGTAAATTGATTCACATTCATTCTTTGAGCAACTGGTCAGCTGGGTCGCCTTTCTGTGTTCCACCACGTTTTTGTATTCTTCGGGTGCTCTATCCAAATAACTCTATCCACTATCCAAAGACCCGCAATTGTGTGTTCTGATTGGTTGTCTCTTTATGTCGTCCCTGTGATAGATTGCAACCTGTCCATGTAATAACCCACCAATGGCTGCTGAAAATGGAAATGTATTACAGTACATAGCCCACATTTTAATGCTGGAATATATGACTGACGTCATATATGACTGGGGTTTCTTGTTATTCAGGAGTATCCTGTAAGATTGATTATTCATTCAAACAGTAACTAGCTCTATATGGCTACCCCTGGTTTTAGCCTTGTTAAAAGTACAATGCAGCATGAAAACCAGAGAGCTGTGTGTGAGAAAAAGTAAGAAACCCCTGGTGTACCGAGCAACATACACAGCGAGTCAGAACAAGACTTGAGCAGAAATACAGAGGTGGAAATGTGTTACTGTTTTGGTTTTTTCCTAAGATTAGAGTTTTTAATTAAGAGTCAGGAAATGTGGGGAGAAAGGTCATATGCCAGACTTTAACCGGGAGCATTTTGGTTAAGTGGCATGCACATTATCCATTTTGCATACAGTGCAACAACTGACTGCCCTAGCCAATATTGCTTCATTTGCTGACCCTGTAGGAAAGAGCTCATCGCTGAACTGGACCAAGATGAGAAGGACCAGCAGAACACATCCCGTCTGGTTCAGGAACACAAAAAGCTACTGGAGGAGAACAAGAGTCTGTCCACATACTACCAGAAGTGCAAAAAACAGCTGGAGCTGATCCGGGTCCAGCAACAGAAGAGACAGGGCACATCATGATGAGACACAGACATATGAACTGTTACCATCCTCTCCCTTGCCATGCACAATAACACTATCCACTGTCACACTCTGCACATACACACTGTTCCCAGTCCAGCTTTGTAAAGAGACCTGCATTTTACTGTGTTTTGCATGATGCATTTAGTCCCTTTTTTCTGCCCAGCAGAAAGATGCTTTCTGTACATACATTTGCACATCCTGTTTTGTGACCGCAGACCAAACTATCACTGCACCTTGAATACCTGCATCTTGGTCAGCCCAGTCCCTGCTGCTGTGCTTCTTGGTAGACCTTTCTACAGTGGCAGTGTGTTCACAGTGTGCGAGTGTGATGGCATGCCGATGAGTATGGGTTGGGTGTTTGTATGTGTTTCCTCTCAGGGCCCCTGGGCTGCCTGGTCAGTATGTCCACTCCTCAGCGGCTTACAGCCACACCGTCCTCCAGAATGTGAAAAACTAGACAAAGGCGTTTCAGCATAAAGCTTGAATTGTATGCAGATGTTTGAGATGTGGATGTTTGACACCTGTACTACAGTACACATTTTGAAAAAAACACATTTGTCTTTCTATCTTTGTGAGGACACTTATGGACATAATACATTCCCTAGCCCCTTACAATACCCCAAACACTAACCTTAAACTAATTCTAACCATGACCTGGAAAGCAAGTCTTAATCCTCAACCCTCAACAGCCTTTTGAAGGTGAGGCCTGGCTAAAATGTCCTCTTTCCAAAGGTAGATAACTCAGACTGGTCCTCACAAAAATAGGTATACAAATACACACATACCTTCAATCAGTGTATTTATTTATCACCACTCCCTCTTTTAATTATGAGCATGAACCCTTCCACAGGCCATTGTAGCTGTTTACTTCATGAAGGTGGTGTATGCAGTTCAGAGAGGGGTGTACTTCTTGTCAGACGTTACAGTAAAATGATGTGCTCCTCAGGCTCTTAAAAATTCAAAACCAATTTCGACTTCAGTATTGTTTTGTGTGTAGATGTTTTTGTGTTTTCTGTACAGTAGTTCACTTTTTGTGATAGCTCTTCTGTCCTCTGTTTTGAATTAGGATTTCTTTTATCTGGTCTGGGAATGCCCTTATGGACAAAATAGAGGAGTAGATACCTCCCCATACAGTATCTGTTTTGTTTTTAGTTCACATGTTGCCTTAGGAGTTGCCTGCATTTTAAGTGCTTGTTTTATGTTACATTTAGATGGGGATAGAAGCTGAAAAACAATTTTTTTAATGTAATGAACATTGAACGAAATATTTTCTGGGGGAGAGAGAAAGATGTATGTCAGTAAGCTGATACTGTAAATGTTTCCCACCAGCTGTATATCCAAAACTATTAGATGTATTCAGAAATCATTCAATGTGATATATTTTAAGTATTTTTGCACAATCATTTTTATTGTTTGATCATGTAAAAATGTTATTTCTCATTTAGGCAATTCTGCAATTCTCTAGAGTTTTTTGTTGGATTTACCACACAAACACACAACACTGTTTCTCCTAAATTATTGGGAAATGAGGTACAGTATATGACAGCGAGCATTGTGTTATGAAATAAAATGAATGGTGAAAAGATGCTGGTTTCAAGAGTGAATGTTAGATGCATGGACCATATCTTTAACAAATTTTGTGAGATGTTGCTATAGAAAACAAAAACACCACCTGTAGAGTACATTACTATTGCCTCTTTAAATGTTCTGTAACAGCATAGACCACAATAGTGGACCATTAGTTATTCCTAGAAGTGGGCCATAGCTCAAAGGTATGATTTATGAAAACTAATAAGACATTGTCCAACACTTAGAGGGTTATGTAACAATATACTGACACCCTCTCTACATTTAAGACTAGACTTAAAACTTTCCTTTTTTATAAAGCTTATAGTTAGAGATGGATCAGGTGATTCTGAGCCATCTCTTAGTTATGCTACTATAGATTAGTCTGTTGTGGGGCCTCCCTTGATACACTGAGCTCCTCTCATCTCGTCTATTTATTCAAATGCCACTGTTGCAAGTCATTAACTTTGTGTCTTCTCTCTCCTGTAGTTGTGTTTCCTCCTCTCTGTCTCCCGCTCTCTCCATTTCTGCAGGTATCCCTGGCCTTGGAGCTGTAAATCTCCTGTTACTGGTTCTGTTAACCTGCCCGTGTTCTTTTCTGCTTGTTGTTTTTTTGTTCTCTGTTGTTCTTTTCTCTCTCCTCTTTCCACTCACCCCAACCGCTCGAGGCAGATGGCCACCCAACCTGAACCTGGTTCTGCTGGAGGTTTTTTTCCGTTAAAGGAAAAAAAAACACCGTTATATTTTGTAAGGCCTTAAATACTGTGAAGTGCCTTGAGATGACATCTGTTGTGATTTGGCACTGTACAAATAAAATTGAATTGAATGGTCAAATTGTTTAAACAATTCCCTTCTCATATAACGATCTTGCATGGATGTTCATTTCTGTCTGGTTTGTTAAAGAAGTCTGTGGCTTCTGTTCAATGTTAATCACAAATATTCACACTGGGTTTTAATGGTACAAATAGGTTATTATTGTGTCAACTTTTTATCTTCTTACTAATATGAAAATAATTGTATTAAATTGAAAAATAGGGTTTAAAAATTCATCTCTTTACTAAAGGATTACTTACTTGCTTTTTCCAGATACTCTAACACAACATCATGATATTCATTACCCGGCAGTTTGTGGTGTTCAGTTCAGACTGTTGCTGGGGAACAAATCAAAATGTCATGAAAAAGGTCTACACATTCTGAGACAAAACTGGAGAGGTGGAACATTATGGTTCCACCAAGACAGGCTTAGGGACTTTAGTCTGTCTTCCTTATGTTCCCTAGATAGACAAGTTTACATTGCCTCATCTGCTGAATTGTGGGCTGTTTAGGAGACATTTACCAGACTGTACTATAATGTTAAAAAATTCTTAGCAACATACTTGGAATCAACATTCTAATCATTTCAAATAGAGATGTTCTTTGAAGAATCCAGGAGAGTCTACAGTACAGTGATATTTTAGAATGTGTTTCCATTACGTCAATCAGTGAATAAACAAAGAATGTATCAATAATTTTTACACATTTTACTTCACTAGTGGCAAATTTATATATTCCTCTTATTAACCTATAAGTGAACCAGTGATTGGAAATCACTTCAGCATCAGTGGCAGAACATTAGATTAAAGGGTCAAGCTTTCATTTGAGGGCTTTATGGAACTGAGAAGTTGGATGACCCGTGTAGATGAACACTACTTTTGGTGGCTTATAAATATCTGAACAAACGGAACGCAAAATTTAATTGTACCTTTAATACGTGGTTGCAATTATTTTATAGTTTGTGACTTGTGCTCTCTGATGAATTTGTTTTCTTTTTTCAGCCCAATGCTAACTAGTTGATAGACAGTAACACCTCTTTGGACTTCTTATTAAAAAATGCTAATGCGACACTTCAGATAAACTCTATAGCTTTGACCAGCTTTATTGAAGAGAAAATAACACAGGCTATACAATAAGAATATCTGAGCAGCCAACTGTCTAAATATTTATGAGCCACATATACCTGCATGTTGCTGTAGTCCCTACATGGTTCTTTCAATGTTTTTGACCAAACCAATAAATAAAAACTGAAAGTTTACACCTTGTTTCATTTCAAATCCATTCTGGTATGGAGCCCAACTTGTGAAAATTGTGCCACTGTTCACCAAGGTTAGTTAGGTTATGTTAGCATTTAGCATTCACTGATAAATACACTTTTTAAATAGCTTTTAAAAATTAGGGAATTTGCCTCTTGTGGGCCTTTTAGTAAAGCAAAATATTGAAACATTTTGTAGATGAAATATGATGGATATACAGTATACACTTCTGAATATGTATAGTATTTGCTATTTACATTTTTGAAATAGTTTGTCCCTGTGTTTTTGTTCATTGTCCTGTTGCACCACTTAGCTTCTACAGAGTTTCTGCTGACGAACAGACATTATAACTATATATTGAATAATTTTTTTTGATACACTTGGGAATCCATCTCTCCCCCCAATCCCTACAAGCTGGCCAGGCCCTCAAAGCAGGCCCAAATCATAATGTTTCCTCCACCATACTTTATGATTAGGATGATGTTTTCATGAGGATATACAGCCCCCTTTTTATCCCAGATGTAGTGTTGTGTGTTCTTTCCAAATAGTACAATCGGTCCACAAAACATTATCCCAGTACTGCGGTGGAGTGCAAATGTGCTTTTAGGCAAACTTCATGCGTGCAGCGGCTTCCCTCGTGGTGACTTGCCAAAGACACCCTGCTTGTTCAATGTTTTTTGTACTGTGGACTCACGAACACGAATGTTAGCCAGTTCCAGTGTTGCCTTCAAATCTTTGGCTGTCTCTCAGGGTTCTTTCTTTACCGCATTAATGAGTGTTCGTTGTGCTCGTGGGGAATTTGGTAGAGTAGCCACAGTCCCAAAGTGTCTCCATATGTAGATTGTCTGCCTAACTGTAGACTGGTAAATTTCTAAAGTCTTTGACTTCGCTTTGTAACCCTTTTCAGCTTTATGTTAATCAGCAAATCTTGATTGTAGATCCTCTAAAAGCTTTTGGCTAGACATGGGTCACATAAGCGTATATTCTTCATGTGTTGAACAAACTCAAAAAGCTGTTCTCAATAAAGAAAGATCAGAATTTGTTTGGCACACAATGTGTTTTTTAATGCTTTTGACATAGATGAAGATCAGATCACATTTTATGACAAATTAATGCAGAAAACCATAAAATTCCAAAGGGTTTACATACTACATTTCTTGCCACTGTATATGCTCTAAAGTGCACTTTAAATACCAAAGTAAACGTACTCCTGTGGAAAAAGAATTCATTTGAAAAGTTTTTTTTTTAATTCATCAACATTCATAATCTGACATTTTAGTATTAGTAGCCTCAGTGTAGCAAGAAACACACCAGAGAAATAAAACTTTGTAGTCTGGTCTGTGCACAGTGTTGAGTTAAAAAAGACCTGCAGTACCTGTGTCTACAGGTTTAGATAGATAGATAGATAGATAGATAGATAGATAGATAGATAGATAGATAGATAGATAGATAGATAGATAGATAGATAGATAGATAGATAGATAGATAGATAGATAGATAGATTAAGGGGAGATGGATAGACAGGCGCCCTAACAGTACAGCACAAATGTTAGTCACTGTGTTGCTGCACTGACTCCTCTCAGCCAGCAGGTGGTGATAAACATCCAGTGATTGACAATAACAGAGCCTTGGGGTTTCTCACAGACAAAGAACCACATATTTTCAGTGTACTGGTGGCGGGGATCAGTGAATAATTATTGCCTCATGCCTGACCTGCTTCATTGATTGTGTGAACAGCCGCTCTTTTGAATTATGCTGTTTTATCTAATATAGAATTAGATTCAGTTACATAAGCTGTGTCTGTCATTTAGTAGTTAGGACCCTGAATGTGACAAGTGTGTCCGATGGCAGTACCAGAGCACAGACTTCTAATTTACATTTAGGTTGAAATGATCCCAGCATTCTGCTGACAAAGCCTTCTGTTTTGCTTTTTGTTTTTGTTATTACTCTATGTGTATGTGAGGTTAACGGCTAAATGGGGAACAATGAGTCATTCCATTTTTGGGAAATGATGTCATCTTCATTCTCCACTCAGGTATTGTGTGTGCGTTCCTGCTTGCCCTCACTGAACTGCTGGAAATAAGGAATTCAGCATATTGTTGCCAAATTTGTCCTGGCTTCTTTTGTTCTCAGAAAGGTGTGTAATGGTGGAGTCATTGTAGGATGCTAGGAAAACAAAGCTGGTGATCTGTTTGTGTGTGTGTGTGTGTGTGTGTGTTTGAGTGAGGAAGGAAGGCTACTGCCCATCTGGCTTGTATGTGGTGGTTTGATTATGTATGTAAGCTTTTATTTTTACAAGGAAATCCCACATGTCACATTTGACTGCTCAATTCTTCAAAAGCCTGTCCGCTGGGCAGGGAAATCCTTTACATTTTCTAATTCTGCTTCCGGCACATTTCTGAGTTCATTGTTTGATCATTATCTGATCAGCCAATAACATAAGATGATGTACCTAACACAACATTCAATGACACTTGAATGCTATTGTTGATTCTCTGAGCAACATATTGATACGAAAAATTTAATGTAGGTCGTTGCCCACATCCCGTGCGAAAGTACCACATAATGTGTCTTCTCAAATGCCTGTGTGCAGAGTAGGAAAATATAACTCTTCAAATTTCTTCACACTAGTACAATACAATATTTAAATTTAGATAGAGAAGCCAGATTTGTAAGTAAATGTCATAAAGCAAAAGCCAGCGACTTAGAAAGAAAGAAAGAAATTGCACTGTTGCCTTGTTTAGTATGTATTTGTTTGGAGCACTTTTTTGTAACCATTTGTTAAAGAACCTAACATTACCTCAGTGTGTTCTCCTGCTTTATTGTTTATGCAGGTTATAAGATAATGATTAATAATGTCATCTTCTGCTTTTATTCAAGTGTAGTAGTAAATGTGAAGCAGTGATATCATCATTCTTCTGTCTTTGCAAGCAAAGTTGATGCTGCATTTGAAAACCTGTGTGCTTTAGATTTTATCTATGGCATGGTAGCCATGGAAACTGGCTGACATATATAGGCTAGCAGTGGCAGAGAGATGTTTCAGTTTTTAATAATGGACAGAATTTGGGTCATAATATGTTACATGTTGGTCTATAAATTGCACCCTGTGCCACTTAGGATTCCATTAATCTGCATGAATCCCTGGTTGGTATTTTTTGTGTCTGCAGGCAATTATTTAAGAACTCAATAAAGGCCGTGCTGTGGAGCCAAAATGTTTGAAGAGCAAAGAGCTTCACATTCTCACACACCACTCTTTGTTTACTCCACTTTTTGCCTTATGTAATTATGCATTGCATTTCAGCTACAGTAACAGTGTATAGCCTTCAACTCTGTTATTCCCCAGAATTTCTTAAATATTAACTCAACATGAGAATGAAAATCAGCGTGTCAGACTAAGTACTCATAGACTTCCATTATATAAACAATAGAGACATTAACACCTACCAAGAATTCTCAGACTTTCTGTCTGATTTAGTTCTTAGTGCAGATAAAGTCATTATAGTGATTT
Source organism: Anabas testudineus (assembly GCF_900324465.2). NCBI lineage: Eukaryota > Metazoa > Chordata > Actinopteri > Anabantiformes > Anabantidae > Anabas > Anabas testudineus. The sequence continues at coordinate 641,455 of NC_046632.1, forward strand.
TAATACCCATGTAGATGTTGATAATAACTGCCTTAACACTATATTTAATTCACTATTAGATTCCATTGGCTTTACTCAAAATGTAAATAAACCCACTCACTGTTTTAATCATACCCTTGATCTTGTTTTGACTTATGGTGTTGAAATTGATCTTTTGATAGTTTTCCCCCAAAACCCTCTTTTATCTGACCTTTTTAATAACATTTGAATAAACTACACTGAACTTTATTTCACCTATGAAAAAAATCCCCTACAGTAGATGTTTATCTAAAAACGCTGTTGACAAAATTAAGGAACAGATTCCATCTTCTATTTCAGAGCCGTGAACCAACACAGAGAAACCCTTCGCCCTCCGTAAAGCTAGAACCACATATTATTCCTCATTAATAGATTAGAAAATAAGAACAACCCCTTTTCAGCACTGTAGCCAGGCTGACAAAGAGTCATAGCTCTGTCGAGCCCAGTATCCCCTTAACTCTCAGTAGTAATGACTTCAAGTATTCTTTAATAATAAAATCTATTAGAGAAAAGAATTATCAGATCCTTCCTGTAATACGCATGGATGGATTTGCATGTATAACAGTTCTAGATTCATTCAAGACCTCACTTGTAGTCAGACAGCTTCTTCCCCATAGATCATTAATTCATCTAAACCATCCACATGTCTCTTAGACCCCATCCCAACTAGACTGCTCAAAGATGTCTTACTTGTGTTAAGCACATCCATATTAGATCAGAACAACTTCTCTCTATACTTGTTTTAGTAGATCTTAGGGCTGCATTCAACACTATTGATCACAATATTTTATTACATACAATGGAACAGTTTAAAGGAACAGTACTAGACTTGTTTTAATCTCATCTATCAGATAGATTCCAGTATGTGCATGTTAATGATGAGTCTTACATGCACACAAAAGGTAACTATGGAGTTCCGCAGGGTTCTGTGCTTGGACCAATTCTTTTCACTCTATATATGTTGCCCTTAGTCAATATTATTAGGAAACACACTATAAATTACTATTACTATAATAATTACTATGCAAATAATACCCAGCTATATGTATCTATGAAACCAGGAGAAACTAATAAACTATTAAAACTTTAAGCCAGCTTGAAAAGACATAAAGGCCTCGATGTCCTCTAATCATCTACTCCTAAATTCAGTCACGAGAAAGTTTATTTTGTTTGGTCCTAAAAACCTCTTAAAGATGTCACAGTTCCATATTTTTCCAGCAGAACACTTCGATCTTAGAGTGCAAGTCTACTTGTGGTTCTTAGAGTTTCCAGATGTAGAATGGAATTCAGAACCTTTAGCTGTCAAGCTCCTCTCCTGTGGAACCAGCTCCCAGTTCAGGTTTGGGAGGCAGACACCCTCTCTACATTTAAGACTAGACTTAAAACTTTCCTTTTTTATAAAGCTTATAGTTAGAGATGGATCAGGTGATTTTGGACCATCTCTTAGTTATGCTGCTATAGATTAGTCTGCTAGGAGGACTTCTACTCTGACCTCCTCTTCTCTCCTCTTAATTCTAGCTGTTTGATGTTGGAGAACAAGCTCTAAGCTGTGTTATGATATGTTACATACAGAATATATGTATATACTGACATACCGGTACATTAATTTGATGATGTTTATTATTGCAGGTTTAAATTGATTTAAATAGCAGAAATAATTTTAAAAGACATGTAAAGTGTAAGTGTTGTCTGTGTGTGTGAGCTGTATTTTTTTTTTAATTCTATGAGTGAGGCTGAGCTGGAGAATGCTGGCAAGTAAGTTTGGAGTGAGACAGCATACGACAGCCTGTTATTATTGCCCATGTGACTGACAGCGTGTGGGCGAGAAGGTAATTGCTGAAGTATGCCTGTGGTGACGAGGGCCTTCAGGGGACCGGATGTTCAGCAGACTGAGAGAAGCACACAGAGATACACAGATTGTGCCGAACTGATGACTCATCTCTCACACCCCATTCACTCCTGTTTGTTTACTTATCTCATCTACAACCTGAGCCAGAGCAGTGGCAGAAAGAAAACTGTCCTCTAGTCATTCTGCCGTCTTAAATGACTCCACCTGTTTAGACTTCAGGAGAAGTGGATTAGTTAGATCCAGGTCCACTTCCCACAGAAAAAGACGGAGAAGACATGGAAATGTTTTCATAAACTTACACACAAGATCATTTTTTACTTGCATTTTTTCCTTATATCTTAGTCCCTCTTAAAAAAATGCAGGAAGGGATGCAAGGACAAGGCGTGAGTAGAGAGGAATCAGTGAAATTTGTTGTTAGAGACACGAGATGTCCTTTATTCTGAACCATTATCTGTGGTGACGTTTATTTGCGATGACAGTGGCTCAGCTGGATTGGAGTTTATACCTGTCCATAAATGCACTGTCCAAGTAATAATTAGAATGTTATTGAAAACTGCATTATGTATTTTTACTTTACTACTTTAATAATCAGACACTGGGTGCATCCTGAGCAAATTAGTTGTAATGTGCCAGTAGTTCTTTTATTTACATGATTGAATAATCATAGTCTATTGGCATTTTGTCTTTAAATTAATTAATTATTAATTCAGATTATGATTATATGAATTTATAGAAATTTACAATAGAGCTCAAATTCACAAAGTGGACTATATCCACGAGCAGTGAACATCCCAAAAAAACTGACTATAAGACAAAAAAGGGGGACATATATAGCTGTCTGGTCAGACAATGATCACAGAAATCACCATAAATTAATATTCACTGTTCACAAATAAATAACCTAATATCGACAATAAATGTACATAGTTTAAATTCAAAGCACAATATTACTGTACTGTACTGTGCAAAGTTAAATGTGTTTTGACAATAGAATCATACCATCAATCATGGTTGAGATCAATTCTGGTCTCCCCTAAATCCTGAAGAATTGGTAACTCCATGCCCTGGACTCACCCTTTTGCTTGAAGACTACCACACAAGGAAAGGTAAAACTGAACACAATCTAAATAACAAAATATCTCAACTCTTTAATATTGGTAAATATCTCAGCTCTGTTAAATAGAAGATGTTTTATAAAACAATGTGTCTTTATTTAACTTTAGGAATTAACATAACTAATGATTGATAGACCAAATCATTCATCGTCGTTATTATATTTCTAACAGGGTAACTAGTAATATTTTATGTATTACATTTCAAAAGTAACATTGCAGTAGTCCAAACTTTTACTGGTGCTCATTCAGACATTGACACTGACACATTCAAGTCCCATCAGATTATTGGAAAGGAATGCATGTCTAAAAGGAGCACAGACTAAATTACAGTATCTCTGTGATGCATTTGTGTTTAAGTAACAAGAAAGTGGTTTGCTGCCCATGTCCACCCTGCAACCCTCCAACCTCACATGGAACTACTTTGGAAAACTTTCATTTTACAGATTCCTCCACATCCAGAAATGCAATGAAAGGACGAGACCGTACATACTTTTGATAAAAACGCATCAAAAGATGGATCAAAAGACATGGTCAGACAAGTCCACATTCCACTCCATTCCATATTACAAAGATGAAAAATCCCAACACTGGAATTGCCCAGTGCTTGCTGAGTTATGGTATACAGTTATATTTTGTAAGATCTTATGTGCCTTTAGATGACTTTTGTTATAATTTGGTACTATATAAATAAACTGAATTGAAATTGAATGAAACTATATAAAATGCTTAAAGGAAAAACAAATCAAAGAAAGGATGAAAGTGAATCTTGGCATTTATTGTTATACTCAAATTAAAATGTTAAAATGTCCTCCCACTCTTGTGGATTCTTTAATAACCGAATCAGTTATTTCTGAGTAGTTTCCTAAACCACAGTCAAGTCTTGTACCATTACAAGTTGCTTTGGATAAAATCATCTGCCTAATGACTAAATGTAATCAATTAATTGTAAATAGTTTATTCTAATCTTCATTTTAAATCAGAAATGATCAAATACCACAGTAATTAATTACATGAAAACAGAGTTTGCAATACTCATTTGCTTAAACAATGTGGAAAAGCTGCAGGAAGTATATAGCAACAATTTGCTGTACACCGTTTCACAGATTCTAACAATCATTTAAGTCGAGTAAAACACATGCAGGTCTTCAATGTGCACTGATTATGTGTTTTCTTTTGTCACAATGTCTGTGTTTTTGGGTTTGTTTGTTTTTTACAAAGAATGAGGAGCTGTTCTTAGAGTAACCTGAGCCTGATAGGTTGGTTGTGGCAGTCTCTGTTATGAATGGCAGTTAGTTCGGTCCCTGAGGCACCATCAGACTCACCATAATTCATGTAATCAAAGACATTTGGCTTTGGGTCACATGCATGTTCGCTGGCTGACGACAGCATTGCCTTTACGTCTTTGTGCGTCTGCCTAGACTTGCTGTTCTCCTTAGGTAGCAAATTCATGGAAGTTCTATTTGGCTGGTGGTCCTGGCTGGGTGACCACAAACCCTGATGAGTCATTTTTGAAATTAGTCATCCCAGCTCTCGAAGTAGTGACTCTTTGGCCGACATGTCTCTCATTCTGAGCAGATTTTGTTTTCGTGCTTTTGGATTTGCTTTGAACACTTTTCCTATGAGTCATCACTGTGAGCAGACGCAGGCTTCTTCATTTGTCCTATTTGCTCACAGAGCAAATTTACTATGGGCTGTGTGCTATTAGGTTCATGTTACTTAATGTTGCTAATGGAGTGTTGAAACATTAGTCTACTTTGTGTGCACCATTAAAAACAGCACATTTGTCAGTGTGCTCCAGTCTTTTTCCCTTTCACAGTGCTCAATGTCCTTAATCAGAAAAGCACCTGATCCAGCTGCTTGTTTTTGGAAGACCTGCAGAGAACACCTTTCAGTTACAAATGGCTCTCAGGGGCATATAATAATGATACTCTGTGTAAATAGGCTTGTGGATGAGGTGTGGTTTATGGGTGTATGTTTATGTGCAAATAAATACAAAAACTGCTGTTAACACTACGTTTCATCTTATTTCTGTTTTTCCTAACCTGACTTACACTCTAACAAGTATCTAACAAGGCTGAACACCTTTACAGAGAAAAGATGCAGACTGGCAATATTAGGTGCATACAACCTCAATTCCAAAAGTTGGGAACCTATGTAAAGTCTACAAATATAAACAGTATGCAATGATTTGCATATACCATAAACCCACAATCTATTCACAACAAAACCCAGAAAACAAAGCAAATATTTAAACTGAAAAATTAGTCCTATTTTATGATAAAAAAATTCATTTTGAAATTGAAAACATTCAATCATCCAATTCTGTTAGCTGTAACAGTCTTGTACATATCTATGGAAAGATGTTCAAAAATAATTCATGACATTTACCACTACTTAACTAAATGCCTGTTCACAAGGTAAAAAATCTAATTTATTGGTTCAGTTTAACTTTTACAAATTTAATAAATCTTATTATTTTTAATTAAGGCTTTATTGAAATAAAAAAAATAGTTGTAACGTAATAAAATTGCATCAGTAACACCATGTTGTTACACCTTGAGTGCAAGTTGCAAGTCCCTCAATCCATTAACATAAAACAATTCCAGCCTGCTCTATTGGAATTAGGCCAGGAGAGCGTGGGTGGCAGTCAGAGGTCAATCAATTTCTTCGTCATCCAGAAAATGCCAGTATACTCTCGTCGTGCACCAGGAGAAACCCAGGACCCACTGCACCAGTGTAAGGACGGACAACGGGTCAGAGGATTTCATCCTGATAGCTAATAGCACTCAGGGTGCCGTTATCTAGCCTGTAGAGGTCTGTACATCCATCCATGGTTATGCCTCCCCAGACCATCACTGACCCACTAGCAAATCACTGAACAATGTTACCGTAGTAACACTCTCCATAGCTTCTGTGTTTAACGGCAAATGCCAGTCAAGCTCCACAGTGCCAGGCAGCACAGGGCCCATTAGATGATGGCAGGCCCTCAGGCCACCCTCCTGAAGTGTGTTTATGATTTTAGCCTGAGACATTTACACCATTGGCCTGCTGGGGGTCATTTGGTGGATCTCTGATAGTGCTCATCCTTTTCCTGCTTGCACAAAGAAGCAGATACCCTGCTGATAGGCTAAGGACCTTCTACGGCTCTGTCCAGCGCTCCTTGAGTAGCTGCCTGTCTCCTGGAATCTCCTCCATGTTCTTGACACATTGCTGGGAGACAAATCCTTGGCAATGGCATATTCAGTGCGTTTACATGCACTTAACACTGGGATAACCGATGGTGTACATACTTTGTACATACATTGTTTACTGTATGTACATGTACAAGGGACAGAAGTGCAAGGTATCATTTCGAACAGTATGTTATCCTTTATCTTAAACAGTGATGGAAAGAAACTAAGTACATTTACTTGAGTACAAATATGAGGCTTCTCTACTTTATTTATATTATATTGTTAGTATAGTACATATTATTTGCATTTTCTACTACTATTACTACTATGTTTCAGAGGCAAATGTACTTGTATGCCACTAGATTCATTGGATACATGTAACTGTAGTTACTTTTTGGAATTTCTGCTTTTCAGAAAACTTTATTGGCTCCTGGTGTTAACTTTGCAACCCAGGTGTACGTGGTGCTTTAAAGTAATTCAAATTATGAATACAGATTAAAAACGTGAGTATAAGGTTGTTATATTCAGCTGCAACATTAAAGTGATGATCACATTAATGCAGCAATAATTATGATCCAATAACGTGATATTCATTGATGTGAAATTGGCCATTCAGCATAAAGAGTGCTCTGCGTGTCAAACTGCTGTTTATCATGTTGGGCTGAGAGCAGGACTTCTCACTATATACATCAGTTCTTTTCAGTGATGCGTGAATGACAGGGCACATTTTCCTCTGACACCTATCTACCAAACAATAACATTCCACACATTGCGCAATCACGAGCACTGCCTCGAGTGTCAGAGTTTCCACAGGCCGGGCTCCCTCTATGTGCTGCTTCCTCTTTATGTCATGTAGGAATGACAGACATTTCACATGCTGCTTATATTAAGACTAATTTGACTTTCTGACATAAGAGCAGTGTTTGTCCACAGTGTAGGTGTGAGCCAAAGGCTCGGCCAATACTATTTTTCTGTGGACAACCCCCCCACGCATACACAAGCACACACACACACACACACACACACACACACACTCACACTACCCCATTCATCCCTCAAGCCTCTCCTGTTTTCCACCCAACTTCAGTCAGCCACCTTTCTTTAAAAGGCTTCAAGAAGAGGTCATCGAGTGCAGGAATGCCACTGCTCACTGTGTGTCTATGCATGTGTGTGTGTGTGTGCGGGGAGTCTATAGTCTATAATTACATTCTCCTCATGCATTTAGTGCACTGGGAGCAAAAGCAAGATGTTGACTGTGAGAATGCCGTGCTGAGACAAAGGGGGCGAGCTTTGCCTCCTAGCTCCTTCAGTCATAGGGGCACTCCTGCCTCCTGAAGGCCCCCCGGCATAGCTTTGGTGCACCACTGCTTTTAGATAGAAGGTTTTGCATTGAAAAATATGAATATGAATACCTTCACTAATCTCAGGGATTAGTCGCTGGATTGTCAGACTGCGTCTGTGGACCCCAAAAATCACTTCTTGACAGACTGCAGTTCTCCTTTAGTGTTACATTTCTTATTTGGCATTTAGCTCCTTACTTCTGATTTTCCTCCAACACATTTGACTTTTAAATTATGACTAATGCATATTAATTTCAAGTTATGTGCGGGGTATAATAAAATCTGTGCCTGCTCAGAGTTATTAGACTGAAATACTAAAAGTAAACTGACTTTGCACATTAAAAAGTGCCATTTGGATTAAGCCACTGGATTCACAGTCTGCTATGATCCCTGTCAAGAAGCTCCATGTTTAAAGTTCTGCTGCAATGTAAATTCTCCTGAAAAAAAAAAAAAAAAAAAAAAAAAGCTGAGGAGATGTGTATGATTTATAATAATATGATTTCCTAGCAAAACTAATAAAAAATCAGAAGTGTTTTGACAGCACTCTGTTTCCTCTGTCACTGTGTTTCTTCATTCTATTCAGGTGAACTGTGTGTTTAAGGATTATACCAGATTTTTGTATTAAATTTGTGCAGACATACCACCCACACACACTTGCATACAGTATGCAGAATTCTCTCTCTCTCTCTCTCCGTGCATGTAACAAACAGGGTTTTGATGTCTGTAGAGGCACTATCTGAAATCAGAACACTTGCAGCAGCACAGGGAGCTGATCTTTGAAAAGCACTCGTGAAAATATACAGTTAAATGTTAATACTGCAACAGGCTGTCTGTTGCACTTGCAACTCATAGTTGCATGCAATTTTCTTGGGGGCATTTTTTTCTGAGAAATTAAAGTACCTCCAGTAAGTTTTTATTTGTCCAAATGCACTTCCTCTTGAACACTTCCCCGCCTTACTTATTGGTCTTTAAGCCAAGCAATGCTCTCCAGCCACCCTCCCTCCCCCTCCCACCACTCTTGACAAATCATGCAGTTGTATTTCTTTTGTTTGTTTTTTGTTTTCACCTCTAAAAACTTGCCTGAATTGAGTTGAATTGTACCTCTGGGATTTCATATTATATAGCTTGCAGTGACTTTAGCATGTATACCATAATGATGAACTGTGAATGCACAGTACCATTATTAGCCAAGAAAGACATGAGCCTTTATCAGTCAAGCAGCTTTACTCTTGAATGTTATTACAAAACTGCTTGTCCTCCAGCCCACCATCTAAAGTTGGCTGTGTGCACTCTACTGAGCAGGAGCTCAGAGTCAACATAGACGCTGCACAGAGGATGTGAGGTGGGGTTTGACTGGGGCGTAAGTGAGTAGGTTTTGGTCCTGGAATCCCCCAGTGTGGTTCTGCTCACCACGGGTTGCATGTTAAACAGAAGAGTGATGCTCCTTGCTTCAGTAGTTTTAGTTGTTAGAGTTTCAGATTGATAATGGTACAGCAGAAATGTTGATATGTATTTATTTCATAAGGTATTTTATTTCTCTGCCAAAGGACTAAATGCTCTCAACCTGCTCTTCAGACTTCTCGTGCAGGAGTTCTCTCTTGACTGAAGATAATGTTTTGATGTTATGTTTTGACTTTCAACCAGTTTGTTCATTTTTAAGATATGAGCACACACTGTGCACAACCCAAGCATCTGACAGCTGCAGACAGATTTCAGAATAAAGCTCCACGCACTGACGACCTAAGACATGTCCTTAATGAAAGCACAATTAGATCAGGCAGTGTCAGGTAAACGCCACAGAGCAACTACAACTAACTAAATGTACAGACACAAATACACAAAAATACAAACAAACTCTATTAAAATAAAAAAAAGATATACAAAATACAGCCCTAAACACATGAATAAAACATTCAAACTCAGTTACAAATGACACAAAAAGGAAACAGCTGTAGAAAGTGTTAAATGGAAATGATAACAGGTAAACATGAATAACCATATGGAATAAATATATGATACAGTTGTTTCCATACCAGTAAGTTGAAAGCTGAAAACATTTTCTTTTCTTTTTTTTTTTGGTCGCCTCCATCTTGGATTTTAAAGATAGTTTAATTAAAAAAAGAAGTTAACGTCCTATTTATGAAAAATGCCTTATGTCATCTTTAACCCTCATGTTCCCGCGACGGGGGGAGGGAGCGGGAACGGGGAGAGGGGGCGGGGGCGGGGGCGGGGGGCTAGGCTAGGGGAGGGGTTTGAGCTCGCAGTCGCTAGTGCGATTCTCCAAGCTCCGCTGCGCACGATCGAGGGCGCACGCAAGCGTTTCCCGCCGGCACCAACGTCCGCCTGCCCCGCGCGGGCGATGTTGTGAATGAGGGGATAGAGTGACGTCACCGGTCGAATGTCAACAATGTAGCGACTGACGGGAGGCGCTCGAGTCGAGAGTAACCAACGGCGGGGACGGAGCGGCACGCACACGCACACATACGAGGCGCGCGCGTACACGCACACGGCACACACCGTAGAATCTCAGACGTTGTGTTTTTTTTTTTTTTTTTTTTTGCAGCTGAGAAATAACCGAGTTGCAGCGACGGGGGGAAGAAAGTGACCTATATGCAGCCAGGAGGCGTTGAGGAAACGACAAAGCGAGTCATCATGTGAGAGAACTTATGTGGGAAAGCGGACGAAAGGGCTGGAATACGAACGGAATAGGAAGCAAAAGGTGAGGCATGTTTCTCCCTGTGTGACCAGCGGCTCGCTGGGCTCCTCTCTGAGCGCCGTGGTTCGGCTGTAACACGCTATTGTTGATGCTCTTCTCTTCGTGAGCCCCGTTGCAAACTTGCGAGAGCGGCTTGAGCCGGGAGACTCCTCCGTGAGACATGGAAAAAAAAGTCACCTCGTAGCAAAAACAGAAAACCGCATGCATGAATCTTGAAAGCTCGGCGGTGGTGCGAATATTGAAGGGTGTAATGTGTTGGGGTGTGAACGCGGGTTCAGGAGTGAAACACAACTCTGGACCACATCCTGTTATGCTTTGACTCAATACGCCGTGTGCTCCCTTTTTCTCTGCTTCTCTGCGTGTTTTTTTTTTTTTTTTTTTTGCAAAGTAGAGGCGTTGCTGATCCCAGAGGAGGGTCAGACAATCCGCTGCTTATCTGAGGGAAAACGCTCCAACAGAGCCAACTGTCACTAACAGTGTCATTAAACAGCCCTTCGTGTAAACTGCACTATACAGAGCAATCTGCTGTAATGATGACTCATTACGCGTCCTCGTTAATTCACAACTAAATATCACAATATTTGCCTTCCGACAACCAACAGTATCACCTCCAGCTTTTTGCTGTCTTCACATTTTCATTGTCATTAGCGAACAGCTCGTAGCAAAGAGATGTGCACCACCACCTCCCTTTGAGTTGAAGATTTGAAAATACATCCCCGCACAAGCTTGTGATGTTTGTGTTTCCACATAAAAGCTGCGCCTTTACGCGCGGTCCTGCTTCGCCATGTGCACGGGTGCTGCAGCAGTGACTTAACCAGTTCCTGTCACTGCGATCGTGCTGGACTCAGATGAATAATGCTGTGATGCAAGCTGGTGGTAAAATATGTGAAATGTGTGTTTACGTCGGGATACCACTGCTCGGCTCCTTGTGATTGACTGATGGTGGACTCGTGAGGCAGTGGAGTGATGCTGCCATTACTGCGGTGATACAGCAATTTGAGGAGCAGTGACATCCACGGCAGCCTCTTTGTCTCTGTTAGTGCTGATGCAACGCAATGATGGCAGCAGGGGGAGAGGTGTGTGTGTGGGGGGGGGGGGGGGGGAGCAGCATCACTCTCCGCTCTGTCGCGATGTATTGCATTCCTGCTGTTTTTCAAAGCGATGTAAGGAGTAAAGGGGATCTGGTGCCTCAGTTTAGCAGGTGACGAGGAGAGAAGCATCGTTCCCCCCTCGTGTCATTTCCAGCTCAATTGAAAACACATTGTCGTCCAGCGGCATCGCTCTGACTTCACAACACGTGCGTGGCGTCAGCAGTCCACTTTTACGCACGGAGCCTTTTGTTCTGTACAGTAGCTCCAGTCTTACACGCACGGCAATCCCCAGCTTATTGTGAAGGGGGAGGTGGTGGGCGGCGGTGTCCAAAAGTGTAAACCCCACAGTGACTCAGGCAGGATTAAATGTCACTTCATCCAATCAGCCAGCGATTTAGCTCTCCTGCTTATCTCACATAGTCATCGAAAAGTCTCTATATTGCTCTGCTGTGTGGTCTGTCTGCTCTGTCCATCAGTAACAGAAGGATTCATGACAAATTACTAGCGCAGGAGGTTTTCATTGGTGTTTGTGTTTTCTGATGAAGATGCAGTCATTTTAATCAGTGGTTGCCAGTTTTTGGTTTTGTTCATTTGTGCAGGGTCTAAATCTGTTGTTATTATGAGTAATTCCGCATTTCCATTTTAATAAACAGAATTCATCACCGTATTCTTTCTTTTTGTTTTTTATTTATTTGCTTGTTTTCTTCCTGGGAACGTCTGGTCAGAAATGTAGAATTTTAGCATCTATCCTTTTTCCATTCTTAAACAACTCTTTGGATTATAACACCAAATAAAAAGTCTCATTCACACATCAATTGCAAAATCCTCATTATATTTTTGCAACATGGATAGATATACTATGTCAAATGTACACAAATAGCATGCAATTATCAGTTGATGTATGTTACCCTTATATGCACTCTTCATAGAATCAAAGCTAAAACAATGTTCATTCAAAGTCTTCATTTTTAATGATTCATTTAGACAACAGAATTGTAAAGGTTATGGATATAATCATATTCTAATAATAGTATTTCACTAGATATCAGTAAACAATCCTCTGTACAACTTTAAGAGAGTTTAGTGAAATGAACTAAGCTTCTCATATAAACTTATTGTAAATAATGTAATAATGTAATAAGTTTTACAAATTTTAAGTTAAGTCAACTTATAATATATAGTTTACATTTTCACAGCACTTTACAACTTATAACTATGACATGGTCTGACTTAAGGATTTTTTGACCCAAATGACGAGATTAATGAAATAACTAATAAATAATGTTAGTTCACAGTTAAGTTTTAGAGGAACAAAACTATCTGATGTGGCAGCATGCAATTCTTTTTTTTGTTGTTGTTTTTTTTTTTTTTTCATACCAAGGAAATATATATTCAAATGACAAAACTCGTATGTTAAAAGAAAAAAATCTTGCACTTATACCTCTTGAAACTGAAACAGCTCTTTCTAGAGCTAGAACTTTACTTTAACGTCTCCCTGGCTTAAATACTTCGCTTGCTTTGTACCTCACTTGTAAGTTGCTTTGGATAAAAGTGTCTGCCAAATAACTAAATGTAAAAGTAAATGGCTATCCATGTGACTAAATATACATTTATAATCTCTATATCAACTCAATTAGGTGTAGAGAAATCAATAAATTTGTGTTTTCGAGGCAGCAGGACAACTTAGATACAGGTCTATGTTGAATGAACTTGATTTACAGTGTAATGTTAAAATATAGCTTGAAACCCCTTTGTGTAGTTCTCTCTCTCTCTCTCTCTCTCTCTCTCTCTCTCTCTCTCTCTCTCTCTCTCTCTCTCTCTCTCTTATCAGACAACACACACACACGCACACACATATATATATATATATATATATATATATGTATGTATGTATATATGTATGAGAGTGTCAAAATGAATTAAGAGAAACCACACTGAAATCATTTAAAACTCATGAGTGAGGCTCTTTTGGGGGTCATATGTAATAAGTCCCTCAAACCTCCCAGTTGAAATGCCTCACAGCAAAAATATAATTTGTGGAACTACCCCCTCCCCTATCGAGGCTTTACATTCTAAAATAGGGCTCACTCCTTCTGGATTTCAGTGAGCCTATAATACACATTTTATGTTACTGAAGTTCCCATCAAGCTGATTAAAACACTGATGGCAGAAGAAGCTGCTTGTGTTCAAAAGTAACCAGGCACTTATGAGTTAATGTTTCATGAAATTGCAGTTGAAATAGGATGTAACCGAGTGATCTCTTGCTGTGATCATAGATGGGTTTCTCCTGAAGGCAGTTTCTGCAGCCCCTTAAGGTGCTGAACCTGCATTATTATTGTTTTATATGAAACATAGTAAAGAAAAACAAATCCTGCTTAAACAAATGTTCAGAAAACTACAGCAGTCCAACTCTCACAGAGATTTTCTTTCTCTTCGTGTCATTAAAGAACCATTTGCATCACTGTGGGTATTTGAGTAACTCTGGCCAACTCAGCTCAACATCCCAAGTCAGTGCCTTGGCTAGGAAAAAGAAAAAACATGTTCCCATAACTCTTCCACGTCAGCACAAAGGCATGTTTGACTGGGCTGCTGCCAGTGTGAGGCATACATGCAGCAGAACTGCTGAGAGAAATCTAAGATCCTGCACTTTACACCAAGGACTATTGTGTCCCAACCGCCACCTCTCTCTCTCTGTTGTGATGTTGCTGCTCGTTCTTCTTCCCCCACCATGATTGCACACTCACGGTGCCAGATCCAGCTCCCATCGGTTTGTGGTTGTAGTGTCAGTGCCTGTGTGTTCTCTGTTCAACACAGACACTTGCCAAGAAGCTATCAAATCCAAAACACTACAGGCAGATTTCTGATTTGAATGGTTTTTGTTTAGACTTTTTTCTTGTGTTGCCTTTAAGATATTATCAAGATACATAAATCATCCTGATAGTTGCGTCAAACCTATTTCATGATCCCACAGACTTGTTGTTTTGCCTCAGGAAAAGAACTTAACCTTCTGAACTGGGAGTTCATACTGTCTAGCAACCCATTCTGTGGTCATCTATTAGTTTACAACTGTGCAAAACATACAGAGCTAATGAAATTATGCACAACTTGTCCGAATAGATTAATAAAGTGCCTTGAGATAACTTCTGTTGTAAATTGGCGCTATACAAATAAATAAAATTGAATAGCTCTTGAATTAAAAGGGACAGTTTAAAAGGAAGAGCTGTGTGTAAAGTGGCGCTCAGTGAATAAAGAGAAAGCATTAAGCACTGCGTAATGTCCTATTTGTATTGGATTAGTGCAGCACTACTACTACTACTACATGCAGGACTGGAGGGCACTGTTGTAGAGGGATCTGTGCAGAGATGCACAGCACAGGTGAACACAGGTTTTGACATAGTTAGCTCCACAGAGAGAGAGCTTTAAAGGCCCCTGTTTGTGAACCAAGTCAGTGGAATTAGTTTGTTTGCAGTTTGTTTTAGTCAATCAGGCATCACATTAATGATTAATTCATTAATGTTAATTAAACTGTTAAAACAGATCAGTCAGTTTTGTGTTTTATGTCAGTATTCTGAAAATTAAGTGATATCATTCTGTTTCTTTTCTGGATAATAATAAAAATAAATACATAAATAATAATAATAATATAATAATAACTATCTATAATATAACATTCATTTTTTCAAACTAATTGTAATTCTTGATTTTCTTGGAATACAATTCTAAAATCTTTCTGAGATTTCTAAGAAGATTCTTACAGTTTTTCAGAATTTTCAAGAAAAGCCATTGCATCACCAGTTTACATTTGAATTCAGATTTTTTTGGTTTGTTTGTTTAACCACATGAATTTAATATTCAAAGAGATAATATAAAAAGGGATGTTTGTTTTGGAAATTATTATTAGGAAATTCACAAATTAAATTCATGAAAAGAGAACAAATTGTATTCATTACATAAATTCATGTAGCTCTTATAGTCTTCCATATTTAGAAAATTCACTTGGAATTCAGAGAAAAAGGAAATAAATATGACCTGAGTGTGAAATAGTCATATCTGACTTTTCTTACTATTTCTTTAAAAACCTATATCTTTTTTGCTTGCTGACAACTGTGTTTACGTTTTTATTTTTCTTACATTTCTAACTGTATTTTGAAAGATTTATTGTTGCCACTGGGTTATTCATTTAGTTTAAGTTGACAAATTAAACTAAGAGGTTTTGTTCTCATGATGTATCCATTTCACAAACATGGCTGTGTTCACAAAGCCTAAATACTGATGAATACAATTAGACTTTTTTGGCAGATTTTATAAAACAGGAGATTAAAAAGTGTTTTATTTTAAAACAATAATTATATTTCTTAATCTGAATTATTTTCATACATTTTCATTATCTTTTCAAAAGTTTCAAATGACATCAAAAGAGAGTCATTCAGTATTTCAATTCTTCAGGCAATACAGAAAAGATTATTTCTGACAATAGTGCCTGAGAATTTACTTCATCACAGTTTTCAAATATGTTGTTTTTCTATTCAGTATTTAGACATTGAATTTATTCAGATTTAATTTCATTCTTACCATTAATTTAATAACGCTAACTGTTTTATTTATGGGGATGTAGTTGTCTCCCAACTCATATTTTCTGCTATGATTTGCCACTTCAGGTATGAAATTGCTGCTGAGACCACTATCTTGGCATAGCTGTGAGACTTTGACACATGTTGGTAATGGATATTTCTGAGCATGCTTCTGAGTGCACATCTAGCGCTGTTTGAAATAACAATAAGAGAGCCATTACCGTAGTATAATCGGGCCAGCTGCTCCATATATTCATCTTGTATTTTATTTTAGTGCTGAGGTTATTGTCTGTGAGGCTCCCAATGCCTCTGCAATGGTTTAGTCTGCTACATAAAGTGGATGCAACCAGCGACCACTGTCCACTGAGGTCAGTCCACCAACCTAATCATATGTAGACTGTCTTTACGGTGAGAAGTGCAAGAATGAGCTTTAAGATATTAAGATTTAAACATCAACAATTCAACCACAACCAAGTCTAAGCACTTTGCTTAATTTACATTCATCTTTATGATATGGGATTGCACTCTTTGAATGATTATAATCAAAAGGGAGGGTTAGCCCATGTGAAATAACAGAAATCAAAGGACACATGTTGACGATCATATCAACATAAATAATGAATATAAACTAGAAAGCACCAAGACAGTTCTTTCCTCCTCAGTCAGACTCAGATAATCCTCTAATTGTTTTTTATAATTTTTTAAACAATATTATTATTATTATTGTTGTTGTTATACAGACACACACACAATACATTTATTAGCTTACTTATTGCTTTAACTAAGAAACACAGAGACATATAAACGGTAACAAACAAATTCCTTGGGTAATAATAAATAATAAAATGAAATAACTTCATTACATAGTATTACATGTCTCTTCATAAAGATGTGAAAATGAGTGAATCAATACACAGAGAGATGTAGAGGAATGTTAAACACATTGTATTTAATTTACTTTGAACATTCATGTGCTACGATTTTCAATTGGAAAACCACTTTGTACTGCTTCTGCTTACATCTTAGCACTGACTGGCCATTGGTCACTAACCTTTGTGTTTCTAAATATGAAAATGTCTGTGTGAATTACACCATAAAAACGACCCGGCTCTCCAACCCCACACAGGCAGAAGAAGGCTGTTCTGTGCTTTTTCCTCTGAATACTGAGCTCATATCCTTATGTGTGACACCCTTGTTATGCAAGGATTCCCAACACTCATCCTGCTTGTTTTCCAGCTGTCCCTGCCTTGCCCACTGCTGATTACCTGGATCAGGTGTATTCAGTCAGTCAGTAACTGGAACATAATGGTTGCTGAGTAGCTCAGTAGGACAAACAAAGTTTCATTTTTCATAATCACATTAAAATAAGTGTTAAAAAAGAGGACTATTGGTTCATATACTGATATACTGCATTTGGTAAACACCTCTAGGACTGAGCTGTATGACATGTGTGCTTCCTGCTTTTGGATTTTTATTCCTCTGAAGTATTAAACTGTGTCAGTCCCTTGCTAATCTTACCTTCAGCATCATTTGCAGATTCCTTACCTTCACCTCACAGTCATTCCCTGTGTTTCCAGTGCATCATGCTAAGTTACTATAGATATGTAGTCATAGACTACAGTAGTATTAGCTATTAGGGATCAACTCAAGCTGGTTCCCATGTTGATAAAGTGCTTGGTGTTTCCTGCAAAGGTGGTTTTGTCTCCCCATCTCTCTTTTGTTTCCCCATCTTTCTCTTCACCCTTCGAGTCATTGGGAAAAAGAAGTGGTGCTCACTCAAGCACATTGGAAGGTGTTTCAGACTATCAACATATTCCCTGTAGAGGGAATGTGATCATTGCTTTAGTGATGGAGGAGAGAGAGGGAGGAAGCTGGGATGACCTCCAGGGCAGTGTTGTCCATTTGTCTGAAACACTTGGAATTGTTGGAATTCAGTAGGAGATCATAAGCATACTGAGGTTGGGACAAAGCAAAGTGTCACAGAACAACTGTTGATCATTTAACACACATATCAGTCTGACTTCTTGTTTGTTTGTGAGTTTAGATATTAGACCAAATGCTCTTGGTTCATGTTCATCATTATGTAGCTGCACAATGACGAACTGTAACATTGCACAAGTTTATGATCTTAAGTGCACATCTACTGTATTTTATCTATTCTTAACAACGTACACCATTTCTGCCAAACCCCAGTGCGGTTTACACACGGCTGAATCTTAAATTATTTTTTTAATCTGAATTATCATTTTTAAATTACAGAAACTGTTTATTTAAACTGATTGTTTAACTGTTACCAGGAAATTTAATCACGTGCAGCCAAATAGTGGTAAATCCGCGATTTAGCCAAGAAAGTAGCAGGTAATCTTTGTCGAGCCTGGTTGATATGTTGAAAAATTTTCTGCTGATAAGGCATCACAGTTACATGATATCACATGATACATGACACAGTATTACAGTACAGAAACAGTACATCAGTAGCATGAGACACACAGCAGAACAGAAACAGCAGACTAAACTTTGATGAAATATTTTATTGGAGGAATTTGTTAAGAGAGAAAGAGAAAATTTACGTTTTGTTTTAAATGTTAATGCAGATGTTGTGTGTGTGATGTTCAACTGTAACATCAGACATTTTAACAGAAAAGAAAACAGGATGTTGTAGATGTTGTTGTGGTTGTTGAAGTATGCCTACGAAATTTAATTGTACAATGTGCATTTAGATGTACAGTGCCAATAAAGGTTATTTTATCTTATCTTATCATCCAAGTGAAGTTATCTGGACGTTTTACCAAGGTTATTTCTATGATTCAACTATTTAACCTAAGAAGAAGGAAGTCTAGTTTCCATGACTCAACTTCTACATATTTCAAGCGTTAACAGATTTTGGGACTTGTTATCTATATTAATTGTGAACAAATGATTAGCATTATATTAACAGAAAACATAATCTGGTTGCAATTACATTCACCACATAAAAGTATTAAGATATAGTTCTCCCAACTAGACCTCTGCACATCTGGCAAAAAAACATAAGATCACTGTCAGAAGAATTTGAATTATACAGTATCAGCAGCTGAGCACCACATTTTCAAATTAGACGTCTGTAACACCAAGGTAAAACAGTACAGCCAGAATGGAATGTATTCAAAAAGATGGTTTTCATTTAACATCAAATATTTCAGTGCAGAAAATTTTATTATTTTTAAAATCAGTGACTCAGTCATTACGTTTTATTATGTTGATGGAGCTCTAATTGTTATGTTAAAGGCAAATGAGATGAGCCAAACCTGCACCTACATGTATTTTGAGGCAGTTTCTAATGAGAGAACTTATTCTTCACTCATGCTGTTGAAGCAGTCGAGTGTAAAACAACAAAGTGTGTTTAGTGTGCGGTTAGGTAAAGAAGTGCAGCTGTAAAGGGGTTTGTGTTGGGGAGGAGAAGGGGTTGGAGGAGGGGGGCATCCTGTGAGACCAGCACAGGTGGTTGGGAGGGAGTTTGGTGCTGTGGTGGGAGGGGAGGGGGAGGCTGTGGGCGTGGAAGTGCAGTAATGTGCCCACTTCCTGCACTGAGCCTTTGTGCTGTACTGTAACCTAGTAAGCTTACAACAAGATCAGCAGGATTTGCCGCCAGTGACTTCTTGCCATTTCGCAGCAGTCAGCCATAGGTAGAGATCCTGTCTGCGCACTCCAGTGGCCCACTGTGCATTCTTACTTTTCCTTATGATGGTTTTTTTATGTTTTACTGTGGCATAGTAAAAAGACCAAGAACAGAAAATGAATTCTACAGCAAGAAAAAGACGTGAATATTCATGCTCGACATAATGTCAAGCATGACGTTCACCCCAGTGAGTTTTCCATTTGTTACACACAGTAGGGGATAAACATGTATGTTGTCAGCCACATTTATGCTGATAATAATACTAGAAATCTGTGAATATGCCCCAAAAGGCTTAACTATCAAATACAGATGAAATTTAGTAAAAATAAATTCTCTACTTTGGCACTGAGTGAGAATGACATTATTAGACTTCTAAACACTATCTTTCTGTGCCTGTTTGGGACAGTGCTTAGAGTAAGTTGGTATCAGTGAGTACCTGTACCCTAGGACAGGGTCCTATAGGTTTAATTACATAGATGTTGACATCTGACAGTCAGTCGTTTGTAACCATTGCAAAAATACTAAAAGTTATTTGAATGCATTGGCATTCAGAAAAGCTACATCTAAAGAATAACATATACACAGTACACATGACTGTGAGCCCTGGTGAGGCTGCACACAAGTAATTTGAACCTAAATGACCTAAATAAACTCTAAAGCACAAGTAAAGGTGTAATTTGAGTTCATGGTCAGTGCAGTACTGCACCCTTGTTGTGTGCCTGCAGTGGGCTCAGTATTTCTCTGTGTGGACTTTGATTGTTTGAATGATGTTTTTCTGAATCTTTAAGGATATAAAAATCATGCATTTTGTATCCATAACAAGAGTCTATATGAGATTATAGTCAATTTAACGTAAAAGTTGTTTACGTTAAACTGTAGCACCTTTTATGTACTAATTTTTTTGTTGAAGACAGCTATAAAAAGCAAAATCACAACTACTGTTACCTTTTTAGAGAAGAGAAACATTAGGTGCACTCTTCAATACAAATAAGAGTAGACAGGGTCTGAGAATTAACTAATCTCACCAGAGATTTGATGCTGTTATTCAGTACTTAATACAGAGTAGTTTCTGATACTTGTAATCCATAGACATGCAGAAACTTAAGGTTTGACAACATAGAATATTTAGACAGAGCAGGATCTTAGCTCCCTGGTTACAGTTACAGAAGCTTCCCTGTAAAAGACAGAGGAGCGAGACCGAGATACAAGCCTTTGGGAGTGCAGAGCTCAGTGGGTTGGCAATGAAAGGCTTTTGGAGCCAGGCCATTTAGATGGATTACAGTAACGCTGCCTCCTTTTCATCTCACTTACAGATTGTGTCTGGAAGAAAGGAAGCAATTTGATTCTCATCATGCTTAGCAAGTGCTGCTCATTCTGATAGCAAACATTGTGATGTATATTCCTTACAGTGTGATAAACAAGAAGGACCGCCATCACATTCTCCTGCAAGAGCACAGTGACAGAGCAGTGACACACTCATCCATCATTCTCTGCTCTGCTGCTTTTCCAAAATTTGAATCACCAATTCACCACTAAAACCATCATCCTATCAATGTGTCAAATGTGCTGCTGAAGCACACGTTCAGGTTAAGCTGAATGATTGTTATCAGTGGCAGAATAAGAAGAGAAGAAATAAAAGCTGCTGATTTAAATCTGAAAGTGAAATATTTCTTCAACCACCAGTACAGGAAGAGACACAGTGCTGTTAGCGCTCACTACATCACGGTCAGGACTAAGTAAAGTGTTTCTATTTCATGGATGTAAACTGCTCTATGATAACCGTAATGTCAATTTTTGGCTAGTCTGTACTGCAAAACGTTGTGAGACTTTCTCTTGTTCACTGAGTACAAATAATGAAATTGTGATCTCTGTGAGAAACAGGTTCAGTTCTCTCAGCACCACCCTGCTGTTGATTTGTAAATTTGAAGAAAATCATTTTGAACTTAAACAACTGTGACCTGGTATCTGCAACCTATTCATCTGTTTTTGAGTTTATTCACAATATTTGTTGTAATACAAACAAACTAGCAAACAAAATCCAGTAATGAAGACTGTAAGACTCACATAAACATAAACGTATCGGCGCTTGAAAATGTTAAAACTTGTTTTGGGTTTTTTTTCAGCCTCAAGTCAAAGAGGTGTAACGACTTGTTCTTAAATGTTTCATATTTTATGTTATTATAATGTAGGAACCTGCACTCTTATCCTGAATTAATTAACTGTAAAACAAAATCAATACAAAGACAAATTGTGAGGCTGCTCATATTAACTTTATTTAATTGTCAGTGCCATAACATAACATAACATTTGTTATGCTCTAAAACATACAGGAAGCTTCTTTTCTTAAACTGTACTTAAAATAAAGATAAACATAATAAACATAATAGAAGAGTCACACAGTGAGCAGTTGTCTGCCAATCATAGGATCGGTGGTTCGATTCCCAGCTGCCATGTCACATGCCAAAGTGTCCTTGGGCAAGAAACTGAACCCCAAGTTGCCCCCAATGATCAGATGAGCTGCATAGCAGTGTGTGAGTGTGTGTGTGCTTGTGTGTGTGAATGGGTGAATGAGACGCAGTGTAAAGTGCTTTGAGTACCAGTTAGGTAGAAAAGCGCTATATAAGTGCAGACCATGTACCATTTACCATTTACTAAATAGTTTGAAGTCTCAATACATACTGGGACATCTAGTTTTGTTTTCATGAAAGCAAATTGAATGAGTTCAGTGAACTTGTAGTTTCATTTATGGAACAATTTTTTTAAAACAGGCTTAAGTCAGGACAACCAATGTTTATGTGTTGCGACAATAAGCGCTAGTAATCTTAATATGAAAATATAATAGGTAGATATTTATGTGCATTTAGATTTACACAAAATTCTTGGATATTTTTGAGAGTGTGAAACATAATGAGTTTTTAAATAGATGACAGGGATAAAATGTGTGGTGATATCACAGATTATATCAAAGACCTCTGACAAACTTCTTTTTTTCTAGTCACGAGGCTTTCCGTGTAAATGATTTCTGCCTCAGCTTTTGTTTATGTGTCTGTAGCTTTTCTGTGACAATGGGTGAGTAAGTGAGGATGATAGAAAGGTCTGCCTTCACACTGCGGGGACGTCCTCCCCATGCACCACCGACCTGCCAATCACATATATGACCTCACGTCTTTTTGACTGATCATGATGTAGATGTGTCAGTGTGACTTTATTCTGCTTGTGGATAAATGATCACTAATCACTATCAGAAGATGAAGCACAAGTCTGTAAGTAGCACTAATACTACTCATATTCTGTCTTTAGGTTTTATATGTCAAAACAATCTTTTCTGTTGGCAGGAAGGCTGTTTTTATTTTTTCCTGTTGTGGTTAGACTGTGAAACTGAGGCAAACATTTGTCACAGTGGTACAAACAAAAATTCAGGCAGTGCTGTCATTTTTCTTTCTCTTTTACTTTTTAATGTATAATTTACATGTATGTATATTTAAATATTGTATAATCCTAGTAGCAACAAGATTGTTTTACTTCTGCTATGAAATCGTTAAGGATTATTTTCTGTTTCTGAAGCGGATTTGGGGTGGATTTAAATGGATCATTCGATGGCTACATCGATAACTGTCACTCATGTTCACGCATATGTTCTTAAACAAGAGAAACCCACACTGTCCAAAACTAATACACTCTTGACAAAGGGCACATTTCCATTTATAACTAACTGTTGAAAAGGAAATAAAGCTTCCTTCTGTGACTTCCTTTGCAGGTGCTAGAATAGCGGCTGTAATAGACATTATATTCAATCACAATTAATCCAACCTTCTCCTACAAGTGTAAATCTTTTAACAAGTATTACAAATGGTCAATCATTGAAAAACTAGATAACACTTTCCGTCTGATTACCAATGCAGACAACATATCCCATTGAACACAGGCAAGTAAAAAGGTGCCATATTGCTCCTAAATCTCTTTCTGTCAGCTATCACGAGTGTATAGAAATGTATAAAAGTCAGAACTCTTATCCCAGCTTCGCCTAATCGTCTTCAAGCAAACACAAATGTTTTCTTTGTCTTGCATCTCTTTGTCTCATAGCCATGAGTTTGTGGCTTAGAGTAAGTAGAGTTAAAGCTGCTGTAGTAGGAGTACAAGTTGCCAGACTGCTTAGCCCAGGCCACGTGGAGTGCTGGCATCTGTGTGTCACAACCAGAGACCAACTCATCCTGGACACTTTTACTTTTGGCGGCAAGCTAGTCAATCTTTGTAAGAGTTCTTCCAGCTGTAAAGTCTTCACCTAACATCAGACTTTGGGGAATTAGAAGTGATCTTTGTTAAGTGATCAAAATATCTCCTCTGCGTTTAACTGCTTTACTTATTTTCTCAATGCTGTAATTATCAAATTATTTTAAAATTCTTTGCTCCTCATATTTAAATGCTTGGCACAGACTCCTGATTTTATCACTTTTTATAGCATGGTTCACAGGACTAACTTTTGATGTGATCCACATCTGGACCAACGCAACTGTGAGTGCAGGAGCTCACGATGATTTCAAAGGAAATAACATGAACAAAAGTAATGTCTAGAGGGAGTCAGCACTAACGTTAGAGTGCCATGTCTGGCTCATGGCCCCGTTCTGTAGAACAACACAAAGAGTCTTCTCAAATACTTAAAGTTGCAAACGGAGTCATTGCTAGCATTTGATGCATATCTTTGGCATCAGGTGCCTCCGAACTGGCAGAAGTACACAAAAGTGCCAGCACTCCACCACTGGTACAATTACCACTAACCACTTACTTTATATACTCCACTGAAGTTGTATTTAAAACAAGTAACACTAGCAAAACAAAATCAGTATTGGAGCTGCAGTTGAAAAGTATGGCAGGTAAAAAAGACACAAATGTGTGTGTTACTACCGAGACTTGGTGTAGAACAAAATGAGCAGCTGGTAAAGGTGGAGCTGATTTTAACTACTTTGTGTACTGAAATCTACTTCATCCATAATAGTACATCTCATCTGTAAATCTGTCAAATAACTACTAACTATAACTGTCAAACACATGTAGGTAGTAAAGCAAAAAGTACAAGCAGTGGAGTAAAATAGAAATACTATTCAAAAAACAAGGAGAGACTCAAATTTCACAGTGACTTACTGACTATTCTTATTATAGAATATATTTACAAGGTTGAATAAAAGTTTTTATCAAGTCTCTTTAACTTGTTCCATATTATAATCCTAACTGTTTGTGTAAGAAATTATTCAAAAAGTGGAGGACAAGGAAAAATCCCCTATTTATCTTGTTAAAGATATTGTGCATCCATGTTGTGATCCCATAGTTTCTGTAATTAAGAATAACTCTTTTTTTATTTCTCTTTCTTAAGACCTTGACTTGTCTGCATTGATTCTGTTTCTAAAGAAATAAAAATAAGAAAACAAAGCAACATTTTTTTCTGTGAAATGAACGACTGCTTCCGGGACAGTGTCTTTTAATAAGGCAGAAACAGTCCATCTTTCAAATACGTGCTTGTACATCCAAAAATAAGTAAAAAAAACATCTTGTCACACATGCCCAGCTTTATTTATTTATTTTTTCACAATTTATATTTCATCAATTCAGGAATTGGAAGTGGTTTGTTAACTGGCCACCCTCTCTTACAGAGCATGAGTAATCCAAGCACATAATTCACACATGGCCCAAGTGCCATTGCTTGTTGCCTGGGTTTGTGCGAGGCCTCTCTGAGGTATCCGCTCTCAACTGTGTGAGCCTGTCTGCCTGTCTGCTTCCCATGATGCACCTCCCTGTCTCCAGCTTAGCAAAGACAGTGAAAGAGCCTATTGTTTCTTTCACTCCGAGGCATGTTGCATGTACTTATGACACAGAGTGGGAGAAATTATTCCCATTATGCCCCTGGAATGTCTTTGAATCAATCAATTCTGTATGAAGTGCTGCTCTTCAGTAGACTGACTTACAGTAAGTTGCTTCAGTCACAAACATACTTGTTTACGTGTTTGGAAGAAAAGCAAAGGAAGTGTTACACTGCACAAAATGTAAACAGTGAAAAAGCAGAGTGAATTATATTCAAATCAAAAGCAGCATCTTATTTTATGCTAATTTCTTTCCACATTGCGTTGTCTCATATTATAAGACCACCTCCAGAAATTGTTTCACGTCTGATCCTCTCAATCAAGATGTCTGTTAACAGTTTTCGGGATTTTTCTCCCCTTAATTCCCTTTTCTTCTCGCTGAGCTTTGATTGATGTGCAGTTGGAAAACATCACAGCTTCTCTGATGGATTTTTCTGCCATGATGTAATGTTTTGATGATCCTCAATGCCGCTATTTGCAGTGACCAAGACAAAAGAAAATATCCTCCCCCTGAAAACATGTCTTCTAAGGCAGATCATTCATGCTTCACGTAACACATGAGCCCCTTTGAAAACCCCAAAAACAGGATATTTGTTGCTTTGACATGCATGAGAATATTTGATTCTCCCTGTACTCCCTGTCATGATACAAGGGAATCTTCCTGATCCTGCTGCATTTTAAAATGGTGCTATAGATATGCTCTCCTTTTCTTTTTTCATTCCTAAGCTGTGTTGTAGAAGTCTCAGCCACAGCCTTCCATAGTGTAAACCAAGGGCACTATGCAGAGGTCATGAAACACTGCCCTGTGAGTCTATTTTTAACCCTGCTGTATCATGTATCACCTTTACCACTTTGATCATTTGCTCTGCCACTATTCTATTGCAGGGTTGGAACTATGCTCTTCCCATTCATTAGGCTGGAAGCCCATACTGCTAGTGTTTCCCTGTGTTTGTCTTTGTGGTGATAGATGGCAGTCTGGAACACCAGTGCAGACCTTGCTTCATTTATGGCAAACTGTAAAGAGAAAGTTAAAGGGGTTGAGTGACCTACAGTATCTGGGTGATATTTAAAGGCACTAATATGCCTGAAATAAGCAAGTTTGTGATTAAATACGCTCTCATAGTCATGCTGAAAGATGATGGGAAAGCCCCCTACAATTCCAACAACAAAAACATGACAGGAGTGCATTTTAGATGGTGTTCAAGTTGAAAAGTTTCAGAAGTATTCAATTTGATGGTGTTTCATGGCAAGTGAGGTATGTTAGGCAGCAAATGAACAGTCAGTTCTTGTGGTGAGAGCAGGAAAATGAATAATCTCAGTAACTATTACAAGGCCCAGTGGTCAGTACATAACAAAAGCTATCTAGGGAAGGACAACTGCAAGAAGGCCATGGACCCAAGCCCCATTTATGTGCATCAAGAGTGAAGAGTAGTCTGTTTAGTCTAATCCA
Organism: Anabas testudineus; assembly: GCF_900324465.2. Classification (NCBI taxonomy): domain Eukaryota; kingdom Metazoa; phylum Chordata; class Actinopteri; order Anabantiformes; family Anabantidae; genus Anabas; species Anabas testudineus. The sequence goes on from NC_046632.1 coordinate 668,288, forward strand.
GCATAAGAGTTACTGTAGCACAAAATATGTAATGCTGGCCATTTCTGACAGGTGTCAGAACACAGTGTGTCACAGCTTCAGACCAGTCAGAGTGTACATCCTGTTTTTAGTGCAGCGGCTGATATGTTTACATGTCAATTGCTGGTATTTTTGAGCCAAATGGATTCTGTAAATTACTTTTACATGATAATAAGCCCATAAATATAGACAATACAAATGGTGACTCTGAGCCTTAAAGGGTGAAAGATACCTAAAAGTTACAAAATTAAGTACTAAGTGCTATTCAGTGCAACATTTGAGTACCAATAAGTTAGAAAACCACTAGTCAAGTGCAGGCTATTTGTAAAGAGCAATTTGTTAAGTTTAGAGGGCAAGTGAGTGGACAGGATAACGCTTAATCTCCTGGGGAGAAAAGCCCACAAGCCTGTCTGCTGCTATATTTGTTTGGGTTGGTTATGATGATCCATTTAGTCTGCTGCTGCTGTTTTGCTCAGATTTCTTTTTTTGCTGCTATGAATGTAGTGGATGAATTTGTGTAGGGTGGGGTAATGTGTGGGGAGCGCAGGAATTCCCACTCACTTGGCTCATCTCATATTTGCACTACTGCTTTGCCAAATCCCCCCCCACCACACATGGAAGAGGGAATGTTTTGTTTGTGAAACAGTGCACTCTTGGGGCTGTGCACACTAGTCTTGTCAAGTATCAGGGACGTGGAGACACTGCATGATGTGGCACCTATGTTAGCAAAAGGAGCACTACTGTGTTCATTTATCTGCCTGTCAAGGGCCCCTTTTTACTTTTATTTTTAGCCAAAATCCATCAGGCCTGACAAGCAGGGCCATATGAGCCAAGTTGAGGGCAGAGCTCCAGGTCCCTTGCACAATGTTCTCCTCCCCTCTTCGTAAAAAGCTCCAGGCAGCCCAGTCTGGACCCAGGTTTTGTTGAGTCATGTGAGATGATGTACACAGAATCACAGGAGAGGTGGGGCTGAAGGTGCAGGGGACTACACAAGGCGGGTGGGGTTGAGGCCAGGATCAGCAGAAGCTTGCAGTCCAGCACAGAGCAGAACCAGAGGGTGCTGGTCTTGTATAAGGTAATGTCTAGTGAGGGTGTTGGAGTGGGACGTGTGCACAGATTTATTTTAATACACTGCTTGTCTTGCCAGTGGGGGGAGGAATGGCGAGCCTCCCAGCTCATAGCCGGACCACTGTTGCACAAGATAGGACTTTGTATACAAACCTACAACAGACAAAAAACACTGAAACGAGGCAAGTTCCAGTCCAAGATTGACTTTTAAATGTGCATGATTAAATGGGATTGTTTTGCACCCCCTGAACGCTGTTGGATCGAGCTTCTTATACAGATGCATGCTTTATAATTAATTGTGCTGCAGAGAGGTCTGTATTTGGCACAGCAGTCTGATATTTAGCACAAGAGTGATTAAGTATGAGTAGGAGTTTGTTGTAGCTCACGTATAATGTTTGACATTGCAGTCTCTACTAGTAGGCCTTTTTATTTCGTAAAATATAGATGTTGATTATTTTTTCAAATTAACTAATTGATCATTTAATCAAACAAAGAAAACAAACAAATTATGCAATTTACAATCATGTCAAACAGAAACAAACCTTCATATTTGATAAGCTGGAACGTGGGACTACAAATGGAATTTAACTTAATGAAGAACATTAGATTACTCAAGTGGTTATTAATTTAATGTTAAAGCTCACTCTTGCACATAAAAACACAAGAAAAAGCTAGTAAGTAGACACTGAGTTGTTTGTAAAACTAAAATAGTTGTTGATTATCTTTGTGGACCAAGGACTTAACCATGAAGAAGTGAGTGGACAGGATATGAAGAAGGATTTGCTGATATATGCGTGTTTAAAATCAATAGACTGATTTCTTATATATTTAAGTGTGGGTTTTGAACACTAGTTTCATCTTATCCAATGTGTTGCTGACAAACATGAAACACAACGTTGCGCTATGCTTCTGCTGGTGGTGTTTTAACATTCCCACTTCAGTTGTACTTTGTGTTTAATGCTAATTTAAGGTAGTGAACACAGTAAACACTTACAGCATTGTCACTGAGAGCACACTAACATACTGACATTAGTATTTACAGTACAGTACAGTCCCCTACAGAGGGACTACCATGTCTGCAGTCTTGTTGTCCCAAGACAGAGAGAGAAAGCATTGCTTCTAGCATCAATAATTTAATCTGACCTAATTGTGACGTTGGACTGGAATGGGATGCTACTATTAGATTCAGTGTTGACTTCATTCAGAGGCAGTGGTGTTCAGTGAGTGCAGCTTCAGTGTAAATTCCCCTTCAAGAAATGAAAACTGATTACTATTCTATATTATCTTCCTCCCTCTGTGACGATGTTTAGTAGGAGGCGTCACTGTTGTTTTTATATGGCAGGTATTTTCTTCTATTTCTTCTATTACTTCAGTTCAGTCCAAAAAAACTCTCAAAAGACATTGAACAGCACATTGTCTGAAACACAGTACACTACAGTGACGACCCCTTCGACCCCACCTTCAGCGGTGGAGGTCACACAAGATGAGAGTTAATGACAAGCACATAGGACAATTTTAATGAGCCCTGCACAAGTGTCATTTCAATTCCATTATAGCCTGTCTTAACTTTCCCATCTGAGCTGTGAAGAGGCTTTACATCCTTCATCTGTCCATGTGACTTTTACCTCTGTGCTGTCAGTTAGTTTAATGGGAGTTAAGAGGGGATGCTAAGTTAGATAAAAATATACTTGTTAAAATGGAAAAAATGCAGCTGTTGTGTTGTTATTCATAATACCAGTGCGTAGTGTAAAAGTGCTTGCTGTGTCAGCTAAGTTATGCAGCGATCTTTAAAATCATATCCTTTCTATTGATGGCAAGCTCCATTTAGTAGTGGATGTTTGACAGCATGCTTGTGGTTACTAGCTGTTCTTTAAAATCTCATGCCAAAGCAAACTTGGAAAAGTTCAAGTCAATCACTAAAGACAGTCAAAAAAGTGCAGAGACATACCGTGGTATATAAGTTGTCAATAAACTTTCAACTAATAAAATAATAATAAACACAATAATAGAAAAGGAATTCAACCTCCAACGTGTGGAGTAGCGTTACAACTAAAAATTATTATTGATTATTATGTATTATGCCTCACATTTGAGGTGTAAGTAAACAAATATTTCTTCCACTTGAGTAACCTGTCCAAATGGACTGTGCTGACTTAACATCTGATTGGCCATCAAGCTACCTTGCTTGCTAAGTGACAGCTACAGTGACAGACAAATTGGCATGTTCCCAATTGCATGTCGCTCACTAGCTACCGTGGTTCCCCAAATGATCTTGCAAGTAGCCACTACCTCACCAAGCTCATATGGCTATTTTTACTATTTTATGAAATGAGTGGTAGCCTACTATTCATGATAAGCTTGGTGTGTAACATCTTTGCCCACTATTAGCAATATTTAACCAGCTTGTGTGAAATGAACTTTTCTACTTGACCCCTATGAACTTATCTTATAAATGATATTTGTAAGGTACTGAACTATCATATTTGATTTCTGGAAATCAAAATGACCCTTCTAAAGGACTATTGATGCATGCAAATTTCTATGGTGGCCATGGACTGAAAGGAGGTCTATGGAAAAAAAAAAGCTTTAGGAAGTTTGGGACTGTAGCTGTGGACCATGGGAACAGCAAAGATGGAAATGTCATACAGACAGTAGTGGAATTTCTTTTCTGTAAATCTGTAATAGTTTACTTACCTTCTGACACACATGGTAAGAGGAGCCTGCTGAAAAATGTTCCATAATGTGGTGGAAGTTGGGGTCATTGTTCTTCAAGTTCATTTCTGTACCACAGCCCTGGAACTGAGCACCCATCACCATGGAAACCATTATGTGGGGTAATTGATGGTGGAACACTTTAGAAATCTCCTCGTAATATATTAGTAGCTGCAAAGGCCCCACTCTCTTCACCTTCACCCTCATTGTATTGTCTTTGAGCTAGGAATGCTCGAACTATAGCCAGTCTCAATGAAGAAATGTGAAAACAACCCAGCTGCAGTCTGTCCACAAACCTGCTAATAGTAAATTTCCAGTGCCTCTAAATTCTCACTTTATCTATTCTCAAAGATATAGGCTTTAGCAGCGCAGCACTTACATCGCATAAATGAATTTTATTGAACTGCAGTACTAAATTACCACATGCTGTTTTTCCTGATGTGGCAAGAACCCAAAGAAGATGAAGACTTTATGTGGAGCAGATGTGCTGAGAGTCAAATTTCACTGAGAAAGTGCTGCTGATTCAGAATGTCTATTGACTTGTCAAGCACTGAGTGTGTGTGTGTGTGCGTGTGTGTGTGTATGTATGTGGTCATTAACTAGGCCCTACCAGCTGAACAGATTGTGAATTCTCTCTGAATATGAGGTGCCTTTATGAACCTTTTTCATGGATATTACCTATTTGTCAGTGACACACCTTCATGTGGTATAGTGTTTTTTACCTGAATCGCTCAGCAATCTTCTGTCCTATCACCTGACATCACTCAAAGGCATTAAGTGTAATACACCATTTCCATTTTACATAAGAAGGCCCAGCCAATTTCTGGGTTACACCCAAACATAGCATATTTATAATGTGCAGGAAAACAAGCTTCCTAAAGAGCTGTTAGCCCATCTGGCTGAGGTGATTAGTAAAAGCTGAGGCAGATGGCGCCACGACCAGCTTCTGCATTGCTTCAGGCATGTATTAATATGCATACACAACTGGCAACCACGTTTGGCTGTAAGAAATATTTTTGTGTATTACATGAGTGAATGGGCGTGTGAATTATTTTCTAGCATTGAGTGAGGTTTCTGATTCTTGGACACTCAAGGTGCTTTGTTAGAAGGTGAGGGGAAGAGAAGGGCAGGGAGTATGTGGACCTTTTCCTCTTCATCTGCAGAAAACATGCTAAAAAGCTAAAAGCCGTGAAGCCCCACCCCCCAACTCTCACACACATAAACACTACTGCTGGCAGCAAGGTCTGGAAATGTTGACACACAGTGAAGAGCAGCCCCAGAAACCCCAAGAATCCCCCCGAGTACATGCAGGATGGGAGGGTGAGGTGGAGCCTTGGAATGCACTTGGAGGAGTCAGTCACTTATTTACTAGCTGAACTCAGTGAACCCTGCCTGAGTCAGATACTTCCACCACGGCCAGTCTGTTCCACCTCCTCTTCCTACTTTCTTTCTTGTTCTTTAACTTACACTAATTCTTCCCTTGTGCCCCATGTCAATCTCCTTTTTGCTGACAAACACTTTCTTGGCTTCTCGTTGGCCCGAGGTCTTTACCCATGCTAGACAACCCCTAATCCAACCCCCATCTGACCCCGTCACCCTGTTGCTCACATTTTAGCTGGAAACGCGTGGTTTTAGGCTCGTGGTGAGTAATACAACAAAAGTCAGTAGGACTGGGAGTCAAACTGGGCAGTGGAGTGTACACAGACAGAAGTACCATGCACAGTTTGGCTTCTGTGATAACAACAGAATGTGGAGTGAGTCTCACATGAGTGGCTCATGGGTGCTGGGGAGAGTTCAACAACCCATCATTTTATTGATTTAGTATCTGGATATGGTAAAGGAAATAAATAGAAGATGTTGAGCAAGTGAAAATATTTAATCCTTACTGTGAAAATACTGGATTGCAAGTTGCTCAAAGCTTATATCATTTTTACTTTACGCTTACGTTCAGTTAGTTGCCTTTCTACTTTCAGCTCTACTTATAACCTTGTCTTCAACTGTGGTACACAAACAGTTAAGTACTGTAGTTAAGAAGACAATTAAAAACTACAAATGTGCAAATACATAAAACCATAACCACAAAAGCCAAAGTGTGTCACTCTAACACTGGTCTCCTGGTGTTTTTTACTGCACCACAGGTCACACTAGATCTGACCCTGATGTAATGTAACTCCTGCAACCAGTCTCACTATCCAGAAAGACTATGGAAAGAAGTCCCAGAAGTTTAAAACCAGTAGAATAGCAGCTAAGCTTGGGTTTGGAATCAGGACTCTTTATGACACGGCAGGTCACTTTCCATAAACATTCTTTCAGAGTTTTATCAGATTATAGAAGCCTTTCTGCAACAGTCCCAGTCACATGAATTGAGTCAACCATAAAATAAAAGGTTCATTTTGAGCTAATTTTACATTTTAGTGAAATAAATGCCAAAATCTAAATCTAAATCAGTGAAATGTATATTTTATGTTTTGTTTGCATTTGTTTCTTCCATTATCCCTGGCAGTATAATGAAAACCAAATATAAAGATTTGGATCAAAATATTAAAAGTTTTATAACAATGATCTGGTGTCCATATTAAACCCAATTTTGCTTAAATCATTGCTCCTGTTACAATAAGAGATCCCATTTGTCCTGTCAACAGAAGTTGCTTGGGACAAAATTCACAGTCCAACCTGTATCTAAATATTGTATTATATTCAAGTCATGAGGCTTAATCAACTAAATCAAGTTTGTTGATAGTTGATTGCAAAGAGTGACTGGTTATGGTTGTATTCAGGTCCTCACATTCTCACAACACTTAGTTAAGGTTAGAGATAAATTGTGGTCTGTCTTAATGGAGAAAAATGTAACACTTCACATGTGTTCATTTACTTTTAAACAAAACCACAATTGTTCTCTAACCTTAACCAAAGTGCTTTTCTTGACTAAACCCTAACCACACAGGGGACTATAGGTCAAAATCAGGTCTGTGGTGTAACAATGTGTTACTATTTTATTTTTTTATTTTAACTATATGCAATATGAGTGCATGCTGTTTCTGGGGAACAGCACATGTATACTCCCCTCTTAAAGTATTGGAAAAGTGACTCCAATTCCTTTTTTTTCTGAAGACTGAAAACATTTGAATTTGACATCAAACAATAATTATGAGACAAAATATCAAAATTCAGCTTTCCAGGTGTACATCTGGATCTGATACACAACTTAAAATTCAATTCAATTCAATTCAATTTTATTTGTAGAGCGCTTTTTACAATTGACATTGTCACAAAGCAGCTTTACACAACCAAAGAGCAGTACATGAACAGTGTATGTGTATGAGTCATAATAAATCTTAAAAGATGGCACTTTTTGTTTGAACACACCCATTTCTCTTTTCACTGCAGCATCTTCTAACTGTTGTTACTCCCTTCAGTCTCCTCTTTATTAGGTAGGGTTTAAGTCTGGAGACCGACATGGCCAGCCTGAAACATTTGACTTCTTGCCCATGATGAACTCCTTAGTTGTTTTGGCAGTGTTTTATGGGTCATTATCTTACTGCATGATAAAGGATCCCCATCAGTTTGGTTGCATCTTTCTTTAAATTACAGACAAAATGTTTGTGTAGTAGAGCTTGTGTGTTTGGGGTCATGAGCAGAGCCTGTCTTTCTCCAAGCCCTAGTCCTTTCATCGCCTTGGTAAAATTTCTTTGTCTCATCAGTCCATGAAATTTTGTCCTAGAATGTTTGAGGCTTCTGATGTAGCCTCTGAACTTTTGTTCACAAAGTCCTCTGCAAACAGTAGATAGTAGAAGTGCACTAAGGTATGCTTTGATACTGTCAGTACTTGTATGAGTTTGGTTCGGGTTTGTTGCTGTGGTGTTTTTGCACCTCAGAGCTCACCTGCCAGACAGAGTCATCTTTGTCTTCCGCTTGTGCAGATAGATCAATTTTCTCTGTCCATTCTGTCACTGCAATATTTTTTCTATGTAGCACAAGCTCAAAAAAGATCAGGCAGAACAGGAAGTGTACAGACTTTACAGGGTAACTCTGTGTATTGTAATTATATCATAATCACCAGTTATTGGCAGAAAGTAGAAAGAGCAATGATTTATGAGAATGAAGTTGTTAGAGTATTGCTGCGGTTGTGTCCAGGCTCTGTGTGACTCAGCGAGGTAAAACCAGATTGTTAAATGCCACAAAAGACCAGGCTTTAAGCCTGTGAGACTGTGAGATCCCTCAGGTCAAGCTGACAGCGTTGAGACTTTGTGCCAGAGGATGATAGAAAAGATGTGGTGACACAGGGTACGTACAATCATACACATAGACACTACCAGATTTCACCTACTGGACCTTTGCCCTGGTTCTTTGATAAATGGCACTGACAGAGCAGGGGTCTTGGTGTAAGTGTAATAGTTCGTGTGCTCTTCAGCATATAATTCCGTCCTGCTAACTTGCTTTGACTTGACTTTGGCAAAACAAGTGTATTAGGGCAAACAGAGCCAGTCATCTAAAGCTTTATAAATACAACAGTAAATTTAACACTTTAGCTTTTCAGATATAGCTAAAAACACTGGGTTCTTCTTCCAGTAACACAGTTTATGACCTGAACTAATTATCTTATCTAGTACCTTTTTAAAATGCAGAATACAGGGAAGTCAGTAAAGCTGAATAAAAGAAGTTGGTTCCCACTTTTCATACAAACATTATTGGCCTGCTCTGTATCCGTCATATACTGATACGTTATTGGACATAAACTGGCTGCCTTCTGTTCTGATGGTATAGTTCCTTTGAAGCTTCACAATATCTAGTGCAGTGCTTTCACAAGATTTTCCTTATATGACCTTTAAACTTTGTCTGTGTTTTTGCTTGTAGTAAAGTACTGAAAATGTGGTGAGAAAGAACAGACCCATTATATTCTACCGAGCCTCCTTATCAAATTAACCAGAGTGCCTTTTGTGTTTTTGTACTTTTGTTTTGACTCACCACATCCCAGCAGAAAGTAGGTCACAGGCTGACCGAGGTAAAGTATGAGGCAGCATTTTGCCGGCCACCCCCCATCAAGGCAGATTGTGTCTCCAGGAAGCTTGTTGCAGGAGAGACGTTAAACACACAAGTTCCTGTTTGACATCTGTTTCCAGCGAGCCTCACAGGCCAACCTTTTCCCCACCACTCATACTCTGAGGCCTTGTTCACCTAGATGCTCCATCAGCCAGTTTTGTCAGTTAACTGCACTGTGACCTCTTCCTCCCCTTCCTTCCAAGAAATTAAAAAACCTCTGATGACGTGCCTATCTTTGACTTAGTGCCCAGAATAACGAAATCTTGAGAGATAAAATCAGGATAGACAGGTTCTTACGCAGGCAGCTACACTGCTAGACTGCTGACCCTCAGGGCTGTGAATAATTAACCAGGTGTATATTTAAGAAGACAAGGCAACACTGTGTCTATGTGTGGAAAACATCTGCTTGATGGAAATGATCAAATGTATAAATCTAGACAGATATCTGAAAAACTGCTCAATGCGTTCTCAATGAAAGTAAACCATCAACCTGATATAAAGCCTCTGCTAGTGGCTGTTCAGAGACGGCCCACATTTGTTTTTCTGTCGTCAATAAACCAGTTGCAAAGCTCCGCTGTCCCTCTGCAGGCTTCTCTCCTCACATGTATAAAGGTAAAGTTATATTTTTAGCTCCAGTAGATACTGTCACTAGCCAGACATCAGGGGAACAGTTATCACCCTGCTATTCTACTATTCTTTGCCTTTGCCTTTAGACTGAGTTGGAGAGGGATATGGATAGTGACATGGCCCTGTGAGCAGTGCTGATGTTAGATGCACGAACAGTCCAGACAAAGGGTCAGCAAAGCCCAGAAACAGCCAGTGAAAAGTGTTGCTGAACCACACAGTGAAAGGTCTCAGTGCTGCTCCCACCTGGACTCCACAGTCATGTGGATGCAGGGTCTCATCTGTGTGATGTAATATTTGGCACCACAGCTGCATTACATTGCAATAATGTATGTGCAATGTTAATGTGACTGCAAACAAAACATTCTTATGTACTGATGTATTTTAAAAGAGGCAGAAAGGTCATAATAATGAAATCCTGTATCACAGTATATTTATCGTTTTATAATGTTATGTTGATAGAGAAATAGTGATGTAATGCATTGTCGAAAAAAGAAAAAGGAACTTCTGTATAGTTTTATTTTTGATAATTGCTAATTTATTATTTATATGATACATCTGTACTTTCACTTAGTTCAGTGCTCTATAAATAAGATTAAAGTTGTAATAAAATGAAATTTAAATATTATATTGTTGACCACTGAAATTAAGTAAGGTAATGTATCAATAGATGCATTTTACTAAATGCCATACAGTTAGTCATCATGCATTTAAGTGTTCTGCCCACTTCCCTCCTCCGATACAGAGATCCTGCAGTCAAGGATGTGATACAGTCAGATTTTATGAATATGTTAAAACCCCTGTACATTTTCCTGTGTGGAAACAATGAGGGCTAGTAGGCGTGATTTTTTTTTTTTTTTTTTTTTTTTTTTTTAGCATTACAGTGGGCGAATCAGATTTTCCACTTACTGTAAGGCTCCTGGCAGCTGAGAGTTCTCTTTGAGTAATATGTGAGCTGTTACCATAATTTGAAAGCATCTTACATCTTTGTGTAACAACTCATCACAAATCATGCATCTATATGCTTTTTGAGAGGTTTTTTAGCTTTTTTGCAAATCCAATTCAGCCAGGTAGTTTAAAAAGCTACTACTATTCTATTATCTTCTACTTCTATCACTATGTGATTGTGCAGGTCAGAACTAAGAATCTTAACTGTGTTAATGCATGATAAATCATGAGCAGAAGGGTTCAGGGAATTCAGGGTTAGGCAGAAAAAAAAGAAGGCATGGTTTGTCTCTGCACATGTGGGAGTTGGTGCAATGAGCAAGGAAGAGCACTCTGTTTGTTGTTGCTCCCCAGAACACCAGGCTGAGATCAAATTAATCAATAGCAGAGATAATGTGGAGATGAGTAGCATGACATCAATATGAGGCTCAAAGGCCCAGCAACGCTATCATGCTGGTCTCTAGCCCACCCTGTGCTGCGTTAACAGTGGCTCCCCATGGTTGAAGGAACTCCCTAGAACTAACAACTCAGTCCTTTCATTCTCTGCTACCAGGATAAGGATAAGAAATCCTGGTCAATGAGCAGTGGTTCTCAGTGGTTTGCAACACTGAAGACTCTTGCAGCATACCTCATGAGACCCAAGCATCCAGCAATGCCTTTTTGTGTTTAGATTGAAGAATATCTGCAGATATCCATATTTTCAAATAGCCAGCATAAAGTCCCTAACAACATATGAGGCTGGTGCAATGCTCCTATTATACTTTTCTATGTTTATAATATTTTACCTGCATTTACTGTGGACTCATTGATGAGTATATAGCGTGACCAAGTTGGCTTGACTTCAAACACAGGGCTCTTCCAGGAGTTCCCCAGCAGGTTGATGAATTCCCCTGTGGTTCATGCAGCAGCAGAAACCTCATCTTTCTCTCTAAGGAAACAAACAGGATGTATGAATGAGAAAGACCACTGTCGTTTGTATGTTGGTCAACTCTTTAGATTAACACAGCTGCTCTTGGTGGTGCTTTAAACTGCTTAACCTCAGGAGGAACTGTCGTTTAAGTTGATGCCAGTCCCACTGCAGTGTAGGTGCTTAGATTGCTGATCTGCTGATAAAGACTTGTGTGTCTCTGGATGAACTTGAGTTACTCTCACACTTTGCTTGTTTGGATGTTTGTGATATGGTAATTCATAATGTGTCATTTGCTTGTGGAACAATGTTCTGACAGTAAACAGAATACTGGTCACATTAAATAAGGGCTGCAGAATTGTAATTAAAATTGTAATTATGCTTGTTTTTTTCAAATTTTGACTTCTTTATTTGTCTAAAAATATCTTTCAAAAGCAGTTTTATTTAGTGGTGAATTATAAAATACAATACAAAAATAGGGTATGCATCACTAGATGCTTGACCTGTTGATTTTCAACGAGGGCTATAATTTATATGCCTTCTCGATTCATCATGAGAGGTGGCCACACAGGCAGAGAAGCTCCTCAGGACAGGGTGTTCAGTTTTTGCACTATAAGGTCAGTGTTTATTCATAGTAGTATTTCATTGTAGATATAAATGTCACCAGACAGCAAGTTCAGTCTTGTCACTGGTGTTATTTATTGTGTCAAGAGACAAACAGTCCCTCAGAGTCATTCATGCAACAGATGTACTATTAGGCTTGTGGAACATTTTCTGACTCATTCCTGGCTTCCTCCTTCATCTTATGACTCAGAGGCACAGGGTGAAAAAAAAGTTTCAAAATTCAGAGCATTATTCTCTCTCTCTTTCCCTGTGTGGGTGTGTGTGTGTATACAGATATTATATTCTAATGTTGCATTGCTGTGGCTGTTCTAAGAAATCACTGTGCATCTTGTTAATTCAGTAAATTAATAATTGTATATGTGGAAGTTATCATTTATGGATATGTTTTGCACATTTCTACGACTACTTACTATTTTTACTACTGTGAAAATTAAAAAGCTTATTTATTAAAAGATTTAATCCTTAAAACAAATGATAAAAGAAGCTGTTTCCTACATGGAGACATTTTTCTATGGATTTTCACATTTTATATTACTAATACATTCATTCCAGTATGACAGGCCACTGATAAAACCTACCTAACAGCAGGGAGCACCTTAATGGAATGCAGCCTTCATTTGTGTTATTAATAACACCTGAGCTCTTCCTGTTACGATAAGTCTGAATGCATGTGGAGAGAAAGCTGAGCTCAAATTACAGGGCAGCCGGGGGAGCTCAACTCCTCCTGCTAGAAGCAATAAAATCCTAAGTTTGGTGCTGTCTGCTAAATAATCATTAACATTTCTAAAGCTGCAATATATGATAAAAAAATATCTAATTAAAATCTAAAGTCATGTTACTGGTCATTATAAATGCATGTGAGCATTATCAATAACTTCTATACCATGATAGATGAATGAATAAAGACGTGCAGAGAATTCTTGTATTTATCATTCTGCAGCCACTAAGGCTGCAGAGTGATTGGAACACTGAGAGAAAGCACGATCACCTCTTCACAGTGTTTGCGAAAATGAATCTTAATTTTTGACAGCTCATAGAGCACATCTGTGTTGAGATCCGATGAGTAAAAAAAGTAAAAAAAAATAAGTTTTCATGTCAAAATCTTCATGTTAAGATCTTTACAAAATCATGTACATTATTCAAAAATAGAAAACCTGAAATAAGTAATTGCATAAGTATTCACCCCTTTTAGGTAACTCACCTAAATCATCACTGGATCCAGTTGGTTTCAGAGCGCAGAGCAACTTTTTCTTAAAAGAGCAGGGAGAGTCACCCTATGTCCGGCTTCAATTTCACTTCAGTAACGCTCACACCACTAGCCAGAAGCAAACCAAAGTCTGCTCCAGGATGCACTTTTCAGTCTTAATTTTTCTTCTTCTTTCTTCTTAATTTTCTTTCTTCGTGAAATTCATGCAAATGTTTACCTTTTCATTTGGTGTAAATGGGTATGAATTTGGTGGAGCAGGATGCAATCTGTGTTGAGCACTGAGCAATAATGAGTAAAGCAGCCTGGTGCAACTTTGAGCCGAGGACGAGTGCCCTTCTGCTCTTTCTCACAGCTCCAGTCTTTTCAAATGCTTAGATAAACATACATAGCACAAGTCATCAAATGGATTGATATATTGTCATAATTACTTTCAGCACCTAGAAATGATAAAATTCAACTAGACTTCACCACAACAATATGCAATCAATATGATTTATTAATGAGGTTTTGACTCAAGCTCAGGTTCTGATGACCATTTGAATGAGGCTACAGCAGATGCTGGCAGAGTGCTCTACAATGACTGCAATCAGTATATTTTTGTACTGAAAATCAAAATATTAAAAATACATAGTATAGCAGAAGAAATTAAAGTGAAGAAGTGCGCGATCATTGGGAACAGGGTCATTAAGTGAAGTACTGACTGTCGAGCCATTAAATAGATTAGTGAACTCCATCTATAAAAAATTCTTGAGTCATGGTATTATTTTTTTGCAACTTCTGTTTGCATACTGAATAATCCTTTCAATATGGACATTTCATATGGCTGCATAAATGTGTGTGGTCCAGCGGTGCTCTATTTCTGTGGGAATGGGGAAGTGAAATGCACTCCCTCCACCTCAATCAGTACAGTAAATTCTATGTGTGTGCAAATGGCAGGACATGCATGTCCTGCAGCAAAGGCCATACTTTGTAAGCTGTATATGAGTCTCCTCCTTTCCTCATCATCCTATGCAGCTTCTTTCCCCACCCCCACCACTCTTGCCTTGCATCATCTTGTAGTTGAGTTTGTTGCGATGAGCCAAGCAACTGCTTGAAACTAGATTATGACAGTCACACAGGATGTGAAAGAGCTCAGAATATCCTACCTTGCCACAGATACTATCCAGTGATACCTGCTTAGCAATACACATTAGCCAGTGTAGCTGTGACTGTCAATTCCTAGATTGCAGAGACCAGTGAGGTACTCACAGTCTGCAATTCTGTAGGAAAAACTTAACTGCAGCAGTCAGTTTAGTTGACGCTAGCACCACCCTCAAATAACCCTCAGGCAGTGAACGGCTGATGAATGGACTATGACTCATTCTCGGCTGTTGCCCTAACAAGTGAAGTCTGGGCTCAGGATTTTACGAGTTCAGCAAGCTGCAGAAGCAGAGAAGGTTCACATGAGACGAGTGAGGACCAGGAGCACTGCTGAGCCATGGTAGTAAACTGTGCTCATGCTGAAGCTTGTGTGCAGATACTGAGATACCTTAGGTACTGCCCCAAAACACACTTGAATTAGATTCTCAACTTTTTAAAATGTTAATTTTATGCATCTGGTACTGATACTTGGACTAAGTCTTTAGTCCAAGTATAGTGACTATAGTATAGTTACTTTGTTAGTTTTTTGACATGTTTTACATGTCAAAAAACCCATGATTCCAGTTAAGGCAAGTCTCAAATTCCAATAAGCAATATTTTAGGTCGCTTTTCATACTTTTCAGACTGAATCATACATTTACATACAGTACAGTTCTTTAGTTAAAAAAAACCTTTGCTTTTAGTCAGTGAAACTGCTCAGTTCAACAATTAAAATGCTGTTACTTGTAGGTCACATATCTTGACCAGAGCTTCTAAGGTTTGATTGAAGATTGAACTAGATAAACACCAGGGGTTTGTCTGCAGAGTTATTGAGCTGATGGTCTGTTGATTGTAAGTCAATGGCTGGCTTTACATTAGGTCATAGTGAGCAGAAAGCCGGGCCAACTGGAACACTGGTGGGACATCAGCATGGACAGAGCACACAAAGAGCAGCTGCTTAGGATTAAATATCTATTACGTGGAAAACTACTTATTCATCAATGCTTGGAAAATAAGTCGCCTGCCATCATATTATTGCTTAATGCATTGCTCTCGTGTCAACTTCACACAACTTCAACAGATCAACACAAGTACAGGTTCTGCATCACTGAAATATATATTTTTTTCCTTGTTATTTTACTGCACATTATATTTTAGCTTTTTCCATTAGGAGTTCTGCTGTGGAACCAGACAAGAAAAAAAAAAAAAACATGTCTCACCTCATGACTTGATCTTTATTATTGTTTCACTATGAAAAATTCCTTGAATCACTGTACTTGTACTACAAATTGTTGGATTGTGTAACTATTTTTAGTCATTGAGATCATACCAACAAAACAAAAAAAAAGACAAAGAAAGAAAGTTGTAATAAACCCAAATTATTTAGATTCTTTTAGTCTAATCAGTAATTGCACTATAATTATAAAGTTGTTGTTGATTTTTGGTGGAAGTATTAATATGTTCTCAAGCTTGCAATAACACGAATGCATCCAAAGTGTTTTCACTTTCACACATCGATGACTCACTCTGTAACAATACCTGGCAGTTAACAATTACTGTAGTGTATTATCGAAAACCCCAACTGTAGCATTATTGCCAGGTTGGTCATGACTGCGTTTACATGCACTCAAGTAACTAGGTTACTAAGAGAAACTACGTTTCCTGAGTAGTTGGGGAATCAGTTTACTTGCACTGAAGACATCTGGTTATTGGTTATTGGTTATCCCCACAGTGGCCTGCATCCAGTAGGGGTACTTCTCTGATGCTTACCATGCCTGCCTCTGTACTTTGTAAATCGCTTTGGATAAAAAACATTCCAAAATGACTAAATGTAAATGTAAATGTATTGGACATTCACCTATACGTACAGGAGATGACAGAAATCTGGTTTCTTCTCAACATCAAGCTGATTTTTCATTTATAAACTACTGTACGCCTTGCTCCATATGTCAATTTGCTGAAAACACCATATATATCATTTTTATTTCTTTGATTGCTGATTGCACACCCACTGATGCAGGTTAGAATAATGCAGTAATGATGGGGAAATAGGGCCCAGGTCCCAGTGTAATTCTTTGCGACTAATAATGGGCAAAAGATGGAGGCCCAGCCTCTTTATGTTAATGTTGTCAGGATACTACACAGTTAGAACAGTTTGTTCCTGATGAAATCAGGAGCAAACAAAGGGGGGAGTTAGTTTGTTCTTACCCACCTCAGCAGATTAACTGCAGTTAATGCTTAGCAGTGCATTTCCAGGGTCTGTGAGAGACACGTCCAGCAGTAATGAAAGAAATTAATCAGATGCTCTCCAAGGCAAACCTCTTGCTTTTAATACCGGCTGCCAAAATTCCCCTCCTAGTAAATCTGATTCATTATACATAGTCATCATGACTGCTGTCTCAGAAATGCACTCATGTTCTATAATGCAGACATATATCACTTTTTACTTTCATGCCTGTATGATGCAGAGATTTTTAATAGAAGTTTAAAAAGCAAAAATAATCAAAGATCTGATATAAATCCAGTATTATACTTTAACATGAGTCTTGTTATGTTTCTTTTTTCATCTGGCCAGTCTGGGTCATAAATCCACTGCAGCATTAGTTACTTAAACATAGTCTCTTACAATAAGGGACTTAGTACATTGTCTGATCCATAAACAAACAAATGGCAATTTCTCTGAAGCTATGTCTCCTAGAATTTCAGGGAGTAATTTGTGGTGTGCAGGGAGGTTGACCTTGGTCAGGAAACAGTGGCAGGATAAAGAAGGTCCATTTAGCCCTATTTGGAGCTTAAGAATGGCCTTCTCCCAGGCTGTCCACTGGGGTGGCAGCTGCACGACCACAGACCAGCTAAAACGCTTAGGACGCTTAGGACGGTGATGTGCATCAATCACGCCTTCCAAGAACTGTGTGCCACTAGAAAAGCCAATGTCCTCCCGCAGACCATCGTCTAACATATCATTTCAGCCAACGCTGTCTCTCATCCACAAATAGAAGCAGCTTGCATCTGCGTTTTTTTCTCCAGACGTTCGACAGGGCTAATCTCAGAGTAAGACTGGCCTCCTCTGTCAGTTAGTGTAGTGTTTGCTTTGCACTTGGTGAGAGTGGAAAGGAGGGGGCTGTTTGAGAAACAGTACAATATTTTACTCTAACGCTTTTCAAACTCTCCTGATCATAATTACAGTTTTAACATGATGACACGAACCCAGCCCAGTTATCTATAGGTTTGTAGCAATGAGAAACATTTGATCCATTGTCAATATGAAACACTGATTAGTGCAGTTACTATAATGCACATTTGAAAATAATAGTTAATAATAGTTAATATAATAATAGTTTGGAAACAGAGGAGAATCTGATCATTTTGGAAAGATGGATTTAGAGAAAAACTTTTACTGACTAAAATGTCACAGATATATTTCAAACACAGAAAAAAATACCAGCCTTTTACCAGTAACTGATGGGAAACTGGTCCCAAAGTTGAACAACTTACGTTTAAAATTACCCATTTGCATATGAGTAAGATTCATTTCCCTTTGATTGACTAGTGAATAAAACCGAGCGTACAAATTTCCCTCAGTCACTTTACATGCATGGAAGGGAATTTCACAAGGACTTCACAGCAGGTGATAACTAAAGAGGTTCTGCCACATCAAGATGTTCTTCTACATAAATGATTTTCTGTATATATATTCATGAGAACACGAAGAGATGGAGATCAACAGTCACTCTGGTATCATGTTCATCACAGGCTAATCTGTACTCCAAGATCCAGATATGTAAAAGTCTTTTTAAAAAAGACTCCAATGTAAATATGCACAATTTAAAAGGTTAATGTTGAGTTGTCCTTTTAAGTCACCCAAAAAAATCTTTGCGTGACAACAAATAAATAACTTCTGAAGAGGATCGCTGTGTGAAACAGTTCACACTTAGTGATGTCATCTGATTATTGGATGAATGTGTATTCACATTACAATGGTAAAAGAAGGGTCATGTAATTAGTAATGTCATTTAGCTGTGATGGAAAAATCAATCGCACATCTCTCAGAAAAATAAATCTGATCCAAATATACCATCTGTTTCTGCCCTGCGATGTGGCCTGGATGTTGTACTGTGTTGTGCTGTAAACTAAGGCATCTATTAGAGTGGCTCATCCTCCTTGAACTTGTTACAATTCAATGTTTTAATCAAGAAGAAATCAATAGTCCCAGAGATAATATTGATCCCTCGAACACTGTAAGTGAGTTATCTGACCTGTGCCCTGCATCTTTACAGTCACATACAAAGAAGGGAGTGAATGCTGCGTAGGCCCGGCTGTAAAAGTCTGAACAACAACAGAACAATTTTATACTCCCAGTTTTGTGTAGTTTGTTATTGATTAGGGACACCAGAGCCATTTCTATTACTTATTTAAAGTTTTCTAGTAAATGCTGAGGCGTTGAAGGTGAAGTTCAAATTTGCAGCCTTTGTACAGACACTCACTTTAAAAATGTCTTATACAGCCCAATTACTGCATCATTTACAATAAGATATCATATTCCCATCATGTGACAATAGGAATGTTGTATTAGTGAGACCTGTTAAGTTATTCTTCATGGATCAGTGTGTGTCTTAAACTTCACATAGATGTCCTTAGTGATTGTACTGAGGTAAGTTAAATGTTTGCATGCAGGGGAACTGACAACTGACAGTGGTTCTAATGTCAAAGGAGTCATGGTGTTAGAAATTGGACTGTGCATAGAGACGGACACTGAGGGTTTGCTGCAGAAATCATGGCACTGAGCAAATTAGCTTCACTGAGTCAGTCACCATGGAAACGCATTTTAGATATGAAAGTCCAGCGGGTCCCTCAACCCAGGGCTGTGGGGATCTAAATAAACATGAAAAAACCAAACCAACTTTCTCCTATCATCATGTCACAGCGCTCAGCCAATGTGAACAGTCAGACTGCAACACTGTGCACTATATTTAGAAACATATTTGTAAACCAATAAATCTTCATTTTCATGGCAGCAGTCAAGTGATCAGAACCAAACAATGCCTCAGACATCCAACGCAGTGTTCACTGATGATACAGTTCTTCCTCCCTGTGAATATTTCCACTGAGACTTGTGATGTCTGGGTGTGCGAAGGGGTCCAATCAATAAGCACAACTTTCTCTTCTCAGGTTGAGTCATCAAGACTGCTGCCCAAAAGCCACTAAACCGCACTCTGTCACAAATGCGCACACTTGAAACCATAACCTTTCATTTGGTGCCCTCGCACTTGATTTGAGGCAGTCAGGTTTTGTGTTGACGTACTTAGAAGCCCTGACTGACCTACAGTGTGATACATTTTCATATCTACTGATGCGTTACAGTAGATAATGACGCATATTGCAAATTTTATATTTGGGAGGAGTGTCAAGTCAACAATGATTTACATGAAAAGCACTTTTTTTAAAGGACACAGTGCTGTATTTGTGACTTTTGATGTGATGTTACTGTGCAGCATCAGTGGTTCTGAGTCCTGTCTCTAGGTACCAGTAGTACCTTTAGTGGTACTTGCATTTAAAACAGTAAGATTAGCTGACTACTCATTGCTTTGTGTGAGACTTGTATGATTCAGATGGGTGTTCTTCACGATTGAAATTAACATTTTATTGGGTGATTTAGATAACTATTGATCACTCTGGTATATTAGACTTTAGGCCCTCCAAATAGCAAAATTCACTTTTTTACACTAGATGAACCACCATACAGCTCGGAGTAGAGTTTAATTCAATTTTATTTGTAGAGCGCTTTTTACAATTGACAATAGAGTCACTGCTCCTCCACATCCAGAGGAGCTGGCTGAGGTGGCTTGGGCATCTGTTTCAGATGCCCCCTGGACTCCTCAGAGGGCAGTATTCTGCACATGTCCTACCAGGAGGAGACCTGGGGAAGAGCCAGGACACGTTAGAGGGACTATGTCTCTCGGCTGGCCTGGGAACTCCTCAGTGTTCCCACGGAAGAGCTCGAGGAGATGTCTAGAGAGAGGAAAGTCTGGGCATCCCTGCTTTGACTGCTGCCCCTGCGACCCGGCCCCAGATAAGTGGAAGAAGATAGGATAGATGGATTGATGGATGAACCCCCATACAACATCTTTAGCCCTTGTCACGTAGAAGTGCTGTCATACTGGTGAAAGATTGCCCCCTCTTGAAGACGCTTTTGCCTATTTACACTGCACTTTAAAATGATGCTCTAGAGTGCATTTTAGCTTAGACTTTAGCAGTGTGACATTTAATGTGACATGTAACACACACATCACATATACATCACGTTCAAATCATTGCTAGTGAATGATCCATCATGAGGAGAAATGCAAATCACACCACTACTGTGTGCAGCTGTGAAGCAGGAAGGAATTACTGGATGAAGATGAGTTGAAGTAAGACTGAGGTTTAGCTAATCTTAATAATACATGACTGGTTGGTTTATGTCACCAAATAACTAATCCTCTTCTTCTGCTACCTTCATCCAGCTACTTGCACATCGTAGCAGTGCTTTGAATCTTCCAGTTCTTCAGCACAGCATAAACATGTTCAAACAAAACCCAATGTAACAGTAATCAATGACATTCAACACAATTTAGGACAAATCATGTTCAAATCATGTCATGAACACTGTTTCTCCTCCAGTACAACAACCGCAGTGGCTGGTCCCACAATGAAATCTCACTAAAATTTCATCTCCCTTCCCCCTGGAACCCAACTCCCATCCGATGGTGGAGAGAACTTGCCTCATATCAGACACTACTCAACTTCTCAAGGCGGTGCAGGGGGGTCCATGCAAGCCCATGGTCCCAAATCAGCAGTTTTAGCTAAACAGAGAGTTTGACAGCCTGTGTGTCTTTGCAAAGACTGAAGCAGTGTTGTATTATTAAAAAGTCCATCAGCTCACATAGTTTTGCTCCATGTAAGATAATTACTGTGAAAGTAATTCACGGGAACATTGACCAGTGCAGAACAGGACTTTCTTCCTGTGTTAACTTTTATGTTCCCGCCTCACAGGACATCCATTAGTTTAGCACTTTAATTCATCGAAGCACTTTTTCCTGATTTATCCAAGACTGGCACCAAATTCACAACATGTTCTCTGCAAGTCATTTTTGTGAGAGTACAGATGTTTGGAACATTTCTCAGTTATCACTAAGAGTTTTGGCATATTCATGCTATAAATCATTTCTGGTTTCCGGAGAACAGTTTCATTTTTGGTTAATGTTTTTAGTTTCGCAACAAATCTATTTTGACAAAAGCACAATTGGATGTCAACTGCTATTACCCAATGACTTTAAGTACTCTGTGTACTTCTACAGTCAAAAATGGGAAATGGGCTGCACTCATATAGCACTTTTCTAGCTCACTTTTACACTTATTCTCATTTACCCATTTATATGATTTAAATGCACTCACTATATGAGTGCATTTAAATCACTGTTATCAACTGTAACCACATGCTGAGGATAATCATAAAAAGAAATTAAAGAAATTACAGAACATTTTCATGTTCATGTCCCATTTCTAAATTTCTTTAAATCTAACCCTCACATGGCGATCAGATGGCTGTGGTGTCAAATTCACACAGCAGAGAAGCTTAAAGTCGGAGCTCCTGCTAGTAAAAAACAAGTTGTTACAGTACATATATTT
This sequence comes from Anabas testudineus, assembly GCF_900324465.2. NCBI lineage: Eukaryota > Metazoa > Chordata > Actinopteri > Anabantiformes > Anabantidae > Anabas > Anabas testudineus. The sequence continues at coordinate 690,220 of NC_046632.1, forward strand.
TCATCCAACAGTGTTTTTTTGCACCCTTTTCATCCATGGACTGCCACATGTTGAAGAGTTTATAGTCAAATATACCATGCGTAATTATTGGACAGTTCAGAAGAAACCACTTACATGACCTTAAGGTCTTTCGTGTGGTCTTTCGGCTATGGAATGGAAGACTGGACAGGCTGGAGTCGGGTGCTATGTTGTCTCTTTTTGCTCATCAAGGGTGTACAGTATTAAAATCAGTGGATGTTTCCTCCCAGCCTGCCTTTGTGATCCTTTGTCAGCTGTAAGTGTCAAGCATTTCTCTGGTTTTGCAAATTTATGCTTGTTGCTACAACAGAAGCACTTGTATGTATTCTTAAAACTTGAGATGCCACGCACAAAAGCAATGTGTGAAAAACTGCTTTGCTTTGGCTTATGATCACACACACACACACACACACACACACACACACACACATGATCACACGCACACACATGCTCTTCTTGGCTTTGCACGCACACCCACACACATGCATACAGACGTTGCTTTTGAAGGTTTTGACGTGGGCGATGTCTGTGTCAGCTCTTTCCTGTGGAGAGACTTTTTTTTCCACTTGCCTTTTTTCCAAGAGTGCTCTGAGCATGAGACTTTTGTCAAAATGACAGTTATATTTTTGTCAACTTGCATGCATGCACTGAATTTACGGTTTTGCAGTAGATAGAAGACTAAACCTTAACTCTTCACTACTTCACAAGACATAATTAATAATTTAGCAAAAATCAAATCTTGGTCATAATCATGCTCCACACACTAATTGTTTTAGCAGCCCCATAGCCTTTAAATCACTGGCCTAATTAGCACAGAGACTGCTCCTTCTCCGGCTGCAGCTGAAAACACCATACATATCTTTATCCAGTATCTTAATAGATACTTTCCTTCTTAGGAGTAATGGTTTTAGGTTTTTAGTTTCTAGTGTCGGTTGGTTTTCTCTTCTTGCAGAGTGGTGTGTTTGCAAACACCCAGCTTGTTTCCTTGTTGATTCAGCCAATTGCACAGGATGAGGTTTAGACAAATAGATTATGGTGTGTGCAGGTGTACCTCGTCATTGTTGTATGAATGTCAAGTCTAAGGCTAATGCACTAAGCATCTGCTCTTCTTTTTCACTTGGTGTAAACCTCTCCTTTGTGCTGAATCTTGTGCATGTTGTAATGTGGCATTTACATTTATGGCTGAAGCCGTGTCGAATGAAACTAAAATGGATCTGAGTCATTCAGTCACACCTAAGTGTTGGCCAGACGGTTTAAAAGTGGAACTCAACTTTACAAATATCGAAGATATAGATACTTTTCAAAGATGACTTCATCGTCTGAAGACCATGACAGAGCTGGGGCAGAGCAACTCTGCTTCAGACATTTGAAACTGTGAGCCCGGTCTATAGATAACCCCACTGTTTCTATCACATGTGCAGCGTGTTACCATATAAGACAGCAATATGACTCACCCCACTCACTGACCTACTATGTGGGAAGTCATGATTCATGCAAGCTGCATTTAAGCAGGCAGGGCCCAAAAATACTCTGGCATGCCATCACACAAACACATACACAACAGTCATACACACACAGACACACTCACACAAGCCTCACTTGCTCAGTCATACTCACCACCCACAGACACTGACAGGCTCACATGAAGTCAGTAACATACAGTGAAAGACACGAGAAAGTTGTCAGAGCAAAGGGTGGAATAACAAGATGACTGGATGTGTGCTGATGCTGTTCTGAGGTAATCCTGATGTAAACTAGCAGCCGATGTTTCAATGACTTGATTATTTTCTGTTTTTGTTATGTATAGAAGGAAAAAAAACAGTTTTTAAATTTAGTCCTATGCATCAGACAGGCCCAGTGAAAAGTGTCAGTGATCCTATTTACTGCCTGAGTGGATGAGAAATGATTTAGCCATGTAGCCCACCAGTGCTTTGGGTGGTATTGTTTGTTGTTTGTGATTAGTTACAAAGAAAAGAAAAGATTTCATCGTAAAGGTTGTTAGAGCTGCAAGACACCACAATGAAACTAGTCTTTGACCACATGCTGTCCTCACCTGTCCTCCACTGCTGTCCTCCACCTGACAAAGCGTGCTAACAGTCTGTTTTGAGTTGTCTTCTTGATGGTGCCAGGGATCACAGATAGTTATCTACCTACACTTTTGTCAGGATATTACACTGGTAGTTATTGGCTTCCATGCAGCTCATGCTCCACACACTAATTGTTTTTCTTAATAGATAAATCTTGGTGTTGATGTGAGTATTGATTTGTGTGTTTGAGGTCAGTGTCTGAATCTTTTCATTGGAGATGAAGCAGCTCTACTCTTAATCAGTCTCATTGCATATAGATGCTGGTTTGTGCACCATTCATTGTAGTTTGTGCAATCTGGGCTACACAAATGGGACTACCATGGAATGGTCCACAGCTCGGTGAAGACAAGATGTGCCACCTACAATGACTACTACTCCATTCACCTGAGCATGCTCATGTTTTATGGAGGTGGCTCTCAAGATCAAACATTTATAGATCCAGCTACATGTTAACATCTTATATGTGCCAAGCTTTCCTACAATTGAAATTTAGCATCTATCATGCATGTATCTTCTTGACTCAGTCCTCTAATCAAAACAAAAGCAGTATTGATTTTTATCGGAGTGAAAAGCACTTGATTCATATATAGAGGCACTTACACAAAATGAGTTGCCTCAGACAACACTGTGTCCCCTGTGCCAGGTTTTATCTTAAACCTTCCAGAACATCCTCTGCTGTAAAAACATGTTAACATGTTAGGATGTATACTTCACAGTAGGACCTACATTTAGGTTAACTGCACATTATAAAGTATTTGTGTTGGCATAATTGAACATTGAGCCTGGCAAGCATCAGCTGCATATCTCAGAAGTGGCTGTCTTGCATAAATGATTTCAGGATCAATATTAGCAGCACAGTGATTTTCTGAAAGGCTATGACCTATCACTGCTTATCAGCAGTGTAGAGAATGAGGAGCATTCTGAATGTGGTGCATGGGAAACCCCACAATATTGTAACATCAGCTTTAATCTGATGTTACAATGTTAGGCAGAGATGTTTTCTTCAGTTAAGACATTCTGTTGCAGGTTTTCACCAATAAACAGTCCCTATAAAAATTATTTATAGTATCTTTAATCCTTTTATTGACATTATAAATCAGTCATGGTCAATAAAAGTTGGTGACTTTGACAAAAAAATTCAGAAAAATACCTCATTAATGTCAAAGTGAAAACAGGTTTTTACAAAGTAAAAAAAGTAAAAGCAGTACACTGCTGCAGAAAACTCATGTTAAATCACAACTTGAGTTCAGCAATAGGCATGTAAAAAACTCCATGGTCCAGTGGAAGAGGGTTCTTTAGTCTGATGAGACCAAAATGGTGTTTTTGTCAATCAGACAAGATACTATGTTTTGCACACGCCAAACATAGCACATCACTTCAAACGCACCATCCCCACTGTGAAACACGGTGGTGGCAGCATCATGCTGTGGGGATGCTTCTTGGCATCTGGCCCAGGAAGGCTTGTTAAGATAGAGTGTAAGATAAATGTGGCAAAATATCGGACAATCCTGGAGGACAACCTTATTCATTCACAATGGCTTGGGAGAAGATTTGTTTTCCAGCAAGACAATGACCCAAAGCATACAGCAAAAGCTAGACAGACTGGCCGAGTCAAAGCCCAGACCTCAATCCAATAGAGAATTTGTGAATGGACTTAAATAGGGCACATCCAATCTCCACACAACCTGACAGAGTTTGAGTAGTTTTGCAAAGGAGAAAAAAAAATTCCAGCATCCAGATGTGCAACCCTATTTGATACCTATCCACACAGACTCCATGCTGTGATTGCAGCCAAAGGTGCATCTACTACTGACCTGAAGGGGGTGAATATTAATGCAAGCACTGATTTCACCTTACCTATTTTTATTTAATTGACATAGCTTTGTAGAAACCTGTTTTCAGTTTTCACTGAAATTTTTGTCACAGTCTTCAACTTTTATTGACCATGATTGATTTATAATGTCAATAAAAGGGTGAAACATCCAAAGGGGTGAATACTTTTTATATGCACTGTAAGCTTTCATTCACCATCCTTCTTCAAGGTGAGGAAGAAATTAGTTGACAGCAACTTGCAGGTATCCTCAGCCTTGGAGTTGTATATTTTTTAGTCCAGTTACTGACCCTACTAACCTACCCAGTGTTTCCCCTGCTTGTTGTTATTGTTTTAACTCACCTACCTCCTAAGTTACAGTGTACTGCAGAGACACTCAGACATCCTTCCTCTTGCTAAGAATGTTTTTTTTAAACAATCATTTGTGATTTAATAGTATTGACTCAATGTGCGGAGCAAGATGGAGTAGTTTCTGAATGACAATGTTTGTGTGTCTGTGAAACCAACAGTTGCAGATGAAAACCACATTAAGTCATTGGAACTTGTAATTTTTCAAGTGTAAAACAGCCTTGTTTTTAGTCTTGATGACAGTGCACATTTAATGGCAATAAATGAGTTTTGCAACACTGCCAGAAGCCACAAAGGCAGAGAGTTGTGTCAGCCCATGGGCAGGCACTTGTTTCGACTGAAATTACAACATAACAGAAATCACCTTCATTTGTCAAAGCTTAGACTAGAATTGAAGTTACACACTTTCTACATGCCAAACAATTATTATTTCTTGATAAATGAATTCATTAGAATTCATGTTTTAACATTAAGGCCATAGTGTGCAGTAAATAGTTAGAAAACAAAAATGAGTATGTGTAAAAAGCCAGGGAGACATTTGAAGCAATGTACACTCATTACCATTTTCTATTAGAGGCCAGAGTAATCAGTCCCTGTTCCTGATATCCCCATCCAATGTTGATAATGAACCATTAACAGGTTTCTGATTATCTCTGTCATTTGTTCTATAGAGAAGCACCATCCTGGGAATGATAAGTACCACCTTTTGACTAATATTAAAGGAGACCACCTATGTCAATGTATCATTGAATGTACTGTGTATGGGTTTAAGTTTCAAAATTATAATACTTTATATTAATATGAACTTGGTTGGGTTTTTTTTTTCAACATTGTAACTGAATGTATTGAATTATAAACAGCAACTGATCAGTACTTTATATTTTTTACATTTTAAATCCTTGCTGGAAAAGGAAGCACATTGTATGAGTATTTTACCACTGCTTTGTTGAAAGTGTATTGGAGCTCTACCCCTACTAGAGAGTAAAGTTCTTAAGCAGTATCTTAAAGATCTGAGATAAAATACCCAATGTCAGAAACCTAAGCTGTAATTTTGATTTATTCTTCAATTATGTCTGACTAACACATTATCTAAAGTAACTCTGGAACTGAAAGTATACAACTGTGATTTGTTCTCTAATCTCTATTTAGTCAGCTACCAATATGTTATGTTGTAAGTACAAAAACAAATTGCCTCATTTAAAATTAAAGAGGTTCTTTTTTTTAAAATCATGTCATTTGTGAATGTCATGGCAACCTGCATAATACTGACACAGAAAATAATGTTAGGGTATGGGGAAGCAGCTAGTTTTATTTAAGGAAATGAAACCTCTCCAAAAAGATTCATCTGAACATTACTCTATTACAGTATTTTGCTTACAAACACAACATAAAGTGAATCTTTGTGGATGCACTTGCCTACCCATCATCGTCAGCATGCATGTTGACATTTGCAGTTTTACACAGGCCTCCACCCCCATCCCAGTTGTGCACAGTGGCAAAATGTTTGTGTAAGCCTTCCTCTGACTCTACTGGCTCACTGGATAGTGTTATTACACTGTAGCAGTTGTTCATAGCCTTGTTTGTTACTGGATTCATTTTTATAATTATCAGAAATGAAAGTCAAGATCAAAGACCATATATGTGTCCATTGCTGTCTTGTCTGATAGTTCTGAAAACATCTTCAAGACATTCACAGACTGTTCTCTTATTTGATCAGTGAATTATTAGATATACTGGTGCTCAAATGCAGTTAACCTTTAATTGTTGAATGAATTTGTTTTTGTTTTGTCTATGCTAAACTGCTAGGTCCCACATTCAAATATGTTGTATTTGTATCAGCACAAAGAAAACAGGATGCATGCCTCCATACTGTAGCTGTGGGTGTTGGCTTTGCTTCAAGGGGAAATGGCTAAGTGAGATACCTTAAAGGAACTAGCTTTGCTTTTTTACCACTTTTATGCTGTCACAGATCATTTGTGCATAAAGAAACCCTATAGAGGGCATCTCAGAGGAATGTGCTGAAGTGTTTTTATGAGAGCGAGTCTGCTACTAGAGGCTTAGTGCAACCCCCACCAAAAAAAAATCTATCCACTCTGTCTTTTTCACATTGAGTATTTGATTTCGTCATAGACTAGCCCTCCTCTTTCTTTCATGCATTATGACACAGTGTCACACATCCCCGACTCCCGGAAACAAGACCATGTCATATGATACTTGTGTTAAATATTCTACTTCTTGTCCCGTTCAACTCACTGATTGGGTAAATGTGAGTTCTTGGAAATGCTAGTGTTTACTCTGTTTTCTCCACTGTTACTCTAGTCTTAATTTTGCTCTTCTAAGGAACCCACACGTGAAATTAAAGACCTATTGTAAGCGAAAATGTTTTATAATCAGTGACACCTGTGACCTGCTGATAACCAAGGCAAAGCGGAAAACATGACTTACAATCTGTGGAAGGGCTGGTATAGGAAGTAATGTGACAGTAAGACATTTCAGCTATTACAAGACTCTTTATTAGTTGCAGCCCTGCTTCGTTTGGAAAGACTCATTCTTTAACAGGCATTATTTTGTGCAGGCGACACACATAATGATAGCTCAAACTGTTTTACTTTACTGTTTGTGTGCAGATTCTAACCAATTTAAATCTTGTGAACTAATGTTACATGTGTATTTTGGAGCTAGGCAAGCATTTTTCTCATTCTTTAGTTTTTTAGGTCTATGTAGCTTTTTATGGAATTAATATTGATTTTCCCACCTCTTCCTCTCTTTCTCTCTCTGTAAGAAAGCAAAAAAATGTGATCATTTTTGGTGTTCATCAGTATAGCATCAGTGTGGCCAAGGACAGCAGTTAGACAACAATAGACACAGGTTATATACTCACCCCTGCATTTACAGAAATGTTGTGAGAGTGACAGGAGAACATAATGCGCATAAAGCATTGTTCATTATGTAGTGAAGTTCCTTCTTCTGCATAGTATGAGAGAGTGTGCTGCCACAGCCTTCAGCCACATTAGTCTTCATCAGACTTCCTCAGATCAGCAGGCTCACTCCAGGAGCAACCCTGATTGCTGATGGAGGATACTTACCCCTTACTATCACGAAGCACTTTTGATCTTCACAGGAGTGCTAGTAGTACACCAGGGAGGTTGGTGGCATATGTGATAGTGTGGCAGAAATAGCTACTGTCAACAAATATCTCCAAAGTTTAAAAAAAAGAAGGAATAAATAAATCTTTCAGCACAAATCAGCACCCATCAAAATTCTGCCACAACCTGCTATTTTGTGGTTTGTGTGTGTGTGTGTGTGTGTGTGTGTGTGTGTGTGTGTGTGTGTGTGTGTGTGTGTGTGTGTGTTTCCTTCCACTGCAAAAAAACATCTGAAGTCCAAGCAAAGCAAATGCACAATGGATGGTAGAAATTGCATGTCTGCATTGCTCTGAAAGTCACAACCGCGTCTGGAAACTGGAAACATTATTCTTGGATTCTTGATGATTATCATAGGAAGCTAGCTGAGAAATGGTGTGGTGGAAATAAGCAAGCCTCACAACAGTCGGACAAGCCAGCACCACCAGGAGTCTGGTCCAAAACCTGGCTTCTCTGAGTAACTTGGTTACTTGAGTGCATGTAAACTCACTGAATGAGGCGTGGAAATGTTTTAGAATACACTGAGCTTAATGTAGACATCAGAGAGAGGTACTCAAGCTGGTGAGTCACACTGGAGATGCCCTTCATATACTGTGAAGAGACTCCGAAAATGTTACAATCCTTTACGACATTCTGTAACGCATCAGAGGGTGTCCACTGCAGGTCTGTGACGCATGAACAACAGAACAAAACAAGCAACAGAATTGCTGAAGAGATCAATAACCAGATCTTTTAGCCTTCAGAATCATTGATTTCTAAATTCATGGGTTCTTGTAAAGATTTCCAGGTAGACCAGTGTTGTAGATGGTCTATACTGTACATACATACACATATGCTTAGCTTAATAAGTTAACATGTAGTTAGTATCGCGTTAGAATAAATGCTTTTGTTATAATATTAAATTCATTCAGGGAGACATTTAGAGTTTAGAGCTGAGTGCTGCTAACACAGACTTCAGGGAACTTATGGTTCATGGTTATTTGCCAAACGGAAAACGTGTTAATGTGCATGATAGCTGTCAAATGATGCAGTGTTGATAATAGTGCAGACCAGATCTCAGCAACACTTTTTACACTTACTGGCTTTGACACATTCTCACGCTGACTATACCAGTGTAACCAAATCTGTAACCAAATCTCCATTTTCACACTTGAACTGGTAATCTACACACTATTCCACATACGCCACCCTTCCTGAGTCTTTAATAGCCATCACAGTTCATCCACACTTATGGATATAGAGTAGCTGGCAGTATCTGGCCTCTTCAATTGGTAGTTTTGAGTTTTCTGTTGAGCAGATATGCTCTGCTGCGACTGCACAGTTGCTTCTGACATACTCACCACCACAGTGGTGGTGCTTTGTTGAACCATGCTGAACTTTCCCCTGTAGAGAACCTGGGTCTGTGCTGTAGCAGGCGGTTCACATGCTTCACTGTTGTAAATGTAAGACATTTTGTTTGTGTTTGAATTACAGTATGCCTGTAATAATATTATTATACAGTATGCACATGGTGGGACAGCCTCAGTGCTCACTCAATCACGTACATTTAATTTAAATGAAGTAAAATTTTTAATTGTGTGTATGGGTATTTGTGCATGTTAACACTGCAGCGACGTGCGTAACACTTTTCTGGCTTTAAATGTTAAAGGGGAGTGAGCATGTGAAGCAGAGAGCAGCAGTCAGGCTTGTATGTGTTAAATCCTGAGGCTCACTGCAGCAGATCACCATGGCTGATGTCAGCCCTGCGGTATGTGTTCATAGGCTCAGCTGTAAGCTAACCCCCCTATGTTGTGCTTCTATTTCCAGGGCGTGAGCGGAATGTCCGTGGATGAGAAGCCTGAAGCCCCCATGTATGTGTATGAGTCGACTGTTCATTGTACCAATATCCTCCTCTGCCTCAATGACCAGCGGAAGCAGGATATCCTGTGCGATGTGACTGTCCTGGTGGAGGGCAAGGAGTTCCGTGCTCACCGGGCTGTGCTGGCCGCCTGTAGCGAGTATTTCCTCCAGGCGCTGGTGGGCCAAGTGGAGAATGGCTTGGTTGTTAGCCTTCCTGAAGAGGTACGTTCAACAAGCATGCAGTTTACTTGCGTTTTCTCAAATGCATTTTTGAAACAATGCAACACTAAAAGTCTGCTCTCTGCACCTTTCTCCAGCTGCCATAGCCACACAGAGTCATTGTGTTTACATGCACTTACACGTACTGTTTCCAGTATGTTAATGATTATACTCACATTTGTTTAAACAACACATTTCAATGATCAAACCCTATGATGGAGAGTCAGAGAGACTTGCTAAGGACAGGTATAACAAGTGGATGGAGGAAATCAGCAGAAGAAGGTGGTTATGATCATTGACACATTACACCCATACACTCAGACACCAATAGCAGAGCTGCCATGCAGCTAACCTGACATGACGGTGGCAGCTTAGGGTTCAGTGCCTTGCCAAAAAAAACTTTGACAAATAACAAGAGGAGTCGCGAATCACACAACTAATACCACAATTGTTAGACGACGCTCTACCTCCTGACCTACAGTTGCCCAGTTCATTAAATGAAACGATGTACAGTATAATATGAACATCACCCTGCTAACACCAGAGTGCTACCTGTGTGAAATGATACTGGTGCATATTTAGAACAGCTTTTTTAAGTTTAGTGTAAATTGGCAAAGGCATCTTAAAGAAGAGGCAAATTTCTCACAAATACAGCAGTGTTTCTGTATCTATCAGTGTAAGAGGCAGAGAGGCCTTTTCAAAGCACAAAATGAATTAAAAAAAAAATGCAATGGGAATGTCTTTAAAAGGCCACTCTGAGCTACTTTCAGTTTTAATCAGACTTTGATTTAAACATTTGCTACATGAATTTTGAGCAGTCTGAACAGCCACCTCTGACTCCTATTGTAGTAGATGTGGTGCTACTGTGTCCATCTTGTCCACTGGTATTTTTAATGCTTATCTTGACGAAGAAGACTTTCAATTGTTTACGGAACCTTGTGGTCCTGTTTAGCAAACAAAAAAAGTAAACGAGGAAGAGTAAACATGGAGTTGAACTGATATGTTGAGATACACCAATATTGAGACATATTTGACTTCAGGGCTGTTTAAATAAACAGAGCGGGACACAAACACAGCACACCTCCAACAATCCCTACACTTGTATTTAAAACGAGAAACTGATTTGAAATAAAGAAATAAATAAAACAAATCTGAAATGATAATTTGCTTTGAATTCATATTAGTTTCTGTGTGTAGGCCTGAAGGGACACTACCACCACACCATTTTCAAAACTCACACCTTAACGCCATTTGTTTTCTTTTCACTTCTCAGTGTCTCTACACTGTTGACTCTAACTATTTGTAAAGTTTGCTTTGTTTCCTTCTGTCTTTATGCTAACTTTGTCTGTCAGATGATCTCAGTTAAAGTGTGTTTTCATCTCATCAGTTGTTCCCAAGAGTATAAAGCCTCAAAGAAATGTGTGCAGAAAGCAAAGTATTAAACCTAGAGGGCTGTGATTGCCAATTAGCACCTGTCAGCTGTTCCTCTGCCGCAGCAGGTAGCACTTTGTGGCGAGATTAACGCCACCTCAGGCTTGACACTTATCAGGTTCAGCAACACTCCTTACTCTTACCTCAGCGCTCACAGCCTGTAAATTTTAACTGATCTCCTTCAGAACACATCTCATCTGTTGTATTGATGTCACACACACATACGTCTACATACATGTGATGCTGCTAAAACTGGGCCACATTCTGGAGCAGGCTCTACAGTGGTGGCTAATCACTGAGGCCAGAAAGAATAACAAACACTGTCAACCAACTTTTCTACCACCTTTGTCAGGTTGTCATCTTATGTAAAGCACAAATGTGTGTGCATCACAGGATTTTTCTTCCTTAACTCAAAGTCCTGAAAGGGAAGGGCTCTTAGATGCTCAAAGCAGCCTCCCTTTCATTCACCCGCTGCACATGAATAATGTATTAGCTGCTGGGTGTTTCAGGTGTAAGACAGAGTGTGGAAAGAAGCATCCTTTAATGACTGTCTCTTTCAGGGCCAGAAAGAGAGTAACTACTGTTGAGGTTTTCCAAGCTTTTTTTTACTTTGTCCATCTTTCTTCTGTATCTGAAAGCATTTCAACATATTTTGATGTCTCATCTACATGGCAAAACAACATCTAATGAATTTATCTTGGCCTTTATTTTGATGCAGTGGCTACATACTAAATCATAGTTTACAACACCCTGCCAATCTTATAATATACTGTGTAGAAATGAAGAATGGTTACGATCATATATTCATCATACAATCATCTGCACCAACTGATGATTTAGACAATAAAATGTAAGAAAAGATCACCAAACATGCAGAAATCAGTTTGTAACTATACAAAACCAAAAACAGCATTCAAATAACCTGCTTCTGCTGGAGGTTTAAAGATAAAGATAAACTTTATTGTCATTGCAACATCGTACAACAAGATTTTTCTCCCTTTCACTAAAGGCAGTTTTTCCTCTCCACTGCCTAATGCTTGCTCAAATATATATAATTTTATAATTTTTAATATAATTATACTCTGTAAGGTCTTAAATCTTACACTGTAAAGTTCCTTGAGATAACTTCTGGCGCTATGCAAATAACCCTAACCTTGTATTGAAATTTTTGGTCATGAATATTTAGTTAGATAACTGTCTCCAAAACATTTATAAATAATTTTATTTATATGTAGCATCCAATAACAGGAACAGGCCTGTCTCTATGTATGTGTTTGTGTGTGGATATACAATATATAAAAAAACATTGTTTCTTGTGCAGTAACTTGTGCAGTGTGTAAGCAAAGGTAGAAAAAATGACAGATAATAAATAAATAAAAATAACTGATAAATATTACAGCATCAGAGACAACAAAAGTAAAGTAGTAGTGTTTTTTGGTGGAGATGGGTCTGTTTAGTCCCTGGTCTGTGTAGCATCAGAACAGATGTCTTTAGTTCTTCTAGCTTAGCAACACTTCACTGGTCCTTTTGTGTCTGGCTATGGTCATGGAGAATATGCAAGAATATGAGAGACCCCAGCTTTTACTGCAGGAAAAGAAGAGGATGCTGTTGCAGATAACATATGAAGCAATGACCCCCTTCCCCACCACCTTCACTGTGTCTCTCTAATGGCCTTGCTGGCCTTGGAGCAGTCATGGCAGGTGTGGATGAGCAACATCATCTATATCTAATATAATTGTGTGCTTGCAAAGGGGCAGCCAGTTTTACCATAAGGGCTTTGTTGACCATCACATCATGGGAACAAAACAATTCCACTCAATAATCCTGTTTTCCCAGCGACTCAGTAGGAGGTGGGAGCAGATCAGCACAATGACCATGTTGAATGATGGAGGCTTACACACATACACATTTGCACAGCTATCTTCATTTATTACACTTATTAACATAACGCATCACCTAGCCCCCTACTCTAACCCTAACATCTACACGCCTTACCTTTACCCTAATGTAAACCTAAATCTACACTTAACCCTAATGTCATCACTTTCTCAGAATGTTGTCACTCCACTGGTACTAAAACATAAAACCACTCCTCAAAATGTATATCCATAAAAGTACAAATAAACAAAGTGTATCTCTATGCTGTATCACGTCCGTTGAATGTTTCATAATAATCACTGGCCACAAATATGTGCCCATGAGAGAAATTTCAACGAGAGCCATCTAATGGATGTATATATATATCCAGACAACTGTAGAGACAGTGAACTGCCCCAGAAGGTGGAAAAAGAGAGGGCAGCACTGTGATTCAGTGAAGTGCTGGTTCACAGACCTCAAACCACCTCCTGTTTGTCCTTTCTTTCATTGGTCATGTGCCGAGAAACACTGCACATTTTATGTGTCCACAAGAAAACACACACACACACACACTAACTATTTTAAAAAGACTATGTCTGACTAAAAGAAGTATTTGCGGCCCCTGAAGGTTTCAGTGCTCTTTACATGCAGTGGATCCAGAAAGTATTCACAGTGCTTAACTTTTACTGAACTGAAAGAGCTCCAGCGTTTCTCTACGGAGAGAGGAGAACTATCTCTCATCCAATCTTAGCACTCCACCAATCAGGCTTGTATGGTAAAGTGGCCAGACAGAAACCACTTCTCAGTAAAGGTTTGCCAAAACAAGATTCTTTGGTCTAATGAAACAATTGTTGGCCTGGATGTCAATTGTCACGTCTGGAATAACCCGGTACCTGGAAACTCAGCACCTGGCCAATACCATGCCTACAGTGAAGCATAGTGGTGGCAGCATCATGCTGGGGGGATGTTTTTTAGTGCAGGAACTGGGAGACAAGTCAGGATCGAGGGAAAGATGAATGTACAGAGACATCCTTAATGAAAACTTGTTCCAGAGAGCTCTGGCCCACAGACTGGGTTGACAGTTCATCTTTCAACAGGACAACAAACCTAGCAGCCAGAGACCTGGCTTGAACTCGAAAGAACATCTCTGGAGAGATCTCAAAATGGCTGTGCACTGACGCTTCCCATCCAACCTGATGGAGCTTGAGAGGTACTGCAAAGAAGAATGGGATAAACTGCCCAAACATAGGTGTGCCAAGCTTGTGGCATCATACTCAAACAGATTTGAGGCTGTAATTGGTGCTAAAGGTGCTTTCATGTCTTTATTAAGAACAACCATAAAAACCTCATAGTCATAGTGGAAAGCCTACCAGCCCTGATGCATCCTCCACCATACTTTAAGACTGGGATGATGTTTTCATGATGCTATGCAGTGCCCTTTTTACACCAAATTTATTGCTGTGTGTTGTTTCCAAATAGTTCAGTACAGTTTCATTAGAACACCACGTTATGTTAATGTTTTGGCTGATCAGTGTAATCAGTCACTTTAAAACTGCCGAGGCTATAGCTGTATGTACCATAAAGTAAGTAGGATGCTGCAGAATGTCTTGTCTGATGATACTGCCCCAGATGTGCAAAACAATCACACAGTCAGCTCCACTTGTACACACACAGAATCAATTTTGTCTAATCATCTGTCTGCATACCCAGATGTTGTCAGTCAGCTGCACTCTAATTAGTAGTGAAAATTAGTCATCAAATGGTGCTGGTTAAGCAAAAACATTATCTTATATTATTTTTATTCTGTTTTCATTCTCTTCTTTATTTAACCTACTACTGGACACAATCATTTTTACCCAGTGTCCATACCTGTATATTCAATAAGAATCATTTCTTTACCTACTGTAAAGCCTCACATAGTTCATAACAGCATCATGAAAGTTAACCTAACTAATACCCAGACTAAAACAAAAACTTAGTTTCCCTGACTGATCTTAACTAAAACTAAAATAAAGCAAATTACTGAAATGTGCTAAGTTTTCAGGCATTGATGATGACTAAAACTAAAGTGAGTGTCAGTGTTTCCTGAAGCCTATGTTTAGCTAAAAATAATTAACTAAATCTTTGACTTATGCATAAGATATCCTCTATCACAACAACAGCTGTACAAACCGAGAAAGAGAGAATGTTTCCTTTTCAATTCAAAAACAATCAAGGCAATCAAGGTTACATCCTCTACAGAACATGAATATGCTCTAAAAATATTATCCCAGGCTGATAACTGGACTGTGATATTTCCAAATACTTACAGCCCAAACCATAAGTATTTGAACAGTTACACAAATCTGTTATGTTTAAAGCAAGAACAGTGTGTGAGCCCTGGTAATGCTCAGTGAATGATGTAAAAAGGAAATGAAGGAAAGTTGGAATTCTTTGTCTCTGTCTGTGCAGGAGGTAGGTGTACTTATTAGATAACTGATTTGGAAATACTGCTTAGCCACTGATCACAAGGGATTGATCTTATTGGAGCCAGAAGCAGAGAGTGGTTTTCATTACCTCAACCTGAAAGAAGTTAAAACAAAATGGACCCGAGTGGAAGCAGTGGACTCCATAGCTGTCACATTCGCCTTGTACTAACCATCAGGACATTTACATGCACTCAAGTAACCAGGTTACAGTTGGCTTTCTCAGGTAAGCTGATTTCTTAACTGGTATGTAAACGGGAAACCTGGGATTAAAGAAACCTTATTTTCCTTACGTATATTTTCTCCCAGCAAACTCTTACTCCATTACTGCCATGTATACGTTTAAAGAGGTTTCTAGTCGGTTTTAACAAGACCACAGGTGCATGACAAAAGCTCCCAATACTGGCCACTCTACTACTTTTAGCAGGGAAAAGTGGCTGGATAAAAAGGTGAGATTATTACAGGGCAATGCAGTTTTTTGTCTATACAGTTCAAATCTGTGAACCTTCCAAAATAAGCCCAAGGTAGAGAAGAAACCAGTTTACTCATCTGATGCATGTATAGTCGGATTTCCAGTAGCCCGGTTTCTTTAGTGCATGGAAACACATTCCCTGATTACCTGAGAAATGTGGTTTCTATGAGTAACGGTTACTTAAGTGCTTGCAAATGCAGTCCAAGGTTGTAGTCTTTCTGTACCTTTACCACCTTTAACTAGTTCTTTAAATATGGTGACAAGTTTACTTCACCTTCAAACAAGTACTTATATTTGCCTGAAACATAATCAGACTGTGGCATGACTACAGACTGCACTGCTTGTCAGGCAACAAACATAACACTTACACTCAGACTCAGACATACAGCAAGAGGTATGTTTCAGAGACGAAAAAATGGATTGATTTAGGAAGGCTGATGAGATCCATCCACCACATCCAGTCTAACAGTTGATCAGGGCTCAAACTGTACAGTGCCAGCTAATCTGAGGGAGCTTCGCAGAGATCACTATCACACACATACAGCCTATTAGACAGATGGTGGGAGTCAGGGACAGAGGCCAGCCTTCTTTAAAGATGGGGGTTGGGTAGTAGAACATGAAAAGGAAGCTGTGGAGAGACAAGTGATATCACACAGTGGGGTTGCTGGCAGTAAGATCCAACTCCCTTGGTCCAGCAGGGGGTTTCTGTCTCTCTTCCTCTGCCAAAACAGGGACACGTCTCATCCCATATGATGACAGAAAGGAAAAGAGTCTTTGTCTGAGTGTGAGAGGCTGGATGGAGGAGCATCTTTAGCTGTCAGCCTGCCAGGAAATAGCCTGCAGTGTGATACCCGTGCTGTATATGCTCTTTGTATTTAACCTCCAAACCTGGCACAGTTAGTAAATGTTCCCCTTAATGAAAGTAATATGCAGACTTTAATCTGTCTAGGCTGAAAAACATGAACCAAAACCTCTGGTCTCCAGACTGGATTGTGGATTGTGATGTCACAATAATATATAATACAATAATAATACTTTGAAAATCAATTGATTTAATCATTTCTTTGGTTGCACACCATCATAGCCCATCAGCCCAAACACAATCATGTTGTGGCTTAAACGGTGTACATGTGGGGTCATGTCCTTCCCAGTGTCTAGTGCTGTACTGTAAGCTGTACTAGCAGAGGATTAGGATCTACACTATCTGATTTAATCCACTGTCGGGGGGAGGTTTACTTACTCACAGCACCAGGAATGCCTGAGCTTCTGCTGTCACTGACAATGGCACTTACATTTCCAATTCTCCCCGTGAATTTACAGCACTGTGCACGTCTTAGGACATCATTAGATTTGTTGTTTTGATTATGCTATGATGACCATATATGTATTAATGTCCTACTCATTTTATTAAAATACAGACAGAAAATACAGGAAACGTGCACAGTATTAAAAAACAACAAACAAGCTTGTGCAGGCAGAGTGTGACAGTTATTGAGTGGAAGACCTGTCAGAATCTTCTTTGCGAGACCAGATGTCCAGCAATGACATTCTTTATGCCAGGTTCATCACTCCATAGTCCAAAAATGCTTGATCGGGAATTGTCTTTGTGGAAGAATAGCAGCCAAGAAATCACTTTTTGTGTTTCTAGTTGTTATCTGGGAAATAAATATATATGACCATCACAGCATTGCTAAAAACAAATCTAGAGGTGAGGTCTGTCACACCTCCATAATGCCCAAGTTAGAGGGGTCACCACATTACAGCTGTTATATTGGTTTTTTGTTTGTTTTTTGTTTTGTTTTGTTTCTTTATCTTTCAAGTTTGAGTATTTTTCAAATAATACTGTAACATACTGTAATATGGTATTCATTCCCTCCAGTAAGCCATTGATTTCAGGGCATTTTCAAAAGACAGTATAATTATGAGACATATATACATGTATGGAGAATTAAGTTATCAGGTTATGTCTGGATTCATATTACAGCTAGCTAAACAGTTGTTTGGCTGAAGCCAGTAGTTTTCTGCCTGTTTTGCAGCAGGTTTTTGCAGACCTTTGTCCCTACACATTTCCTGTCATCTCCTCCAGCATAACAGCTTAACCCACAGTGGCAACATGACAGCATACAATACAGTGCCTGCATTATTTCCATTAGTGTTGTGACTCAATCCCCTTATTGTTTGTCTGTGAACACAGAGGTTATTGTCAGGTTACTCAGCACATCTGATGTTGAAGCATCAGCTGCTCCCTCCAGTGGAGGCGTAGTGTTTTCTCTTGCATGGGGAGGCACTCTATTGTCATTCCATGTCCTAATTAGCATGCACAACATGTAGGAATTCACTGGAGCATATTTGCATAAATTAGCCCTCTCTTTGAGAGTAAAAGGCCGATGTAAGTGAGTGGGTGTCTGGGTGATTCAGGGAGGAAGAGGACAGCATGTATTATTAGAGTGTTTATGCAAAGATATTTGGGATTCTCCCTAAAAATGTCATGTGAATTGTCTACATCTGTGATTGGCCAATGCCTATAATGTCCTGGCCTATAACAGCACTTATGTCCACTCCAGATGCAAAATAGGACTATTAGCATAAAATCACCCCTATCTGTCATGCTGATGATTTTTTTTCTTTGTGTCAACAGCTGAAATGTTTTAAATGTCAGCTAATGACCAGGAAAATAGGAAAAATTCTTTGTATCTTCTTTAACACTTAGTTTCCTTTGCTGTGACCGTCTCTCTTCCGCCATTATTTTTCTCTGTAATCCATCGTCCTGAAGGATTAACCCCCTTCCACCATCCATCCTGTGTCACTCCCTTTAAAATTTCCTTCATTAGACTGCTATGCTGGGGTTGTAACTGTGAAATAATCGCATATGGTGCAGGGCACACATAAAGATGGGCTCCCACAGGCCGCAGCTGCTGATACTAGCTGAAAATAGATTTGTGGTATGCTCAGCACTTTTTCTGCAGCAGCTTTTCAGTTTATCAGCAGCCCTTGATGCAGCCGGCCTGCCTCATTTATACCACTGCCTCATCATTGTGACTGACATGGTTTGATCTAGCACACTTACTGTAAATGTGTATCTGTGTGTGCATGTAAACCAAAATCAACTACAAATGTATATAAAAGTAACCCACATTAAATTTATTTATTTATTAGTGGTTATCACTGTTGCCTCACAGCAAGAAGAGCCTGGGTTCAAATCCTTTGTGTAGAGTTTCCATTGTTTCCCTTTGACTGTGTGGGTTCTCTCCAGGTACTCCAGCTTCCTCCTGCCACCCTCATAAATCGCAAGAAACAACTTCACTACTAGAAACACAGTGAGAGGGAGCCACCAGAAACCATCAAAACTGAAGAAAAACTACCAAGTGAACACTGGCCAAACTGATTTGATGTTACACAAAATAATCAGTGAATCAACAGCAGCAAAACTACAGGTTATTACCTCATATAAATGTAAAAGATACAGTAGTATCTACAGTAGTGACTATTTTTCTAGGTCAAATTTTGACAGTTTGGCAGATAGTTTAACATACAAAGTACAGGGCAACTACTGCGTAAACATACAGAGGTCTTACCTTAAGGACACCTACTGGAAGTTAGTTTGAACTTTGGTCTCCCACATGGAGGACAGCAATGTTACCACTGCACTAACCAGCCAGGGGGGACTTACCCTTCTTCATATTTACTTCAGTTGTAAATATGTTCAGCTAAATATGATTTGGTTTCTCAGTCATTTAGGGCTGGATTTAGTTCTTTTGTGTTATTTCTATAATTTTTATCTCCTGGCACAGAAACAAGCTGCTGACCATATTGGCAGAAGATCACATCATTTTCTAGCACATTCACGCAGGGTGTTATTTACTCTGTAACAGATTATTCTAATTGTAGTAAATTACCCGTAAATAAATAAATAAATTAAAAAAATATATATGGTACTGTGCAAAGGTCTTACGCCACAATTAGATCTGTTGTTTTAGCATTGCTCTGTAGAAGAATAAAAAGTCAAAGACAAAAATTGCAGTGAAAGCCTGTGACACTAAATCACCAGATCCTCCTCTGTGCACTCTCTGCGTTGGGAATCCTCGTTCTTTTCCACTAGATGACTCTACTGTCTTAAAAAATACCTGTCTCTCTGTCTGCATCTGGATGTTATCAGATCAGGTGTGGCTGTGAATCAGTTGTCTGCCAATCGGCGGTCCGATTGGGATACTGAACCCCAAGTTGCCCCTGATGAGTCAGATCAGCTGCATAGCAGCTCTGCCATCAGTGTGTGTGTGTTAATGGGTGAATGAGAAGCAGTGTAAAAGCGCTTTGAGTACCAGCTAGGTAGAAAAGCGCTGTATAAGTGCAGACCATTTACCATTTACCATTTACCACTGACAACCAACTAAGCTTTACTAACCAAATGCAGCATCAGAAAAATGACACCATACCTCTAAATGATTTGCATACCTGTGCTCTACCAAAGAATGTAGTTCCTGCACCACACAGAAAAAGAGTCCAAACAAAGCTTTTTAGCTCAGTGGCCCCACGATGGTGGAGCAAACAACCTAATAACTTAAAACAAGAAGACAAAAACAAAAGCTGTCCCCACACATATATTTGCTTTTATGGTGCGTTGCTTCAGATGTCTTCTCACTGACTTTAAGATTTGTTGTTTACTTCACTTGTAAGTCACATTGACAAATGTCTGTTAGCAAGAGCTCACTGCAAGGTGCTTTAGCCCAGAGGCATGCTGGTAGGCTGCAGCATATGGTTGGTTATAGACAAAGGTTCAACTGCCAGGCACAGTTGCAGTGCATAAAAATACTAATGTGTTCAATTAAATGTGTTTATAATACTATATATAAACTGCATACGATCAGATTTATATGTAGCATACCTAATCTGCCTCATAACTAGGGCAGTGGTGATGTTTCACATTGTCTGTATTTGTGTCACTGCATCAAAAAAGTTAAACAAATGTGCAGATCATATTAAACTGAGGGTTAGAATTTAAGCCCTAAATGAGACATACCAACAAACCCATCTAATCATCCAGGCGTCACTTTTTATAGCACGGTTGATCAACTTAGTTCATCATTGCTCTGGCAGTGTAGATAATAAGACCAACATATACATTTACAAACCCAACTGAGAAATATTTCAAGCTGCCATGGACCAGCTGAAAGAAATACTGAAAGATTTAACAGCTGTCATGCAGTTATTTCACAGTGTTGTCATTCTGGTGTGAAAAAATCTAGGTTTAAGGTTCTCATAAGCTTCTAATAATCAACAGCTGTTCATGGACAAAAGCAATATGTAATAGTAGGACATAAGCACGAATAGACGATATAAACAAATGAGAGATGGAACTGGTCATTTCTATATGCACATGTGGGTAAAGAATTAATGAAAACCTGGAATAAAGTGCAGAACAAGTGCAATAAAAAAATAATTAATAAATAAAATCATTAAAGGACAAGCAAAAATCTCATGCTGTACCAGTGCACAATACAAGAATTCAGGCAAGGAAACAGTCCTTCTGTCGAGTGGTGAGCTATTCCACGATACTGGAGACTACACTGTAAATGCTATAGGTTTTAATCTAGGTCTAGGTACATCCAAAACCAACTGGTTGTAGCAGGGGTAGGCAACACAGGTCCTAGAGAGCAGCCCTGGTTGATTTCCAACTATTCCTGAATGTACAGCTTCTGATTCCAGGAAATAGATATATATCAATATATATATATATAATGAATTGGGTGACCTCATAATTTAACTCATTGAGTGATGCTATTTTTTACTCGCATACCTGTATTTGTTTCCTCATGTGTTGCTTAGTTGTTTTTCCAGGTGGAAAAATCCCCAGAGCAAATTCTGTTTGTTTGTTTGTTTGTTTGTTTTAATTCTTTATTACTTAGGAGTGAAAATCTTGTTTTACTACTCAGGTGTCTGACATAGATACACAGACCTCTGAAAGCTGCTGCAGTTCTGACATAGGGGATACCGTTCCACCGAGGGTAATTAATCTTCTTGTTTGACCCAACAAAGGCAGCAAAGCAGTAAACAGGCGGCTCATTAAAACCACAGTGCTGTTCATAGCTTTCTTCACTGAGTCTTTAAGTGACTGTCACTCAGTAGCACCTTTAGGATCTTTGTTAAATCTTGTAAGAAAGATTCTAAATCACTCAGTACTTAAAAGGTGCTTCATAGAGCAAAGAAAACCTCAGCTTCAAGTTGAATTAATTGTGTGAATACACCTCTTCTCTGTGTATGGTTTGATTGCAGTTCCTGAGTGAAACAGTAATGTGTTTGTCACCGGAGTGTGAACTGGTCTAAACCTGGAGTGATTGGGTGCTAGAGCCTGAGTAGAGTGATTTCCAAACAGCAGGCTTACCTCATATCAAAGCCAGCCTATCTGGCTCCTTTCTCTTGCCTCTGTGTTCAGTAACTAGAGCAGTAGATGGCAGCATGGACTTCTGCAGGCTCAGGAGATATCTAATTATCTGGCATTAAGTGTAAATGGAAGGCTTCCTTCTAGCATCCCATTCCTCATGGGCACAACAGGGATAATCTGTAGTCTTACAAACCATTAGGCTTTACAGACACTTGACCCAAGCAGACAACACACAGAAAGTCTGACAGAGTTCTGACAGAATGTCAGAGTTGTCAAAGTCACTTCTCCTCCTGTATCTCTCTCTTTCCTTCACTCGCACCATCATCCAGCAATGCAAACTTTCAATAGCCCTATATGGTTTATCATAAGCAATATACGAGCGCACACAACACAGTTCAGAACATCCACACACTCTCAGTCATACACTAAGATAGTCAGATCAGATATAACATCACAAAGGTTTGTCTTGTGGAATGTATGTGGATTTTATAAGAAGGAGAAGAGAATTAAAGTTAGACAACCCCTCTTTTTTTCACACTTTCTTTACTTAACTATCTTCTCACTCTGGTGCAAAACTTATAATAGGAGGGGACTTCAATCTGGTATGTAACCCAGAACAGGACAGGCTAAGTATAGCAATAATAGTAATTGGCAATCGATCCACCTTTTTTAGTCATAGAATCTTTCCTAAATCAATTGGAATTACCTATCACTCTCCTTGGTTTCATAAATACCCTACAGCAGATGACAGTTAAAAAAGCCCCAGGGCCAGATGGTTTTATAAAGAATTCTGGAACATGCTAGGGAAAGATCCTACACTCAATCAAAATAATCAGCAAAGCACCTGCCAGAAGACTTGAAAAGTCCCTCTATAAGCCACTCTGATCAAACAGGGTTCATTAAAGTCAACAAACAACATCAACTAGAGTCAACTATTGTCTCTTTAGATGCAGAAAATTCTTTCGACAGGGTAAACTGGAAATTTCTGTTAACCACGCTACATAAATTTGGATTTGGGAACTCTTTCATTACTGGATTCAGATACTTTACAGTTCTGCAAATGCCGCTTTCCCAAGGTTCAGTCTCTGCAGAGGGACCACACAAGGTTGCCCACTCTCCCCCTCACTCTTTGTGATCTTCATCAAACCATTAGCTGGAACAATTAAGCAAAACAAAAAAATTACCGGAATAACGTCAAAAAATGTACATCATAAAATAAGTCTATATGCTGATGATGTATTACTGTTTCTCCTAATCCGCCAATCTCTCTCCCGACAACTATCAGTCAATTTTTGGACATATCACTCGTGAAAAAAGTAAAAATGAAGGTTCAACCCAGAATCTGTTCTCAGTGAGCCCTATCCAGCCATCACAGGTATGGTTTAAGGCATTGGACTTAGACATCTCTACATCTTTATGGAAAAATAAACCATAAAAATAACCCATGCAACCCACATGGGTTATTTTTCAGTTTTGGTATAGGTAGGAGAATGTGTGTGGTGTACTTGTGGAGGGTTAGTGTGTGGGCACTTGTGTCTGGATAGTCTCTTCCTTTGCCTCCTGCTGTTCCCACCATTCCCCTGTGTGTCAGGTCCATTGTTCTCCCTGGGTTAATATCATACTTGGTCATACTTGGAATGGTTGGTATGCGTTGTATGTTTCAATTGTTGTTATTGTTAACTTTATTACACCTGGATTAAAACAAGAGTAAGAGCCAAACTGTCCAGCACAACAAGGTATATAGTTATCAGGACACACACAGTAATTTAAAAAAAAGAATTTCAAAGCTGTTACAGCACTACTTTAAAGTAAAGTACTACTTATAGCAGTATGTGTTGCATATTAAACTTCGCTATTTTGTTCATCACAACAGCAGGAAACGGTGAAGTGTCAAAATCTGGCATCAAATGTGTTGTCATGTTTAGGATCTTGTTTATTCATTCTTTGACTTAATTTCTCATTTAAATCACATTAATATTTTTTATTTCAGCTGCTTTTATTTAAATATATTTGGAAAGAGTCATGTATTGTAAGTGTAAGATTGGTTTTGGAACATGAGCCTGGTCACACAACCTGCCAGCATTCTCCGAGTACCAGTTATCTTTTTACTACTGTTTTAACATGTTCAAATGTTCTGACCAAATAAATAGATTAACTGGTCCATTACAGTGTGTGTTTATGGTTGTTGGAGCTGTCTGATTGTCTCACCACACCCCAGGTGCTCTAAACAATGGCTGTGCTGATGTAATGCTGGCAATTTCCCTGTTTTTTGCAGGTCACTGCCAGGGGATTCGCCCCATTGTTGCAGTTTGCCTATACTGCTAAGCTGTTACTCAGCAGAGAAAACATCCAGGAGGTCATCCGCTGTGCCGAATTCCTGCGCATGCACAACCTTGAGGACTCGTGCTTTCGCTTCCTGGAAGCTCAGCTGCGCAGTGAGGAGGATGGCTTGCTGCCCTTCCACAAGGTGGCTGCAGAGGTAAACAATTCAGAAGATGAGAGCATGCAGTCAGAAGTGGAAAGACCCATCTCTCCCAGGGTGCTGCGGTGTGCTGATGCCCTCACCTCCTTTCAACGGCCTGACGAGGATCGGCTTGCAATGGCTATGCCCAGTAACTTCACAGATGGCCGTCTGGACTTTGATCAACATGGAGCGTCAGACCTGCCACGATGCCCCAAGTACAGGAAATACCAGTGGGCTTGTAACAAGCACAATAATGACACCTCCTCAAACACCAGTACCTCAGGTTTTCCAAGCACATTAAAGGAAAGCAGCGTTAGCGGGGCAGTGCCAGGGCAGGGCAGGCTGCCTTTGGCACAGATCAAAGTTGAACCCCAGGCAGATGAAGAGCCCATCTCATTGTGCCTGTCAGGGGATGAGCAGGATAGAGTGACAGCCATGGAGATGGATACCCCAGTATCTATGGAAAGAAACAAGAGAACCAAGTCTCCTTCCTGCCTCCGAGCGTTTTTCAAGAAAGGAGTGGACCTTCCCAGTTTGCCCAATACATCACAGCAGCTATTTGCCAATAGACTTGTTTGCCCCCAGGACAAAGGAAACTCTCAGGGAGATAATAAAAATGACTTAAAACCTTTCACAGGGGACCTGGCTCTGTCTGTTACATCCCCAAAGGACATGGACAACTTTCCTGCCCGGTTGTCCCTTAAGACCACTTCCTGCGATGGAATCTGCAAACAGGAAGTTGAACTAGACCGCCGTAGTGTCA
Organism: Anabas testudineus; assembly: GCF_900324465.2. Taxonomy (NCBI): domain Eukaryota; kingdom Metazoa; phylum Chordata; class Actinopteri; order Anabantiformes; family Anabantidae; genus Anabas; species Anabas testudineus. The sequence goes on from NC_046632.1 coordinate 715,536, forward strand.
TATTTTCCTCAGGGGCTTGCAACCGTCTGGGAACCCCAGCGCATTCTTACCCTGGTGGGAATTCATTGGAGATGGAGCTCTCTGAACACATGCCAAAGGGCATGTGGGCCGGAGCCAGCCACTCCCTCCCCACTTCCCAGACCTATTCTCCCAGCACCACCTCCACTGAGCCTCCACTCCTATGCCGTCCACGGCCAAACACCAGCTGCCCAGTGCCAATCAAAGTATGCCCACGCTCTCCACCTTGTGAGACACGAACCAGGACTTCCAGTTCCTGCTCCTCATACTCCTATGCGGAGGATGGCAGTGGAGGCTCTCCCTGTAGCCTGCCTCAGTTTGAGTTCTCTTCCTCACCATGCTCCAGTGTGGCACGGTGCCTCAATGTGGACCAGCAGGAGCAAAGCGTGGGAGGAGATGTTCTTTTCACCCAGGTGCGGCCCAAGATCAAATGTGAGCAGTCCTACGGCACCAACTCTAGTGACGAGTCAGGCTCCTTTTCAGAGGGAGACAGTGAGTCCTGCAATGTACAGGAGCGGGGGCCAGAGGTGAGTGTAAAACAATTCTATTCACTCTTAACACACAATGTAACTATCACACTCATTCCAGTGTGGCTAATTATAATGTAGTGGCCTGCTCTAGATCTGGATTAACAGTCATTAAAGCATCATGTTAAAGCAGGAGTGTTCCGTTTGTGATTTACAGCCCTTCCAAAGGACCCAGGTGTGCTTTGATAATATTAATTAGCTTTATGCACTGCTGGATATCTGTGTAATGAATCAATATGTAAGCTTAAAATGCACTAGGACATTCTAAAATAGGAGGCTGTTGTGCTTTTTTAATCGCTGCGGTAGGTTGATCATCATGTTTGGTTAAAGCACTGATTGAAGGGGATTGAAGGGTCAGGATTCTTGTACGGTAGTACTGGCTTCTGTAGTGATTCCCTTTGGGTTTATTTGTGTTTCTGCCCGTGCCAACTACCCTAACTAGCTAGTTTCATAGGAGAAATACTACAACATCTGTAATCCACATAAATAAAAAAATAATACATTCATGTATAAGCACCATTCTAAAAATGTGTTACAAAGTGCTTCACATAGGAGACAAAAAACAGGGGTAGCCCAACAAATCCAACTTGAGCAAGCACTAGGTAAACAGCGGAGAAGAAAGAAAAACTCTCTTTAGAGGAAGAAACCTCTAGCAGAACCGGCCGTTAGTCAGCCATCTGTCTCGATGCCTCAATAATGTTTTCCAACTCTCAGCTGAGCCAAAATCTGACATTTCTGACACTGTATGTTAACAATAAGCTGTGCCAATGCTTTGCCGAGGTTTAATGGGTGGTGGATACAAAAATATCTGTATGAGAAGTTCAGGTCAGTCTGATGTAGTCCACTTTGACAGTGCTGACAATAGCCAATCCTCTAATCATCCTCCCTTAATCCACCTGGGCAGACACCCTCCAAGCTGCAGACTAGACGACTGTGATTATTGCCAGATAAAGATCAGAGAGGGCCCCTTCTAATTCCCAGATAGAGCCCAGTGCAGGTGTAATAATATTAGAATAACTTCCCACCTTAGGAACGGTGAGAAAGAACGTAATATCTGTACATACAGAATACCTAGGCATAGTCAACAACTATGGACTCACTTTATTGATTAAAATGTCCATTTGTATCTTCCCGGCACATGTTCTACAAATTATGTGCCAAATTTCTTAAATGCTGAAACTAGTGTTGTCATAATCCTCTCTCCACACTGTCACGTTTCATTAATTAGCTCTTTGACCTTTCAACCCATCATTATGATTCTTGAGTCTGTTTGCTTAAGGTGTATGCAGAATAGTTTTTGATGCACTGAGTGTAAAGGGCTGCTCTATGTCACAGAGGAGAAAAGAAAGAACGTGGTGTGTTGCCATGGTGACCAGATTCACAAGTCACTGTGTTGCTAGGGTTGGAGCTACATGTCAGGATTGTACTTTTCCATGGAACAAATTCAGTTGCACAGAGTAGTAAGATAAAGAGGCTCAGCAGAAATGTGTAATTATTATCTTCATAGCGTGACCCATCATCACCAGATTTGTAGGCCTTTGAAGGGTCTACTGAATGTGCTGCTGTAAATTGTGTGGGATCGACTTACAGTGAGGGCTATCAACCCAGCTATACACATTTCACTTCTCTTTGTGTGGATTTGAGTGTGTTTATATATGTATGCCAGCCATTGTATGTACTCAGTTACACCACACAGTATCCTCTGTCAAATGTCTGTTGACTCACGTATGGTTATCTGTCAGCTTTCCACTCACTGATAGGCTGTCAACAAAATTCTTAATGAATGAATTTTTTTCCAGCTTTTCTGTACTCTACAGTTTATTATATAGAGGAGGACACAGAGGTGTACTTAAGCTACTGTAAAGTAAGTGTTATTGGGGTGGCTGTGGCTCAATACGTAGAGCAGTTGACTGCCAATCGCAGGATTGGTGGTTTGCTTCCCGGCTGCCACGTCACATGCCAAAGTGTCCTTGGGCAAGATCCTGAACCCCTAGTTGCCCCCGGTGAGTCAGGTCAGCTGCATAGCAGCTCTGCCATCGGTGTGTGTGTGCTTGTGTGTGTGAATGGGTGAATGAGAAGCAGTGTAAAGCGCTTTGAGTACCAGCTAGGTAGAAAAGCGCTATATAAGTGCAGACCATTTACCATTTACCATTTATCTACTCCTCACTGGCTTTTAAGGGGTGGGAGAAATTCTCCTCAAGCTTTCTCAACTACTCCTTTTCCTCTGTGTAATTCAGGCTTGCAAACAAACACGTGGAGAAGGCTGGTTTAGTTGTTTTTGTGTAGCAGAGGGTGTGGAATTTAAAATAGCTGCAGCCTGGACATAGTGAATTCAGATGAGAAATGAAGTTGTTAAGTGTGGGCCAGTGGGACTGAAGCACAGTCATTAGTCATCCAAGGTGGCCAGAGTCAGTTGAGGTCTCTGGACTGCTCCTGCTCTGTAGTTGAATCCATATGAGCCACGTGTGTGTGAACAGCAGCAGACAATGGAGTCACATTTAGAGACAACTTTTGAAAGACCACAGTCTTGTATGGGAAGTGTAAAATGTGGCTATTGAGGGGATTTTGATATTTCTGTTGAAATAAAGAAAAACATGTTATTGTCAAGTCTCTTATAATAAAATTGTATATTCTTCCTACACAATAACATTCCGACAAAATATTTAGAAGGGTGAAAACTCCAGCTGGGGTCATGTTAGGTTAACTGGTGACTCTGAATGATTGTCTGCCTTTACATGTACTTTATGTCAGTCCTGGGATTAACTAGTCACCTGTAGCTGTACCACCTTTCACCCAATGTCAGCTGAGACTGTCTGCAGCCCAGTGGTACTAGTACACAGTATACCAGAAATAGTGGGACTAGTAGAATGTTTTATTGGTGTGTAGGTGTAGGTCAGTAACCTTATCATATAGAAATAGTGCTGTGTAACTGACTTCCTGTTCAGTCTATGTTAAGCATGAAGATTTCTTAGTATTAACCTGCAATTAATGGACTTTGGGGTTAATAAAGGTCTGTCACAGGCATCTTGACTTAAAGTGTTAGCAGAAACGTCAGGTATATTCCAGCTATGTGTAAAGCATCAGTAAAGGATGTTCTGTTATGAATGATTCAGATCAGACAAACAGTATCCTGTTTGTCTGATCTGATACTAAACTATCCCAAGACCTCAATGAGAGTCTAGTCTGTGGACCTGTTGTCCCGTGTTTGATTTGTAGATCCAACTTTATTGATTTGATAGGGGGAAAGTTATCAGGTGGTAGCATCAATCTAATCTATTGCCATCCAGATGTTTTTGATAAGCAAGAAAAAAAAAGTATAACCATCAAAAGAAATAATTTTGGCTGGTGTTAAGAAACTCAGGGAGTAGCAGTCATTTATGACTGAGTTGACTGTATGTACGACTCTTCTACTCAGAGCATTATTTGATCCTTCTTTTTACTGCCACATATTCATATATGTTGTTGCTACTATCATTTCATCATTGCCAAATGAAAGTTACCTACGTCAGTAGTATGGTTCCAAACCTTACATTATACTGTCACTTTACTAATGTCATAACTTGTCTTTGCAATTGCAGCAACGTTTGCCATCAGACAGGTCACAGGTGTTTTTGACAGTAGTGAAGGGGAATTGCAGCATTCACCAGCACCTGAATGTGTAGCCAGCAGCTGACAGCACTGTTTGCTTCCCATGTTTCCCTCTCTCTAGGAGATGGAGCCTCTACAGGGCTAAATTTGCAAGAATGTAAAATGTAACAGGGACCGTTATAGCGACAGCATGAACTCAGTTAAAAAACAAAACTTCTTCTGCTTTGAAAACAGCCATAGCAAATGATTGGGTGTTTGTGTGAAACTGCTGCAAATACATTAAGTGCTTTTGCAAGAATGTAAAATGGTAAATGATCTGCACTTTTCTACCTAACTAGTACTCAAAGAGCTTTTACACTGCATCTCATTCACCCACTCACATACAGCAGTGGCAGAGCTGCTATGCACAGCTATGTTGTATATCACCAGGGGCAACTTGGGGTTCAGTGTCTTGGCCAAGGACACTTTGACATGTGACAGAAGGAGCCAGTAATCGAACCACCAATCCTATAACTGAGAGACAACTACTCTACCTATTGAGCCACAGCCACCAACGTAGTGAGCATTAAGGCTTTAGAATAGGTCAAGAGACTGCAGTTGAGTTCCGAGTGACCACTTCCAGTGGTTATCTTTTTTAATCCTGGTCCTGGTAACAGATGAGCCCAACTTTACTCTCTTTACCCCATTTCCGCATAATGAGCCTGAGAAAGACAGTGACTGAGGGTAAATGGGAGAAATTATAAGACTGGAGAAAGAAATCTAGAACAGCAGGGTGTGAATTTATGACCACTGTACACCGAAGTGTACTCTATCACCCCAGCCTTGCTGCTAAACTGGTTCTCATGGTGGGTAGCTAAATTTATCCATCCCCTGTGTACCATTGACTGGTGGGTGAAGGGGAGAAAGAAAGCAGCACAAAGTTGTAGCATGTCCTTCCCTCCTGTTTTTATAGGTTGGTTTCGCTGAAGCTCACATCAGGTCCTCATACTGATGTTTTCTATCCCTCCCCACACCCAGCCTTTCTCTGAGACTGGAGTTGTCATGCCCTAGCGCTGTAGTGAGAGCTGATTGTAGCCTTGGGCCATTATTTATTCATATGTCTGCATGCAGGGCTCTTGGTGGGTCAGATAGCTGCGCTTGTAATGAAGTAACTCAAGCTATTTTCTTTGTCTGGGACATACAGACACCTAGTTTTGCTCTTCATTGAGGACTCATTACAATTCTGTCATGAGTAGACACCTTTCTTTATCCTCCCGAGTGCACCACTTACATTAGTTGATGCTTCAGCTACCTCTTTGTAGCATCTGGTGAAGAAACAGAGCTGTCTGTCAGTGCTGCAGCCTCTGACTGCAGTCATCTGAGCAGTTAGGGTGCTCCAGGGAGGATCTGGCCCCGATCAAGCAGTCAGGTAGAGTGGAGCAGAGTGTGAAGTTTCATCGCTTCCTCTCTTGCTCCTTTGTTTGACTTTGTTCTTCCTGTGCTCCACAGAGACAGCCACAGGGAGGAAAAGGGAAAGGGAGAAGAGAAAGACAAAGCTGCAGCTTGTCTCTTCTCTGCCAAGCTCTCTGACGGTCTTCCTTTGGCCTTTTCTCTTTCTCTGTTATGGCTCCACTGCTTTCCCTGCTGCCTAAAGCTACAGCTCCTTAACAGATACCACTGGGCTGGATCAGCTTATGATGCATCTATAGGTTTTCCATCACCTAAGGGCGGAGGCTGATTTAAACTTAGAAAGGGAGAATAAACACATACAGCCTTGACATTTTGTCATATTAGTTAATAAACATCATGTGGCCCTCTCTTTTTGATTTGCACTGTGAAGTCACTTCTGCAGGTATTCCACAAATTCTTTTGTTCTGCAGCTCATGAAGACTTCTGCAGATAAACATGACCTGAGAAATCACTGGACACTGATTTGAATCATGTTGACAAGTCACTGCCCCTCTCAGTCTGTCATACTGGCACACAACCAGGACAGATGGAGAGGGACTCTTTTCTTGGATCACCTTTTCCCCTCTGCTTGAGAACGTGCTACATGTTAAATATGAGGCAGTCAGAGCTGAAGGCGCACAAAGTCCTGCTCTGTGAGGCATGAGGAATGGTGCTCTTCTGCCATCATGTGGTCAAATGTAGTAACTGCCTTCTCCAAAAAGATCATAATATACTTAACCTGGTAACATTGTTGTGTAGTTACTTGGCATATGTAACTGCAATTCAATACTAATCTGCACCATGAAATCACAGGAGATGAATAGCTAAAAGTGTCGAAGTACTTCAACACAGGTGATTTTACTGTAGAGGATCATAGCAGGACAGGGAGAGGGAGGATTGGAGCAGAGTGGATGGCTGGTGTTAACTTAGGTTGCATACTGTGGCAATAAATACTAAAACAAATAAAATAATATATAAATAATTCTTGACATTTTTCTTCATTTTCCAGGTGAAGCTCCCTTTCCCCGTAGATCAAATCACAAATCTTCCACGGAACGATTTCCAAATGTTGGTGAAAATGCACAAACTGACTTCGGAGCAGCTTGAGTTCATCCATGACATAAGACGACGGAGTAAGAACCGCATTGCAGCGCAGCGCTGCCGCAAGAGGAAGCTTGACTGCATCTTGAATTTGGAGTGTGAAATCAGAAAGCTAGTAAGTGGACTTGTTCATAGCTGCATCTCCTGTCTTCATTTGACACTTAGACACATTTGATACACAGCAATCAGTATCCAAACAAAGGAAATTATGATGTGACAGGCTGGTATTGTTTAAAGACACACTGTAAAAAAGAAAAAGTAGAGAAAACTTAAAATTTCAAGGCAACCTACTACCTAAGATTTTTAAGGCCAACTCAAATTTCCTAGAGTTTTGTACAGTTAATTTTTTTGTTAAAGCTTTTATATGTCTAATAACTTAAAATTTTAAGTTTATCTATTGTTAAGCAAATGTATGTTTGATAAGAATAAAAATTAAAAAACAAAATTAGATTTTAACACACTGAGAAAAGTTGATTCGTAGCAATTCAATTCAATTTTATTTGTATTGCGCCAAATCACAACAGAAGTCATCACAAGGCACTTTACAGTGTAAGGTTTAAGACCTTACAGAGTATAATTATACATAAATTGATATAGAAAACTCAACAATCCCATTTCAGCAAGCTTTAGGCAACAGTGGAGAGGAAAAACTCCCTTTAGAGGAAGAAACCTCTAGTCTTAAATGTAGAGAGGGTGTCTGCCTCCCGAACCTGAACTGGGAGCTGGTTCCACAGGAGAGGGGCTTGATAGCTAAAGGCTCTGCCTCCCATTCTACATTTGGAAACTCTGGAACTCTGGAACCACAAGTAAACCTGCAGTCTGAGAACGTAGAGTTCTGCTGGGAAAATATGGAACTATGAGGTCTTTAAGATAAGATGGAGCCTGATTATTAAGAGATTTATATGTGAGGAGAAGAATTTTAAATTCAATTCTGGATTTTCTTTCTTGGTTTTTTGAAATGTTTCACTCCTCATCTTTCAAAGTTCTCCAGTGTAAGACACAGTCTATAGCCTTCAACTGTATCACAATTCTGTGTAAAAGTCATGTCCGGGCCTCAGTCAGAAGAAAGGCAACTTTACCTCGTGTATCTGCCATTTTCTGTGCTGTGTTCATCTATCCCCTCATCGCATGTGCACCAGGGATTCCAAATCTAACAACCTACTTTGGGTATAAAAAGGTTAAAGAAGATGTGAGCCATAGAGCCTGACAACTTGTTTTCTGTTTTCCACTTAAGGAACTAAATCAGTAAGGTGAAAAACAAAAACACAGTGGAGAATAAATTTGAGATGTTAGTGAAGGAGACTTGTGGAGACTTTCTGTACTTACTTATGGGGATTTAAACCAAGACAACTTATTTGAAGATTAGGTTAAGGTTTGCTTGTAATGTCTATGTAATGTCCTCTAAAGTGACAACTTTGTATGTGCAGGTGTGTGAGAAGGAGAAGTTGCTGACAGAGAGGAACCAGCTGAAGGCATGTATGGGTGAGCTGTGGGAGAACTTCTCCTGCCTGTCCCAGGAAGTGTGCAGGGATGTCCAGCTGAGTCCAGAGCAGGTCCAGTCTTTACACCACTACTGCCCAGTGCTCCGCCCTGCCAACTCCACTGCCAGCAACAACGCCACCAACGAGCCTAAGGGCGCCCGGAGCCCCGCCACCACCAACACCACCACCAGCATCGACCTCACTACTCACTCAGGCTCAGCCACACCAGAACCCAGCTTCCATGGGTCACCGGAGAGTGAGCCTGACATGGCTGTTAGAAATGGGGCAGACAAAGATACGGACAGCCAAGATGCCTGCTTGTACACAGAGTCAGGGCTGTCCACAGAAACATCGAACCAGACAGTAACAGTCGATTTTTGCCAGGAAATGACTGACAAATGTACAACTGACGAGCAGCCAAGGAAGGACTGTACTAAGTAGTAGTGATTCTCTATGTTGTTGTTGATTTTTTTTTATTTAATTTTACTCTTCTGACAAACCCACTCTCTGGGTTGTTGAGATGTCAGCCTCTCTCAGTGTTCACCGAAAAACAAGCTTTTTTTGTATTTATGTCTTTTGTTTGTTCGTTTGGTTTCGTTTTTGAACGGTTGACACTAAAGTTGTCTTAACAGCAGCAATACTGTCCTCCAGGTATTTCCTCTTACCATGACAGAGTGGGAACTTCTCACCAAACCCTTACAATGGTGCTACACTTGCCCCGGCAGCAACACTCACAGTGAAGACGTTGTTCTTCTTGTGTTACTCATCACAGCTCAAAGTTGGACATCATCGGACCTTAACAGCAGCTCTCTTTGTCTCTCTGTGTACAAACAGCATCTCTGTTTGTGCCTTTCTCTTTCCCACTTAGGCTTCTCTTTTTCCCACTCTGTCTTTATGAATCTTCTCTACCTCTTTCTGTCTAACTTCATGTCTACGTTTATGTCGCTCTCTCTCTCTTTCTGTGCTTCTTTTCTCGTTATATCTTAGTGGCCCTTTTCGTCACAGCAATTCAAACTCAGGAAAAATCCTCTGAATGTTCAACCTAATTCATAAAAAATGAGAATACAGTTTCTGTACATGAGGAAGTCACAATGCAGTCAGACTGTAAAATGTTCATATGCAAAAATGTCTTTAAATGTCTCACATTTGTATTTCTGTACAGGACAACTTTGTACAGACTGTAACCGAAAACATTCCTCCTTTGCCTTCCTCAGCACTGAACTGAAAGGAAAAAAGGGTTTTGCAGGCGGTTATATGGCTATTTTTATTGCCCACTCATCAGCAATACCATTGTATGTGGATGTTGTAATGACTTTCAAGTGCTTGTTTGGCAGAAATGTATATAGTATGGAGCATGAATGGAGCATGATGACTCTAACAGTGATTTTGTACAGGTAGAGGCTTAGATTAGATCTTTTTCACCGGGCTTTTATCAGGCACCTTTATGCTTAGGAAAAATCTTTGCTTTGCTATTTCCTGTCCTGCCTAATGAACATTCCCCTTAATGGTGGGTGTTCTTAAACTCAGGAAATCAGGTTGATACACATGTAGACACACACAAACAGTACATACATACACAAGCATCAACACACGTAAAAGTTTGAGTCCCATGCATGCGTAAAAGTTATACGTTCAAGATATGTTGGGACGCATGGCTCCTTTCCACCTTTGACTCTTTTTTGAAATGTGGAAAAAAAAAGAGATTTGCCTTGGGTTTTTGAGTAAATGTTATTTCTTATCAGTATTTAAATATGCTATTTGTGGACACACTTTAGCTTTCTTATGTGTTGCTGTGTGATGTTCAGAGACAGCCAAAAGTGACAAATACTCATTTTTTTCTAAATGATCCTGATATGATAAACACCCATAGAGGAAAATTTATGAAAATCTGACATTATGAAGTACATTGTTTCCAGCCACAGCCTCTTAGCACCATTTAGCACTTCAATTAAGGTATTTGTCTTTGTTTCAGACCCCTTAAACATCTGAGACTGGAGCACTTAATATTGGCACTTGAAGAGCAAACATTGTGATATGATTCTATGAATATAGAGTAAAACATTTAAAGATGATTTTCTAAAAGATAGACTCAAAAGGAAGCCAGTGTTTTAGGATAAGAGTGATCACACCTTATATTTCTCTGTAGGAACTGAATAAGCTAATTCAGAATTGATTTGATGTAAAAGTTGTGTATTTGTTGTCAGAATTACTGAGTAACAATCATATAAAATGGGAACATTTAATTTTCTTTTCTTTTTTTTTGTGTGTGTGTGATGTGCATGCATGCTGCCTTTAGCCTAGCTAGTTTATCAAGCTTCTGTTTGTCTCCCTACTGCAGTCTGCTTGATTTGTATTTCTGTGTATAAATAAGCTGAATTATCTAAACCCTCACTAGAAGCATGCGTTAAAGTACAAACAGGGCCATGTTCTAGTACTAAGGTAGAATTCAATTGGAATGCAAATTTAAAAAAATGCATTTACTTATTGCTATTTCAAGCACTAATCCGTGTTCTGAAAAGGAGATTCCTGAAGTGTGCTATTCAAACTCTATCTTATTGATATCTGCCTACTCTTTTACCCAGTTTTTTTTTTTTTTTTTTTTTTTTTTTGTGAGTGTGTGTGTGTATTTGCTGGCACTGTCAAATGTTGCTGCTGGCAAATACAGTGTTTTATTTCTCTTTAAGACTAGGCCACAGTTCAAATGCCTGACAAATATATCTTAATATTTTGTGGCCAAATACATCTGGGATTGGTGCTTTAAAGTTCCGATGAAATATCTAGAAGTTCTCCCTGTGACTTTAACAATAGATGTGAAGTTAAGACATGAGCTCAGATGTTTCTCAGCTGAACTCAAAGTATATTTTTTAAACCTGTCAATAAATTGTAAAAGTACATAAATCTGCACACTAACAAACATGACACATGCATATATTGATAAAGCTCACACACACGCACACACACGCCCAGGGCATATGTTGAGGCACAGCTTGACTGCAGAACAGTAGTGCTTTTTTGTTGACTGGTGTTTTTTCGGTGCTTTTTTTTACAGTTTGTGCTCTTTTCATTGTAGTACGCATATTTAGTGAAATGCAACAGTATTTACCCATCTGGAGATTCTAACAGGTTGAAGCCAGAAAATGAAAGTGGAACAATCTATGTTACAGAGGCTTATTTTCTGCAAACAATATGCAACTTTTTCTCTCTGTGTACTTTTTTATTTGACAGTAATCATAGGCCTTGTGTTGCATTGGAGAGCACAGGCATCTCTGTTTTTCAGTTTGGAGAAACTAAGTCCATAAAGCTTGAGTTGTAACTTAGGCTTGTTTGCTGATGATGTGCATCTGTACAACTAGGTAGATATCCCATTAAAAAACAGATGTTTCCATCTATGGTAGTCATTTACAGTATTAACAATGTCCACACTGTAATTCTGATCAATTTGATGTCATAAATTCATGCTTTTCTTTCAAGAACAACATTTCTTTGTGACCCCTACTTATGAATGGTACGTAACAAATGCTCAACTTCCGTGGAGCTAAAATGTAGAGATGACACAATGACCCTCTGAACATGATCCCTGAAGCTCACTGCATGCTCCATCATTCATAGTTTGGTGAAAGCATAATAACAGGCATCCGCAACGTCAGTGGTAACATTTCTTTTATGTTTGTGGTTAAAATGGTTAGTTCATTTATAAGTCCAAGTTTTGGGATATCTGCTGCTTAAGATTTCTGCCTTCATTCTGATACTACGGGGAATCTGTGCTGATATCACTGAAAAACATCTTACTTTAAGCTGTACATTTTTATCATATAGCTTTGTAGCACCAGTGAAAGTGCCAGTATTTTGGAATTTGCAGAAACCTTAGACGATCTCACAAGTTTGGCAAATAAAACCAAAAGTATCTGAATAGCTATATACCAGTAATGTTTTTTCTTTTTTAATTTCATTGTTTTATCCAGCAGACACAGATGCGTTTGTGTCTGATGAATGTAAGTCCAATATTCGCTCTCTTTTAGCTCTGTTTTGGTCTCCACCAATTTCTGATTAAAGTCTGTGTTGTTCACTGTGTTCATTGGCAACCCTTATGCTAACCTTATGTCTGTTTGGTGCTGGGAAGGTAGCTCACAATGAGCTTAACTGAACTTTTCTTGCCCTGCCGATTGCTGCTGGAAATGAGAACAGTGAGAGCAAAGTTTACTAGTTATAAAGCAAAAACAAGGAGCTAAGAACGGTGGATAAGTTCTGCAGATTTCAAGTAAAATACAGAGTGATAGGTTTCTGTAGGTGACCTCTCACATTATGCATACTCATCTGATCAAACCCTTATATAAAATAATGGTTACTGCAACTTGAAAACAACTAACTAACAATTTTAAGCATAAGAAACTTCTAAAAATGTATTTAGCAATGAATAGTCCTCCAGCATAGACACTTTTTTTATGGCCATTGTTTAAATAAACTATTTGCTGTTGCTGTAACTCTGTAATTGAATGCTCTTACCTTGTTGCTGTGCATTTGTCGTGTTTAGTTCAACGTTTCTGTTGCTGCTTCCTTTAAACAAACACTGGCTTTTCAACTCCAAAGGTTGTTCGACAAAATAATATGAACAAAAATATGCCTTTTTTCATGACTGCTCAACTTTCTTGAAAAAAATCTGTTTTCCTGGTTGAATCCACAGGTTTATATCATGGAGTCAAAATTTTGCTAAATGTTTACAAACCGTTGTCATGTCATGTATGATCAATTTTGCCATGTAAAATCTTTCAGTTCAATTGGACAGGTTCTTGGTATTGTTGAAGACAAAGAATGAGTTTCTTCACCATGTCTTTAATCAAACGTTAAGATGGGTCAGCATTACATGGATATAAGTGCAACTCCAATATTTGCCTTAGAACTTGCAGAGGCCATAGTTCACATTCAAGTGAAATGAGTGTATGCAGGGGCCTGTGCCCCAACCCAGTCACCAGTGCGGACTTTCTCACACTTATCTACCTGTGAAATCCTTCATACCTCTCATAACTGGTCAATGACTGTATCAGCAAACTGCATCAGGTGTTTTTTCTACATGCTTTTTACACAGATTATATGGATTATTGTATTAGTATTTTGGTGCATCATTTTTAATGTGATAGCTGTTGAGCTTGTAGTTCAAGTTGTTGTTTTTTTTCTTTCATTTTTGTAGATGACTGTTTTGTGTTAATATTGTTAATTCAAAATAGCTGTTATTTACTTATCTCTACTTCTTACCTTTATAATTTTTAAATGCTACCTGACCCTAATTAATTAAAAGGACTTAATAATCATTGTAAATATAGTATTGTGCAAACCAATTTTCATTAATTTCAATTGCTAGTGTTATATAAATGACTTTTTGTCTAGACACCATTTCTCTTTATGAAATAAAGAAACATGCATATCACATCTTGTTTCATTATGTTTTTGGTAAAATAATTAGGTGTTGCTATGTTTTAAAGCTCCTTTCACTTATTTTAAACAATTGATTGGTCGATCAATTCATTAATGGATTAATCTAGTAATTCAGTGAAGGCATTTGGGGACACAAAAATTATGTGACCATATAAAACTGTAGGGATATAACAATTCTATGACAACTATAACAACCAATGGATTGGTTCAGACTTACAGTTTTGATCCAAATGATCACAGCAATTCAGTCTCACACTACACTATATTTCCCAGTTAGTCTATAACCTTGTGTTTTGTGAAGAGGAGGCCCTGTTAAGTGAGTTTGTTAAAACATTTACTGCCTCTGGTTAAGACTGAAGAAAATCAATAATTTTTTGGGTTGTAGAACCTAAAACAGAGATTAAAACACTCTGAGTTCCATGAAACTGCTTTGTTAGTTAAAGTGATGTCTTTACACATATTAATTCAACCCATGGGGCATATAAAAATATTTATTGCTGTTAACAGTTTTGATTCCCTGCCTCTTGGAGAGTCTACAAGACGCTTATAGATTATTTTATACACATTGACTTTGAAAGCAGTACTACAATGTTTTAGTTTTGTCAATTTCAGGTCGGTTTCATTAGTTTGTTTGCTTTTGAGTTGTGGTTCAATATAACTCTTTAATTGTTGTTGTTTAATTGTTTTGTAAAGTGACCTTTATGGGTTTTTCTTTCTTTAGCGGAAGGGTTCCAACAATTTTGTCCATGTCTGAAATTACCAAATAGAGAAGAGGGGCCCAAGAGATTTGACCATGAATATCCACAGGAAATGTCATTAAACATATCATGTCTGAGACAGAGGGCAACCAACTGGCTCTCATCATGCATGACATTCAGACTAACACACCAGTCAAACAAAACAGAGGGAAAATCGTTTAATAGAAAAACAAAAGTGAATGACGTTCTGTCAAATTTGTCAAATACACCCATAATCAACATTGGGCCTCTTTCAACCAAACAAAATGTTCTCCTCATCATTTTTCTTCATATCTCATTTATGGTGTCCAGAAAATACCTTCAATTACATACAAAATATCAATAAAAAAGATTCTGTGGGTATTGTTGGTACAGAATATGAAGCAAATTATTAAGCAATTTCTGTCTGTAGACTGTATGTTAACATATTTTAACAGAAGCTCTTGTTCATGCACATACATACGTAATAACAAAATTGGTGGAGTTGAGAAAAGATGGGATTTACTGGCAATCAGGATCCTCATTCCCATTTGAACTCCTGTATGTCTGTAGTTAGGTCATTTTTTATTTACTTTTTCATGATTGAAGACAGCTCCAGAATCACGCTCTGAAAAATGTGAGGACAATGCACGGTTAAAACTTATATTACAGACACAAACACATTTGTCTTAAGGTCAATCCATGCTTTCTGTTTGCCCTCTAATATCTCTTTCTGTTCTCTTGGACATTATAGCTGACAGAAATAATTGGAGGTGAGTGAACTTAAAAATACATAGGTAACTATGGGTAAAGCTGTAGTTATTACTGTAGGTGTCAGGTAGTTGTGATGTCAGTCGGTTGTAAATATTAAATGGGATTTTTAAAAAAGAAATCTGTCGGAGGGAAAGCCGACATGTATTCACAGAAAGTAAGAGTTGACCTCAATCCCAATATAATTAAACTGTGATATTAGTGATGAGTGTGTTTCATAAAACACTTTATGTTAATTGTATTATTTCCTTAATTATACAACCTGAAGCAGAATAGTGTGTACAGGACACACAGCATTGTGTATGTGTGTTCACCTGCTAGATTTCACTGAAGCAGACATAAAACTACTTTCTCGCTCTTTCACTGCTGCTGTTATACAACTGAGAGTGAAATGGTTAATGACAGATGTTAGTCCACGAGCAAACATCTGGATTCGTCACTGACTGGGTATGTACTGTGATCAGCCACAGCATTTAATCAAACTCATGGTTTTAATGTTGTAGACGGTTGTAGCCTAATCATTGTATTTTAATATTGGCCAGCAGAGGGAAGCCTCAAACTCCCAGTTCTAAATGTGAAGTGCACAATAAGGCCTTCAGCACAAAAGAACCCAGGATGACAACTCAAGTACATCCCAGAGATCAACGCTCTCTTCACCATGACACACAAAAGGCACAGCTGGACTGATAACTTCCACATCTGAAATTAAAGGAATCCTGTCATACTTGTTACACAACTGAGTAATGGACCCACAGTCATGATCTGTGTGTGTGAAGCACACAAACCTGCACAAGTATTCTTCACCTTTCTCCAGGCTTACATCCAACTTAAGGACTTTTAATTCAGGACTATTGAGTGTGATGTTTTATCCTGATATGTGTCCTATGTAAAGCTAACAGTCCTGATGTTAGTGTTTATAATCATTTAATGCATATCATTATATAAGAAGCACTGTATTTCTTGTTCTCATTTTGCATCTGTATTTAACATATTCCAGTAATCTACAGTTAAGTCTGTGCAGTTTGTTCCCCAGCTCAACATATGGAAGTGTCCTTGAGCAAGACACTGAACCCCGAGTTGATTCTGGTGGTTCAGGCACCATGTACGTTGATCAGCGTGTGAGTTGTAAAAAACATTGTAAAAAGATTCAATAAGTAAGAAAACTGCTTTATAAGTGCAGATCATTTAGTCAGTTTGTCTTTTTGCTTTACTTTGTTACCTCAATCATTTTCAGCTAACTGCCCCCAAAAGACCATGATGTCTGGTTTAGAAACTCTTCTCGCTCTTCAGCTGTGTTACCATAAATTTCTAATAATTACTTATTCTGTAAAATAAATAAACTTGCATTAGCAAACATGACATGCAACTGGGAGACAGCATTAATGTTTGCTGATGATAGGCCTCTCTATGATTCTGTAATTAATCCTTTAAAATACAGCCTTAACCCCGCTGCAGTAGTCATTCACAGTACTAACAACATCTACCCTGTATTTTATTTTGATGTTGGAAAAATAGCTTTGCTTTTAAAAACATAGAAATTCTCTCTCTATGTCTATGTAAGTGTCTTGTCCAGGAGTCAGGTCGTGTTACAGTTCATTGGCGGCCACTCTAGGAGCTGACCCACTTATTTGCTTTTGTTTACTATTATGACTTTTCAGCCTGGTGCTAAATTACACTTTAAACTGACTGCACTGACTTAATAACATATTAAACATTTGAACAATATCCCTCTGGGATTAATAAAGTTTTTTGAATCTTGAACATTCAGTTAAACATAATGATGATTTCTACTCTCACCATAGACATCCTCCTCCCGCTGGCGGGTGGTGGTGGGGTCACCGCTGGACTGTCTCCCTGGCTTAAGTGCTGGACCTCGCTGTCTGTCCCACTCTGAGATTCGGCGCTGTCAGACGGTGTTGCCAGCTTTCCCTCGGACAGTCCTCTGGACATAAAGCTGCACTTTCTGGCTGTGGGGTAGTGATCGCTCTCAGGGGAATCACTCAGGTCACTCAGCTCCTTACAAACACTCACTCTGCTTTGCTTCCTCAGAGCTGCTGGGATTTCCATGTGGCTGGCCCTCAGCGTGGCTCTAGGTCCTGAGTAGTGTGGCTGACCTGAGCCATGAGGTCCATTTGATTCATCACTGCTACACGAGGGCTTCCTGTTGTCGAGAGTGTAGCGCCGTTCCACAGCCCCCAGCTCCTGTAGCTCCTGGATTTCAGCTTGGCTTGGCCTGGATGTCTGTGCAAGCTGCTGATTGGAGTTGCAGGACTGCCTTTGATTCAGATAGGCCACTGGGGGGAAACTGAAAGGCACAGTCTCTCCAAGAGCACTAGACACAACAGGGCAAGTTGCCTGCGTGAGTTGCATCAACCTCTGAGGTGATGAGTTGGTGAGCACACAAACCTGCTGCACCATGGAGTTTTTCTTTGACCTGCACACACTGTCATCATCTCCATATTTGTATCCGTACAAACTTTGTTTAATCTTCTTCACTCCCAGATGGAAAATCTCTAGGAGGTTGAGGAATAGAGACACTCCAGAAATAACCAGCATGAAGACCATAAAAATGTTCTTCTCTGTTGGACGTGACACAAAACAGTCCACACTGTTGGGGCACGGCAACCTCTCACATTTGTACAGAGGAGACAGTCCAATGCCATACAGAGCACACTGACCGATAATGAAACCCACCTCCACCACAGATCTGGTCAAGATATGGAAAACATATGTGCGCAGCAAGGAGCCTCTGAGGGGAGCCTTCCTTACTTTCTTCTGTTCATCTAGTTTCCGGAGCTCTCGCTCGATTCTCTTATGGTCTTGCACTGGGTCTGTCCCCTCTAGTTCGGCTTTCAGACAGGCTTTTTTTCTGTGCCTCTCTTTCTCGAGGGTCCTCAAGCGGTATAAGGCATGCCCCATGTAGACCAGAGAAGGAGAGGACACAAAGATGATCTGAAGGACCCAGTAGCGGATGAGGGAGATGGGGAAAGCCTGATCGTAGCAGACGTTCTTGCAGCCCGGTTGCTCTGTGTTGCAAACAAACTCACTCTGCTCATCATCCCAGACGTCTTCAGCTGCAACACCAAGCACAAGCATCCGGAAAATGAAAAGGATGGTGAGCCAGATCTTCCCCACAATGGTAGAATGAATGTGGACCTCTTCCAAAATGCTCCCTAATAGGTTCCAATCCCCCATTTTCTGTCACATTATTCTAACCTGTCAGTGAAGAAATAAAAAAATGAGTTGTCCTTTTTCACAAAACAGAAGGTGGATATGCCGTAAAAATGACTTTACTCACATGTTGTCTAGAATCTTTGTCTCGTGTAATTCAGCATAAAGCAGCTATGGACACATCAGGACTCAGCAGTGGTCCCTTGAAGACTGTGCACTGTGCAGTGTAGCTGACACTACTTTACTGCTGTGACAAAGTAGGACTCCAGTGATTGATCCTCCACATGACCCTATAATGCCCCGAGGTTGGTTTCACCAGGCCACTTTTAACAGGACGCTACACTGGAACAGCACCAACTCTGTCAATACACAGACAAGGACAGTGTTTTCAACGTTATTGTTTATCCACTATATGGCAAAGACATTGATTCTTTAACTCCTTAATATACATTAAGTACAGCCTTTCGAGTGTTTTGTGGTGTAAGTTTAGTTTCAGTGAACTGACTGAATCTTACTGCTACAGCATGTGATAGCTTGTCACTTTGGATAAAAGCAACTGCTAAATGACTAAATGTAAATGTAAATGATAGTTTAATAGTATGTTACCAACCTTGTGGATAAACTTTAAACCATTTCCTGATTCAGCATGGTTCTGCCAATGTGCACAAAGACGCTCCCTTGCCATAATACTCAAGTACAGATTAAAGTATATGTACATACTTTCTTGTTTATATTATTTCACTACATATCAGAGGCTAAAGAACATTTTAATTTTTAATTCAATTAAATTTTATGTTTATGGGGGGTTGAGGAGAGGAGAGGAGTTCAGTGTGTCAGTAGAGGTCCCCCAACAAACAAAACCAATAGCAGCATAACTAAAAGATGATCTATAGTCACTCAGTCAGCTCTAATTATAAGCTTTATAAAAAGGAAAGTTTTAAGTCTAGTCTTAAATGAAAAGAGGGTGTCTGCCTCCTCAACTTGAACTGGGAGCTGGTTTAATAGGAGATAGTTAAAATCCCAATAAAATCCCAAATGCCAAGCACAACAGAGGTCCTCTCAATAAACTTTACAGTGTTAGACCGTACAAAATATAACTGTATACAGAATTATATAGAAAACACAACAACCCCACTTGAGCAATCGCTACTCAACAGTGGAAGGAAAAGGGGGAGACTGTGTAATACAATGTTGGAATCTATACTAATGCAGCACTAAGATCTAACAAGACGAGTATAGAGAGTAGTCCATTGAGTAGTTTACAGTGCTGAAAACAAACCTGAGGTTGTTCTTATTTTATAATCTATTAATGAGGAATAATGTGTGGCTCTAGCTTTAAAGAGGGCTGTTTTATATTTTATTAAATCTCTCCAGACTAGGCAAGACCTCCTCCTTTCCAGCTTACATGATTTCTGCTTTAAGTTACAAATTTGTGAATTGTACCATGGAGCTAACTTCCTCTGATTCACTACCTTCTTTTTCAGAGGGGCATCAGTATGGACTATTGTTTGGTTTGAGGCTGCAGTATTATCAACAAGATAATCAAGTGGAATTTTATCTTTAGTAAAATATAGTTCAGTACTGTAAATTCAAATGTAATTAAGAAATGGTGAGATAAAAGAGGGTTTTGGGGAAAAACTATTAACTGATCAACTTCCACACCGTATGTCAGAATAAGATCAAGGGTGTGATTAAAACAGTGAGTGGGTTTATTTACACTTTGGGTAAAACCAATGGAGTCTAATAGTGAATTAAATGCAGTGTTGAGGCAGTTATCATCAACATCTACATGGATATTAAAGTCACCCATTATAATGACTTTATCTGCACTAAGAACTAAATCAGATAGAAACTCTGAGAATTCACTTAAAAACTCAGAGTAAGGGACAGGAGGACGGTACACAATAACAAACAGGACTGGTTTTTGATTTTTCCAGTTAGGATCAGAGAGGCTAAGAGTGAGGCTCTCAAATGAATTAAAACTATGTTTAGGTCTGGGGTTGATTAACAAACTTGAGTGGAAGATTCCTGCTACTCCTCCACCCCGACCTGTGCTTCTAGGAACATGATAATTAACATGACTTGAGGGGGTCGACTCATTCAGAGAGACATATTCATCCTGCTGCAGCCAGGTTTCAGTAAGACAAAATAAATTATTATCATTAGTTAATTATCAAAATGATTTACTAACAGGGATTTATTTTTCCTAAGTTCTTATGAATCACTCCTCTTGTCTACTTGTGGTTCTTAGTTTCCAAATGTAGAACGGGAGGCAGAGCCTTCAGCTATCAAGCCCCTCTCCTGTGGAACCAGCTCTACTGATACACTGAGCTCCTCTTCTTTCACCACTTATATACCACCATTACGTGTTGTTAACTTTGGAGCTGTGTGTTTCCAGTATGCTGTTATTGGTTCAACCAATCTGTCCAATGTTTCATCTGCTGCTTGTTCTTTTTTCTATTTGTTTTTCTACCTTTAGCCTGGTTCTTCTGGAGGTTTGTATTATTAAAGGGATTTAACCCTAAGATATTTATAATGATCACAAACATCACTTTCCATTCTGTGGCC
Source organism: Anabas testudineus (assembly GCF_900324465.2). Lineage (NCBI taxonomy): Eukaryota > Metazoa > Chordata > Actinopteri > Anabantiformes > Anabantidae > Anabas > Anabas testudineus. Next base: position 736,335 of record NC_046632.1, read on the forward strand.
CACTTCACGAAAATTTGTCTTACTGAACTGCTGTTACTACCCACTCTCTGTGACCCTCCACTGCTGCCAACCAGAGTCTTGATTTGATTGTCTCCAAATATTTTGATATTCTATTAGAATGTTTACAAACTAAGTTATAAAAAACACACAGTTGCATAAATAAATAAAACTTTATTTTCAGTAAACAATTATGTACAGTATTGTGTCTGGTACTGTTAATAAGCAATATTATGAGTCAAATGTCTTAGTAACAGATAACAATATGAATTTGTGTTAACAAAGATGTACTCACACGCACACACACACACACACTAAAAGAACCAAAACTCTTACATACCGAGTTAAAAAAATTGCCCAAATTGCAACTCCGTACTTCAAGGTAAACCACTGGCAGATGTTTCCAGTGAATATCTGCTACTTTTAGAAAATAAAACACAACTTTATTTAGAAAGTATGCACACTTTACCTGGAACCTGCAATAACCTGATCCAGAGCAGCCGCCTGAACAGTTTTCACAACTTGAGGAACTGTTGAGACTGAATGTTTTGCAAAATATGTATAGAGGCTGATGTGAGCACATACAGATGCTGAGTTGTGTGTTTCTGCAAGGACCAGGCATCAGTAAATATGCAAAACCAATACTAAAGAAGGGACTGCAGTGTGGACGTCTAAAAACCAAAAAGTGGATCTCAAACACTAATACTGATGCAGACTGTTTATTTTGAATACACCTTCCATCCTTACTCTCCGGAACAGTCATTATTGCTGAATTCTCCTTTTTCACACTTGTCAAACACTATGAACAGGCACAGGAAACCTTCGCAGACACTGACTGGATTCCTGACCTTCATTTGAAAACAAACCTTGGCTACGGCTGCTGTCCATACGTCTGTCTGGCTGATGGTCACAGAATGAGTGCTGTCAAACCACGATGGACACAGAAGTGATGTAGGGACCTAAGTGACCCCAGTCTTTCCTGCACCACATCACATGAGGAGGAGCCTCAGAATGTATGTAGAGATGTTCTAATACAAGAGCTATGTGTATAAGTCGCAGCCTTCTGACTTATCAGGTGTCGGTCTTCTCCTGCTTTTTAAAAAGCTTCATGAGTTGATAAAACCTGTGAGAAATCTGGGAAAAGGACAAAAGGTAGTTAGTATTTATTTCACCATAGTCTCAACAGTACAGTACCAAAAAGACATTAGAGAAGAGAGACCTTACCTGCCCTGATGGCTTATTAAGCTTCTCTGACAAGGCAGAAAAAGTCTCTCGTGAGGGACCTTTTGTCTTCAGTTCTATCAGAATAGCTCGGTCTTCATCTCTGCAAGACAAATAAAGGCAGTGAGCAGTAACCCTTTCATCAGATCTTCACATGTGACCATAGACACTAAACTTTCAACACAAATAAGTGGTGTGTTTAATATGGACCTGAACTATACAAACACCTGCACTAAATCATCATGCAGTATTTCTAACATCAAATCTACCATGCTGTATAATACACTGCAACATGCAGATTTACTTGATCCCATCAAGAATTATTTTCTCAGGTAAGATACAAACAGCCCTCTGCTCTGCTGTGTGTGTGTGAGCATGAGGTCAACATAATATTGTTTTTAAACTCTCATCTTGAGTAAAGAGTGTATTTGTACTGGATAACTTATATGAGTACACGAGCTTGGTGTCATCTGGTACATCACAAGTTAAAGCTATGGGCATTCAGAGTAAAGTGTAACATTAACAGAAATCTTGGATTAAAAGAAAAAAAAAATCACTTGTAATAAATAGGGACTTGATTTAGATGCATTAATTCTTCCATTCACATATTTCTGGGTTAGGGTTATGAGGAGGAATAATACCAAACAATCAGCTACTGACCTGGTCCAGGCTATCACCACCTCGCCTTTCTTCCTCACAACATTTTTGGCAGAAAGACTGTTAGGGGACAGAGGAGCTGGGAAAGACTCATTATTGTCTCTCTTGAACACAATTGCATCTGTTCTCTCCACCTCCTTCTCGGTTCTGCTCTTCTTTGCTTTGGATTTTTCTTGACACTTCTTCCGTTTTCTACTTTTGTCACAACTCCTACTGTTGGCCTCTGGTGTACCGCTCACGTCCTCTGTGACGATTAGACTCCTCTCAGCCTCTGATGACTCCATTTCCTCCCTCTCCCAGTCTGAACACTGTGACAGTGAAGTTTGGCTCCTCTGATTTGTTTTACCGTTTTCAGCTGGTTGATGGGAGTCATTACTTAACACCACAGTGTTAGAGGCACTGATCAGCGTTTTTGAGGAACTTTTCTGAGCTTGCGCGTCTTCTTCTTGGCATGTACCAGGTGTGCTCTCATCAGCAGTAAGTGTGACACCTTCTTTAGTGGTGATCTGCATATGAACAGGACCAGAGCTTCCAGCACCAATGTGCAAAGTGTTCTCTGAAGGAGCAGCTTCAGGCTGATTTTTCAGAGACTCCTTAGGAAAACAAACTTTTGAGGTACTTTGATGAGTCAATGTATCTTCTTTTTGGCAGGATGGATCATTTGGTAGTGTTAGGCTCTTATCTTGAGTGGGATAGATAGCTGAACTGGTGATAGCCTGACACATCTCAGAGGTTTTAGCAAAGTTAGATTGTACTGGTAGTATGGTATTTGAAGGACTGCTGTAATTACATGACTTGTCCAAAAAATCTGCTTTTGCTTGACTTTCATTGTGAGTTTCTTGAACCATGTCTTCTTCACTATGTTGCCCATCTTCTTCTTTTAGTGTTTCACTTAAGCTGTCATTGGCAGTTAAGGTGACATCAGCCGAAGCTGCCTGGCAAATCTTCACAATGAAGTGATCATTGGATTTCTCCATGACAAGCGCCTGCATGGGTTTATCAGGCTGGAACACAAAAGATGTGGTGCGTGCCACTGAGACCATACTGCTGCTGGAGCCACAGCTGGAATTGTCCGTGTCTAGCGTGAGGTGAATATCCTGCTCACTAGCATCCTCCCCATCCAAGAGAGCGTCCTCGCTTATGTGAGCGCTGATGACACTGTCTGGAGTGGACATGATGCGCACGCTCGAAGGCTGTAGGAAGCTGAGATGGCTGTCAGACTTAAGGGGTGAAGGAATGGTGAGGGAGACTGCAAGATCTTCAGCAAGAATGGAATATGACTTCTGTGGAGGTATACTGGACTGCAGCATCAATCTGTTCTCTGACGGCACTTCTAGCAAGCAACTTTCATCAAAGAGAGCTGGATTCAATGGGACGGGATCTTTTGATCTCGGAGACGAAATCTTGCGAGGTGATATGCTGGACCATGTAGTGATAAGTTTTGAGGGAGTGTCAAATTTGTTGGGGGAGAGCAATTTAGATGGAGAGTCAAATTTAGTCGGCGTGGTGATGCTGATGAGTCTCTCTCCATCCTTCCTCGGAGTGCTAAGAGACCAGGCCATGCTGTCTCCTGCGATGCAGCTAGTTTCTAGTAAGTCAGATCCTTGTAGGAGACACTTGAAGATTTCTCCCATTTGAGAGTCTCTCACCAGGTTGAATGTTAAACTGGAGGTTTGCTGCTCTGTGAGTATTTCAAAGTCAGTTTTGTCAAGCAAAGAGCCATTTTGAGAGACAATCAAAGAAACCATGTTATTTTTCTCTGGAGTTGGAGGAACTATTTTAGGTGGAAGTAAGTCTGTAATTTGTGTATCTGGACACGATACTAAACGTGGCTCAGCATTTGTATCTTTGTCCTGTGTGATTCTGATATCTTTGCCTCTGCTTCCCAGACCTGTTCTATAAGGCACCACAGTCTTGATAGGACTCAGGTTGGTTGGAGCAGACCGAGTTTCCTTCTGTTGACACTCTGGCTTTTTCACAGTAGGCTGTCCGGACACGTTTTCATTCCCACTTGGCCTCATATTCTTAGCTTGTGCTGTTGTTGGTTTGCAAAGGCTTTTCAGTGTTGTGTGAATATCCTTGAATAAATAGTCAACTTGGACATCTACAAAGTCCCACAACTTTTGCTTTAGATCTGTTGCTTGCTGTTCAAAGATGCGCTTCACTATCCCATTATTTGATACTTTGGAAAACACAGATACAATCAGTTTCTTCAGCTTGGATTTGAGCTCCTCTGCCTGACTGCATATTTGGCCAAACTGCGCGCCATCCACAAACTCTAAAAAAGACTCCTGGAAATTGTCCATCATGCCATAGAAGCTCTTCTTGGGAAACGTTTTATGGAGCTTCATGTACTTTTTTCGGATCTCACTGCGAACCAACCTGAATGTCTCAACTATATCCTCAATGTTGGAAAAAGAAACCTTAGTTGCTGCAGGGCAAACTGTTTTAAAGCGACTCTTTGGACTTCGTGTCGATGTACCTGTGGTTTCACTAGTTTCTTTTGAGGCTAGAGGCCATTCTTCAGATTTCTTCTTTACCACAGTCTTATGATTTGGTTTACTTCTGACTGGTGGTGATAACCTTGCCCGCTTGGTTGTAGGAAGAGGGGAATCTGGAGACGTCTCTTCACTTTCACTAAAAATTTCCCCTTCCTCTACTTCATTGTCACAGAGATTTGAAGAATGATCCGTGGGCCTGTCAGTCATACTCTGCATGTCATTGTTTGCAGGAGAACCTGGATATTTGTTCTCTTTGTTTATATCCAACTTCTTTGAGTTGACATTAACAGCAGTGTTGGAGAAATCTGCACAGGAAGAAGAGAGAAAAGTTTATGTAGACATATTCTAATTATTATTATAATATGTTAATAATTATGTTTTTACGACATCTCACAGTGAACTTACTATTGCACAATTTAAAGAATATTGTTGTTAAATACAATAAATAAACAAGCATGCAGTAGCATGATCAGTTCAACAAAATGGAACCTTAGCTGCTGTTGTGTTTTAGGTCGATCTGAAAAATTAAAATACGACAAAGAGTTCTGTTTGGAGCTGGTAACTGCAGTTCAATGTTGTGGTGGACACAAATCAGCATGGCAAAACTGGGACAGCTGGCTGCATCTGGGGCTGTCCGTGCTGACCTCTGCCCACCATAACAAAGACCAACAGCATTAATGTTTTGTTTTTCTAAAAATCGGCATAAAACATTGAAACAAATATAGAAATCATAGATAAAGGTTAGGTAAAATGGCTTGCTGCCTATTAAAAACATCTTACAGCAATGGTATCGGAAGGCTGCAAATTAATGGAACCACTTGTCAAAATCCAATTCTAAAAACGCCCATAATGTAACGCAATTCTGATGTATTGGTGCTGGTAGCAGACAATGTAGCCTAAGGTCCTTTCTATTTTAACTCTACATCCTCCTACATCCACTTTTTTTCAAACCTTTAAACACTGAGACTGACTCAAGCGGAATTAAAAAAAAGGAATTAAAAACATTATTTTCCAATATTTCTAACCAGACTTTAATGTGTCAATGGAATTCCTCTTTGAGATGAGATGCATTTTTTATTTGCCATCTAGAGTGAGATAGGATAACTAAGGTTGAATTGGTCAAGATAATAACTATCAATCATTATAAAAGGGACAACTACATGAAAGCAAAAATGCAAACATCCACCAACTGATTAAAAACAATAAATCTAACAGCAAAGTTGTAATCACAAGCTAACTGGCCTAACAAATCCCACAACACAGCCACATTCGTTTTATGCATCAATGTAAAATCTAAAATCACTGTCAGTGACCATTATCAGGCCAGCATTACCAGTTTGAAGGCTCTTGACATGACCAGGCTTGGTGTGAAGGTGGAGATGACTTCTTTTGGTTATTCGTATTGGGCTCCTCAGGGGGCTAATAGCATCAGGGAACCTCCTCAGATTGCTCAGTGTGTGCATCATTGAGTCCTCGTCATGAAGTAATGGCACTGAGCTAGAAGGCTCCACACTGTTCTCATTACTCTTTCCTGGACTGAAGTTCTTCTTTGGTGTAAAGTTGAGCTCACTGTACCTTTCTGGCAGTACCATTTCCTCTGTGGTACTGCTCACTTTCGAAACTCCCTCAGAGGAAGTAGAAGAGCTTGGCTCAGTTGCAAGGCTGTCACTGGCATTTTCACTTGATTGTGTTAAAATGTAAATAGCCTCAGGTAGACTCAGTCCTTCTTGTGGTAATGATTCCAGGCTTATTGTACTGGATACAGGATGTGTCTCTTTAGGACCAGTTTCTGTATAACCAACCTCTTTCTTTTGAATAGGTGTGGTTGGCAGAGGAGGCGGTCCTTGCTGACTGCTCTGGGGTGAAACAGGAGGATGGATCTGTTGATTTCTAGAACTGCCAGGTACATCCTCAGCTTCAGGACTGTCTCTTAAGGGTGAATTAGTTGCACCATCTTCAGCTAAATCCACAAGCAGGTTTGTCTGTTCTGTGGTTTTAGGAGGTTTTTCCCTTGATTTAGGCACAAAAGGTTTGATGATTGCAACAGACTGCTCAGCATCATTTTGAAGGTTTTCCTGGTGTGAAGAAGAACTTCTGTGCTGTTTGGAAATGTTTCTAGATGTGTCACTGAAACCGACTGTGTCTGTAGTCTCCAGTGGACCAGATTCATCTACCTGGATATCTGAGGCCAGCTCCGTGCTGTTGCCATGATTTTGTGAAATGTTCTTATGTGGTGTGGGAGAACTACTCTGTGCTGATTTGGGTGTGGGGTGTAATGTCTTATAATTCTGTGCTGTATCAGGGGATTGGCTGTATGCTGAGGTAGTTTTAACTGAATTAGTTTCAAGTAGTTTGCCAGTTTCACTTTTACTACAGCTCATGTTCTCTTTCTGAACATTTTTCACATCATCACAGCTCGTGTGTGTCCTTTCAGGGATGTCTGAAGTTTGCTCTGCAACATCTTCCAACCCTGCCTCTAATTCACTGCTGTTTACTTCATCAATAACACACATGTCTTCGACATTAGGCTGTAAATTCTCATCGTGTGGTTGGTTTTCAACAACCGTGTCTACGATGAGGCCATTCTGGCTGTCATCCATTGGGATTGTTGGCTTCTTAACTGGGGAAAGTGTTAGATTCAGTGTTTCCATAAAGCACAATTTCTTGTTTGGAGTATTTTCCTTCACAGAGCTTTTCTCAGTTGTTTTTCGTTCTATGGATGATCTTTCTAAAGCCTCATACTTATTTTGCTTGGTTTTGCTGCGACACACATCACCTTCAGCTTGGTCTGATTCTTTTGCTCGCTGTTTCTCACGTCCCCTGCTTGTCTCTAACAGACTGCTTCTCTTATGCTTTCTGCTGATTTCATCTTTATCTCGTCTCTCTACCTTTTTTTGATAATCCTTTTTAAGTTGCTCTTCTTCCCTATCTTTGGAGGAAACCTTGAATCTCGCCTCATTGTGATTTGAGGAGGACTTTATCTGGTGCTTTGAGTCTGAACTTCTATGTCTGAAACTTTTTTTATCTCGGTTGTGACGTTCTTTAGAGCTGTGAGCTGTACTGTATTCAGAATCTGATGTTACAAATTTAGCTTTACCTTGTCTATGTTCTCGACCACTCCCTGTTGTGCCAACAGATGACAATGCACTGATCTCTGGAGGAGGGCTTTTAGCCCTGTCTGACCTGTGGTGCCCCTCAGCATTTAGGTGGGTCTTACTTTTACTTGAGTCATGCTTTCGTCCTGTGTCTTTATCTGCTTTATGAGACCTGGTTTTGTCGTGGGGTTGACAGTCCTTGTTGGAATCTGAAGTTCTATGTCTTTTGTCTGTTAATTGAGATAGTTTATGACTTTGATACTTTTCATCTCTGTGCTTAGACTTGTGTTTGTCTGACTCACTGTGTAGGGTTGATAAACTTTTCGAATGACAATGAGAAGATGCTTTAGAGGCTCTTATCTCAACGCAAGAGCCAGTGGGCTGATTAATAGAAGTAGTGTTTTCTTTCCTGGGGTTTTCCTGGGGAGGATCCCGGACAGTTGAAGTTGGTAAAGGTGGAGGGAGAGAAATGGATGGGGGAGGCAGAGAACTGGAGGTAGGTGGCCTAGTGCTGGAATTTCGATCGTGCACATTATTAATGTGAAACTGATGATGTCCTTTCATTGACCTGAGGAAAAATGTTTACAGAGATTAATAATTTTACACAGACCACACAGTGGAGATCATCAGACTGCAGTATTCAAGTAAGGATACATTTACTAATTGGAAATGTCAGATTAACTAATGACATTAACCTACAGCACTAAAAGTAAACAGATATAATTGTAACTGGTCACTAGGTCATATTTTTGAAACCAAAACATACCATAGATTCAGCCTCTGAATCTCAGCATCTTTGCGTGCCACTTCCTGTCTCGCTGTTCGGAATAGTGCTGAGATATTCTTTTTAAGACTACAGTTTTCACTGTTTAACCTTGTGTTCTTCAGACAGAGACAGAGATATATAGTATAGAGAGATAGGGATCAAGATACGCACAAACATTCATTTATACACAGAGAGAGAGAGAGAGAGAAATAACATGTCAATGCTGGTAAATTATAATGGCTATAATGGCAACAACAATTTGTATTGCTATACCCAATTTTCCATATATTCCCAGTCTAGGAACAGTTCAATTGTGTCAACTACATTTTTAAACCCTCTTTCATGCTAAAAAAACTAAACAAAAACAAAACAACAGTGCTATCTGTATTTGTGTAAAAATTGTCTATATGAATAGGGCTGGTGTGGTGTTTAAGGATAGGGTTTGTGAAGTAGTGGGCATACCATACAACTGAAACATTAACATGAATTACTATTCATTCTTTTAATAAAAGGCTCTGTATTTGCATAGATATCACTGTAATAAAGTGAATAACACACCATATTTGTAATGCAAAATAAAATTTGAAAGTCTGAATGAATAAATAAGCAGTAAATCGAAGGATATAATGTCAATAACAAGAAAGCTGACATGATCTAAGTCAGAGGCAATTGGTGAAGTTGAAAAAGTTAAGCAAAAAGTCATATTAATTTCTTCCATGCCTGTCAGTAATAATATTTCTACAATATTGCCCTCCTTAAAATAACAAATAAGGACAATAAAGCAAACCTGGATCTCCATCTCTTCCAGTCTCCTGTGCAACTCTTTAATTTGGTTTTGGGCTGCTTGGAATCTGGATTTCAACTGGAAACACACAAAAAGAGAAGTTTGAGCGTTAACAAAATGCAACATCATGGCACAGTGACAGCCAATCAAACATTTATGGTAAGCACTGTAACAACGATTACAGTTGTAATTGTTGTTAACAATTAACAATTAACACCACCTGGTGGTTTTAATGAGAAAAAGCTACAGAGCCAAGTAAAATAGTGGTGTGTTCTCTGATCTCTGCACACAACAGCAAACACAGTTTAACTACATGTCTCATCTTAAGAATTAACGTGGGTACTAAAACCCTTTGTCCAAAAAAGTAAGGATACAGTGTTAAATGTAAATAATAACATTATGTGACTATTTGTAAATAATTTAAAATGTCTTCTTTTCCTTTTGGCTGTTTCCTTTCAGGGGTCGCCACATCAACTCATCTGCCTCCATCCTCGGCATCCTCTTCTCTCACACCAACTAACTTCATGTCCTCTCTCACTACATCCATAAATCTCCTCTTTGGTTTTCCTCTACACCTCCTGTCTGGCAGCTCCAACCTCAGCATCTGTTTACTGATATGTTCACAATATCTCCTCTAAAGATCCTCGAGCATCCTCTCACTCTCCAAGATCTTGTTAAACAAACTGGTCAGAAATTCTACTGCCACCACTCCTAGACACTTCTGTACCTCCACAGATGTGTCATTAGGACCGGCTGCCTTTCCACTCTTCGTCCTCTTCAATGCCTTCCTCAATTTACTCTTGCTAATCTTTGCTACTTCCTGCTCCACAACAGTTACCTCTTCTACTCGTGGTTCTCTTTTATTTTTCTCATTCATCAACTCTTCTAAATACTCCTTTCATCTTCCCATTACACTTTTGGCACCTTTCAATGAATTTCAATCCCTACCTTCATCACCCTAATCTGCTGAACACCCTTTCCATCTCTATCTCTTTGCCTCACCAACCTTTACATATCCAACTCGTCATCTTTACTGTCCAACCTGGCACACCACCAGGCCTTCACCACCTCTACCTTCACCTTACGATGCATCTCCCTGTACTCCTGTCTTATCTTTTCAGTCCTCTCTCGGTGTTCTACTTCTTCTTAGCTAACCTCTTTCTCTGTATTCACACCTGAACATCCACCAAGTCCCCTTGTCTACTCTCCTAATAACACATCAAGTACCCTCTACCTGTCTCCCTGATCACATTAGCTGTAGTTGCCCAGTCATCTTAAATCACCTCCTGACCACCTAGAGCCTGTCTCACCTCCTCCCTGACACACCACCATCCTGTGTTGTCTGGCTACACTCTCCCCTACCAATACTTTTCAGTCATGGATCTCTTTCAGAGTACAAAGTCATCAGAAGATGTAGCCCACCTGAGTGCTTCTTCCTCTGCTCCTATATGTCACCATGTTCCTGTCTCTTTTGGGTGAAGGTATTCTTTTTAGAAAAGGGATTGTATGAGAAATCACATGAGAGAAAAGCATGAAGCCAGTGGAAACTCACCTCAGCATAGGATGACTCTCTGTTCTGCTGTTCTTCTGTGACAATTTCTTCATAAAGATCCATTGATTCTTTAAGCTGAGAAGTGTCTGGGATTGACTTCTCTGAAATAAACAGAAATAACAGGAGATATGACATAAACCATATTTGAAAGTCCGTTTCAGTGTTGAGCAGAGGAAGATGTGTTAGTCTAGACTATTTAGAAGAAACTTTTACTGAAGACTTTTACCTGCATTGCTGCTAAAGCCAATGTCCAGGCCATCGTAGATATCCACAGAATCTTCATTGACATCGGGTACAAAGACTGTGGATATTATACACACATTACAGTTTAAATGTATGTCATATACAATATAATCAAGCCCTTTTCCACATAAATCTTAACCACAAATCACTCTTAAATTAATTTGCACCTGCTATAAATGCTACATGTCTCATTTCAATGTGGGAACTGTTTATATAATTGCTGTTGATTTTACATTTTGAATTGAGAAGCAAATACAAAGTTGCAAGAACTAAATATACAAGGTAGCCGTTGATGCTTAAAAGTCCTAAGCATAAGGTAAAGTAAATGAAAAGCCTTTTGTAAAAAATAAACTCAACATACACCAATCTGATCACAGAGTACATTAAATGCACACCATTAAACCTACAGTTGCAAGAAAAAGTATGTGAACCCCTTGGGATTACGTGGAGTAAAAGAGTTTTGCATGAATTGATCATAAAATGTGCTCTGATCTTCATCTAACTCACAACAACAGAAAAACACAGTCTGCTGAAAATAATAGTACACAAACATTATATGTTTTCATGTTTTTATTGAACAGAACATGTAAACATTCACAGTGCAGGGTGGAAAAAGTATGTGAACCCCTAGCCTAATGACTTGATTGGAGCCAGGGGTGAGACAGCCTTGAGTCCAATCAGTGTAATGATATTGGATGTGTTGCTAAAAGCTGTCCTGCCCTTTAAAACACACACCAGTTTTGGGCTTACTTTTTTCAAGAAGCACCGCCTGATGTGAACCATGCTTCGCAGAAAAGAGCTCTCAGAAGACATACGATCAAGAATTGTTGACTTGCATGAAGCTGGAAAGGGTTACAAAAGTATCTCCAAAAGCCTTGATGTTCATGTGTCCATGGTAAGACAGACTGTCTACAAATGGAGAAAGTTCAGCACTGTTGCTACTCTCCCTAGGCATGGTCATCCTGTAAAGATGACTGCAAGAGCACAGCGCAGAATACTGAATGAGGTAAAGAAGTATCCTAGAGTGTCTGGAGTGCCTGGACAGATTGTTGTCATTGAAAAATTAATTTCAGAGTTTATCAAGACATTTTGCAGGAAAACGTAAGACCATCTGTCCGCCAACTGAAGCTCCGCAGAGGATGGGTGATGCAACAAGACAATGACCCAGAGCATGCAAGTAATTCAACAAAAGAATAGCTTCAACAGAACAAAATACACCTTCTGGAGTGGTACTTTTTCCACCCTGCACTCTGAATGTTTACATGTTATGTTCAATAAAAACATTAAAACATAATATTTGTGTACTATTATTTTCATCAGACTGTGATTTTCTATTGTTGTGAGTTAGATGAAGATCGGAGCACATTTTATGAACATTTCATGCAAAACTCCACGTAATGCCAAAGGTTTCACATACTTTTTCTTGCAACTGTACCTGGTGATTTTAATGTTGTGGTGGGCAGTGCTGCAGTCTGCGGCTACGCAGCTGCACACACAGCAAACTGTGATGCATGGTGTGTTCTGGCACCTGTCGATCATCACCAACTTTACAGTTTTCCCCATGATGAGCCATGTCCACCACAACATTTAAACTACCAGGTAGTTTTAATGTTGTGGCTGTGAATTTAGTATACTGTGTGATCAGGGTTATATTTTTGAAGGAACAATATTTTGGCAGGTTAGGAGCAACTAGGATGTATACGCCTTCTGTATTGTGTTTCTCTGTGTTGCTTTAAGTGCTTTCGGCAACCACCTTCAAATGTTTTACATAGATGGATGGATGAGAGTTAAAAATGAAACAACTGCTGGAGATATCTCTACAATATGGTATGTGGTACACTAGCTTCATTACACCATAATATCGCCATACAGTGTGGATTTAAATAAAACAAATGATCTAAATAAAATAGACTTACCTCCACAAGCATCACTGTTGTCCATTGTTCCAAATTTCTCTGTGGCTCTGTGTTGTAAGAAGTATCAGATAACAAGCAAAAAATCTATTATTAGTAGTGCACAAATAGCAGTATAGACAACACTTCATAAACTGTAACTCCTGGCTGACAGCAGGACACATTTAATAAATCCATCATTAATTGTAGCATCGATTAAGCCGTATTTAAAGGGTCATTCCACTAACTTCTCAATCAGAGAAATAACTTTGCTGGTGTCAGTCAGGTAATTTCAATTTGGGCTTGGTGACTTTTTAAAACAAAGTCTCGGTGAGATTTGACATCAACCTATTTAGCAAGTAGTAGCAAGTAGTACAGAAGCATTAAGCATTGTGTTCTGACCTTTATCAAATAGTGGAGGAGTAATGTGACCCTTTCATAACTTGACCACCTGTAATATTCGACCTTCAACATAACGTTAAGCTGAGCATTTGTTAAATTTATTATACTATAAGCATCAGAGTTAGATTTTTCGCTGGAATAACGTTAGTATGTGGTACAAGAGTTCAAGTGGTACTTGGTGTAACAAGCGCTTTACAACACCTGCTCTGTCCCACTGCATTACCCTGCTTATTTATATAAACAGCGTAATGCAATCAATCTACTCTAATTATTTTTTCAATTTTTTATTGTCAATTCTGACTTTATTGTCTTTACAGCGTTTATTTGAATTCAAATAACTCCTGACACCCCGAGCCGAGGCTCAAGCTAACATTGGCACAGCTCTGTCCAACACTCTTCACATTTGAACTCGAAACATTTGTTAAAAAATAGAAAATGGAGGCAGATAGATCATCTTCGACATATCTGACAGTCATTAGGAATACTGTAACACTGTCTCATTTTAGTTTCTAGTGAGAAAGGCATTCGTGGCTATATTTCTGTCAGAATATCCCTGATGTTGCATTGTTACATATATTATTGTTGTAATAAACGGGTTTGGTTCGGTTAACGTTAAACCGCCGCTGCCTGTATAAATGAATGCTAACTGTTGCCAATGTTATTTATAATAGAACATAACGCCGGAGATTAGTGCTACCCTGAAAGTTATGCATCATTCAGACGTTCATAAGAAGGATATATGAATAAACAAACTATGAATTGGCTGACTTACTTGTTCGTGTGTCTTGATATGTTCCCTCTTGTTGTTTACAACCGCAGAGTCGCGCCAAGACTTTACTGCACAGGAAGTAACGACATTTTCCCGCGGTCAGTTTTGCAGCTGCTTCGATTATAAAATATCTTCTTACATCGGGAGTCGAAACCTAAACATGATCAGTTATACACTTACTGGTCCTGTGTGGTAAAGTTCTCGTTCAAGCACCTGACAAAGGGGAGTATTCAAAAGTAGTAGATTTCACAGCTCGCTCCAAACAGTTTTACTCGCGGAGCTTACACTCAGTTGCACTCTGCCGGCGTCGCTGTGCTACGCGTCATTACAGCGCGACGTCAGGAGGAGGGAGGAGAGAGCCATGCTGACCCGGAAGGATTTCGACTTTACTCACATGTGGACGGGATTCTAACACACTAACGGGAACGTGTTTGTGTATTGACTACAACCCTCCAACAGACAACCGCGTTATGAAGGCTGTCAGTTTGCTTTCATTATTTACGTAAATGAAGATATCTGTTCATGAGAACACGAGAGCTGTTTTTCGGGTGTAGATCGTTCCTCCGCAAGCTACAAATGATAGGATGGAAAATTTAGAATTGAGCCTGTCATCACTGGGCACCATATCCAGACATATTGACAAAAGTCATAACGAATTGAATCAGTATCTGTCAAAACAGGTAAGTTATGTTGATTTCAGACGTGTATGGAACAAAGTAATGTTTTTATAGTTGAATATTTGTGACTCAAAACGTGTCCAGTGTGCTTCAGACATAAACCTTCCCTATAGATGTCAGTTGTGATTTTACAAATGTCATAGTTTTAGTGTGTGTTGTGTTATTAAATATTTGCTGTTGTCTTACTAAAGTGAACATTTATTTCTAGCTTATAAATCAAAAATTCAATCAACAATCAATCTTTTAGCTGGGTCCTTTCAACAATCTTATCTCTCGTCAGATATGGAGCCAGCAAGACAGACGGTGTATTCTTGACTGTTTGGCTCAGCTGTTGCTGGAGAAGGATTATACTTTACTGATTGCAAGACACCTGCGACCACTGATTCTCGATCTTTTGGACCGGAATGCAGAGAGAGTTAAAGCAGGTGGCAAGATCAACCATGACCTCCATGAGCGCCTGTGTGTGGCCCTCAGCAGACTTCTCAGCATCAGCCCTGATGCAGTGGCGTAAGTAGACTCTGTTCAAATTGGAAATGTCCTGTCTTGGCCGACAACCTCTTCTCACACCACCACCACTCCTCTTCCCAATTGCGTGCTTGATTTTGCCTTTAAGTAAACCAAATAAACACATTCACTGTATCTAGAGATATGACCTGTTTGGACTTGGTATACACTTAAAAAAAAATAGATATGAATTTTGATTCAGAGGATCAAAATTGAAGAAAGTATTTGCTAACAGGAATATCACAAATCTGTGCATTAGGTATAGACCTGGAGTCAGGAAGTGGCCTGGCTTAGCATAGAGTCTGGAACCAAGGGTAAACTGCCAGCCTTGTTTTGAACACAATTCAGAACCTACTTTGCCAACTTCTACCTTTGCACAGCTTCTAGGTGCTTGCGGGGTTTGGAGTATAGCTACTAGAAAAGATTTGTATAAATGTGGGTAAAAATAATGTAAACATTCCTGACTTTTAGTTGCTTGTGGGGGTCAACATCTAAAAATGCTTTGCCCTGTGGCACTCAATCAGACACTAATGCAGGAATCTTATCCAACATTTATGTACACTAGATCCATCTTGACTAATTTTCTCCTTCTCTCTGTAAGGTTTGCTGCTAGGTACTTCAGAAGTGCCCCCCCAGTGTTTCAGAGGCTATTTTTCACAAGCGAGGAGTCATCAGCTGTCCAATATGGCCCCAGAAGGATGAAACTGCGTGACCTCATGGGTGCGACCCTACATTTCCTTCAAAGTGACTGTGCCAAGTTTCGAATGCTCTGGGACTGGAGTCCCTGTGTGTCCCAGCTGCTCACCAGTGATGTAATGGTTCGATGGTATGCCCCTGCTTCTTCTTTATACCTGTAGAATATTTGAGGAGAGTAACAAATCCTTAGACTATTCTTGATGTCTTTGTGGGTGAAAGACCATTAACTGTATTTAAGACAAAGCATACCATATTTCTATTTTTAAAGGCCACGTGGGTGTGTTGTGGAGCTATTATTCATAAAAATACAACATAAATTTACGGTTTTCTGCATTAATTTGTCATAACACATGATCAGATCTTCTCCTAAATCATGAATACAAATATGATGTGCCTAAAATAATATCACCGGAAAACTTTTGTGAAACCCCCCATGCCTCCCCTTGCAGCAGTAACCTCAACCAGGCACTTCCTGTAGCTGTGGATCAGACCTACACCTCGTTCAGAGGAATTTTAGCCCATTATTCCTGCAGAACTGCTTTAGCTCTGTTATATTCTTTAGACGTCTCGTGTGTGGCTCTCTTCAAGTCTTTCCGTACCATCTCTATTGGGTTGAGGTCTGGGCTCTGACTTGGCCACTTTGGCCAAACCATTCTGTTGTGGACTTGCTTTGGTGTTTTAGGTCCTTGTCCTGTATAATCACGCATCTTTTACAAAGTTTCATCTGATGTAGAGACATTCTTATATTATCCAGAAGAATAGTTTTATACACTTGGGAATTCATCTTCCCCCCAAACAATGCAAGTTGACCAGGCTCTGATGCAACAAAGCAGGCCCAAATCATGATGTTTCCTCCACCATACTTTACGTTTGGGATAATGTTTTCATAATGATATGCAATGACCTTTTTATGCCAGATGTAGTGCTGTGTGTTCTTTTGCCAGTACCGCTGTGCAGTACTCTTTTGCAAACCTCGGGCTGCAGCAATGTTCTTTTTAGTAAACAAAAAGTGGTGTCCTGCCATAGACACCCTGCTTGTTCAGTGTTTTACCTACTGTAGATTCATGATCACAAATGTTAGCCAGTTTCAATGATGCCTTAAAATCTTTAGCTGTCTCTTGGGTTGTTTCTTTACCTTATTGATGAGCGTTTATTGTGCCTTACCTCCAAACTCATTTTCTTAACAAGACTCCACGTATGCTAGCACCTGACTCCAGTTAGCTTTTTTGAGGTTATTCCAGGAGTTGATATATTTTTTTCACTAGCACTATTAGGCTTTTACTGTTGTTCTCAATAAAGACATGAAAGATCTGAATTTTTTCTGCTATTATTTTATGCATATTATATTTGTTAATATTCTTGACTCAGATGAAGATCAGATAACATTTTATGACAAATTAATGTAGAAAACCATGAAATTCCAAAAGGTTTACATACTTTTCCTTGCCACTGTATTCTACTTAGAACATCTGTTTCCCCTTTTTCCTCCCACACCTATGGTGTTGACATTTGCATTTAGTTATTTGGCAGACCAAATATCCAAAGCAACTTACAAGTGAGGTACAAAACAAGCAAAATATCTAAGACAAGGAGAAGAACTTTAAAGTAAAGTTTTCTAGAAAGAGCTGCTTTAGTTACATGGTGTATGAGCGCAAGTTTTTTTAAGGTTTTAAATCCAGTGAAAGGTTTAGAAGAGTTCTGTTTTCAGCAAGATCTGGATAAGAGAGTTCAGGTAGGCCGGTGCTGTTGAGTTGACCACTTTTAGCCACCATATTTAACTGTAATATTAAAACCTCCTCCTTAAGCTTTTTGTGTGCTTTATTGGTAAACAAATAAAATGTCCTATTTTTCCTATTGTCTCTAACAGGTACACTGCCCATTGTTTAGCACTGGTCTCTCACATGACTGATAATCAGAAAACTATCTTTCTGAGAAAGGTGCTGACGAGTGAAGAGATCCTCCACATGAAGATTAAGTATGTACTTTTACTTTTGTTGTTAGGGCAGTGTACTATGGAGAAATGTTTAGTCTGTATACTTTACCACAGAAAAGACTACTGACTCTCCTAATGGCTCTAAAACAGCACAGTACATTTTGTTACACTTAAATGTTAAATGTCTGTTCATAAAATTAAATCATATGGACTTCATAAAATAGAAGAAAACTGTTCTCTATGTACAGTGACACTAAAATATATTTTTTATAAGCTTCATGTCATAACGTCTGCTTTCCTACTTATTTAGAGCTTTGGAAGAAACTCAGCAGCTGGAGGTTGAAAAGGCACTGGTGTTAGCCAATCAGGGTTCTGTGATTTGGCGCCAGGAGCAAGTAAATAAGTTCACCAGGGGCCAGGTGGTATCAGAGGACCTGTCCCAGAATGTTGTGGCAGTCTGTGGTGTTGTACTACCCACGATAATTCCTAGACACGGTGAACAGGTAAGTACCCTTGCACATAAAAGGACTGAATTAATTGAAAAAACATTTTTATATTGATTCACCACTCTTTTCACAGATAAACCTAAAGGATCTGGTGCTGGTTGACTCAACGTGCCGTAATCTTAGAAGACTGGCATCAGCTGTAGCTTCCCAGAAGCCTGTGCTCCTTGAGGGTCCTATTGGATGCAGTAAAACAGCCTTGGTGGAGTTTATGGCTGCTATCACAGGTCATACAAAAGCAACACAGATTCTCAAGGTCCAGCTTGGCGATCAAACTGACAGCAAGGTGAGGGAGCATGAACTCATTCTAAACCTAAGGGCTAACAGTTCTCCACACAGATTTCAGTTTACTAGTCATACAAAATAGTACTGTCTGTGAGAACACTTACATAATGTCTTCTGTGTAACATTGGTGCTTGAAAGTTTGTAAACCATGAATCATCTAATTTTTATGTTCTAAAACTAGAAAAGGGAACCCAATACAGGAAAAGAGGCCCCTTCTTGTTATTTATAATTGACTATTTTCCAAAATTGTATTAATGTTCATTTATGTATTATATATATTTGTGTCTTTTGTAATTATTAAATTGATGTTTTTTATTTTATTGGCATCATCCAAAGAACCAGAGGCAGCCAGTCAGGCCCAAATCAGTTAAGACACTGCTAAAACCATGTTTCACACAAGGTATAATATTTTTATGCTGGAATGCCGAGTTTGATCACTGACAAATACAGTTAACTGGTGGAGTCCAAGCTCTTTAGAAATGATCCTATAACGAGTAACCATTTCCAGCCTGGTGAGCATCAGCAACTCTTCCTTTGAGGTCTTCAGAAATGTCCTTTGTTTAAAATATAACACCCTTCTTCAAACCTGTGTTGTCAAGATCAAACTTTGATAGGGAAAACTCGCACCTGATTGTTGTCCCATTGATTAAAACTCTTCACTGTAATTTCTCCATCAAATTATTCTACTATAACATTATTCAATGGTAATTCTAGAGGTTCACATAGTTTTGCTGCACACAAACATTTAATATTTGATGACAATATTGTCTTGACTTGACTTATGGTTTGGTTCCTCACCGTTATAGAAATGAAAAACTAGCTGGAGTGCACTGTTGACATATTTTGGAGGTTAGAAGTGAGGATTTGTTTTGTTTGTTTGACAGATGCTGCTGGGGATGTACCGCTGTACTGATATACCAGGAAAGTTTGTGTGGCAGCCAGGAACACTGACACGAGCCGTATCTGCAGGCCGGTGGATCCTCTTGGAAGACATTGACCATGCACCCTTAGATGTGGTAGGTTAAAACTAGTTAGAGTTACAGTAGAATTGTACAGAACGTCATCTCTAATTTTGATCACTGTCTTGAAAAATAAAGTTTTTTGAAGTTGTAATTTGGTAAAACACTGTTCTAGTAGCATGGCATAGCCATAAAATCAAGTGTGTGTTTTCTTATATTGATCATGTGTATTCTTGGGTTTTAGATATCTGTGCTCCTGCCTTTGATGGAGAATAAAAAGCTAATGATTCCAGGACGGGACGACTGCATCGATGTAGCTTCTGGATTTCAGTTCTTTGCAACAAGAAGGTAAGAGTCTTATTATTTCTCCATGTATTTATGCAGCAGCATATAAACTGGTGTGATTATCATCTACAAAATGTTTTGTCTCTGATTGGATGTCTCTCCTCAAAATCTGGGCATGCCAAGATGTACTTTAAATTTGAAGTTATGAACATGATATAAAGGGTATGGGCACACCCAGCTAAACAAAGGTTCTATCCTCATTTAACTTTACATTAACATTTAACTAGCAAGTGGACACTGTATCAACAAATTCAAGGTCAACTGCAAAAAAAATAACAAACTATTCTTGTGTACTGCAGGATGTACTACAGTGGTGGCAGTTGGCACAAGCCACAGAGCTCGCATGCAGTCTTGCTGGACAAGTACTGGACCAAGGTGCAAATAGGAAACATGACACGAGAAGAGCTGAAGAAAGTGAGTGTTTTCCCGTAACATTGGTACAACAATCGTAATCTCTTCATCTTCATCAGTGTACTACTTAATTTCCTTATCTGGTCTTACTTTACCTTGTCTCTCTGCATGCAGGTGCTCATCAACAGATATCCGAGCCTGACCGTGGTGGCAGACCGTCTCCTGGACATCTTCTGTCAGCTGACCGGACACTCTGACCTTGACACAAGCAACCTCCAAAACCTTGACGACAGTCAGCAACACAAGTCTGAGGACAGAAGTACACTGCTGGAAGGAAGAGTCCTGTCAATGAGGTCAGGCCCAGCTCGCTGACGTTTTTAGTGTCTTGTTGTAAACACATTTTCTTCTGAATTTATACATTAAGACTGAACACTTCACATTCAGCAACTGTTTGCTGAATTGTTCAAAATGTTACGTGCCCAAAGGCACAATTCAGAAAACATGACAACAAAAAAGAAACACAACTGAAAGACTAAACACAACAAAACTTCACAAAACTTAATAGTATTTTACAAAAACAACATCTTAAAACAAAAAAATATTAGAGACAACGCTTGTGATTGGAGAGGATCACCATCAATCTGTGTCTGATACATCGGCCATGGATGCTGATTGACCAATTTAATTATATTTTTTTCTGCATTTTGAATCAGGTTTTAAGCAACTAGAAGTAATATTAATATTGGCACATGTGACTGGCAGGCGTACATAAAAAAACATTAATTTTGGAGGGAACTGCACTGTAACTGTGAGAACACTGAGTTATTATGAAAAAGGCTTAAAAATGTTTTTAACCTAGTTTGGAAAATTGTAACCCCAGATCCACTTCAAGTTAGAACACATATAAAAAATAAGTGGTGGAAATAATTACAACAAAGGTTAGGATATCCCACACTATATAACAGGCTGTTGGTTTTTTTTTTTTACAATACGTGACCCAAAATCCACTTAGACAAAGGTGGTGGAACCCAAATGGCACCAGTGACAACTGGGACAGAATTAATGCAGAAAAGAGCCTGGGATCACAGGCAGAGGGGAAACACACATGGGGAAATGGTGTTGTGTAAGCATGAGTTGACCAGCGTCCGAACTGGAAAATGTATTCCTGTCCTCTAAACGTAACCCATGGACTGTGCCAAAATTTCTTTGAGAGGAGATGCACACTGAATCAGAATATTTCACTGCATTGTCATTTATTCTGTATGTTTGTCTATTTGTATTTCATGTAATTGCTATTCAAACTAGTCAAAAACCGCTAGGTGTTAGAGAAACAGATATATGGATAGAGAGATAGAGATCAGCTGGCTCCATTTATCCATATACTGTGCATCCTTTTCTCTCAGACCAACTAACTTCATGTCCTCTCTCACTACATCCATAAATCTCCTCTTTGGTCTCCTCTACACTTCTTGCCTGGCAGTTCCAATCTCAGCATCTATTTACCGACATGTTCACAATCTCTCCTCTGAATATGTCCAGACAACCTCAATCTGGCCTCTCTGACTTTGTCCAAAGCATCTGACATGGGCTGTCCTTCTATTACCTCCAGCTTTAAAGTCATCACTGTATCTAAAACTCACCTCCAGGACATCCCTGACAAACTTCAGAATAAGTTATTCAGAATAACTCCTTCCCATCCATGCCATGGTAGAACAACTTGAACCCTGATCCTAAGCTTCTAGCCATGCTACCTCTCCACCTGTTCTCCTGGACACACACTATGTCCACCTTCCTTCTCTGCATCATGTTAAACTCTCTAGCCTTCCCTGTCTTAGTCCATATATTCAAAGTCCTACACTCTTGCCTTTCCTTTTCTCTTTCTGCCTACAAGCACTAGTTTCAGAAACTGCCTTAAAAGTAAAAAGAAATCAAATATGTGAGAGTGGAAAGTCCTTGAAAGTCCTGGAAAGTCACTGCATGTACTGGAAAGAAAAAATTTGGGGTTATTGTTGTATTCTTTAGGTTGTAGTAGTAACAATACACTCACATTTATTTTTAAACTTTAAGTTATGTTTCATTGGTGGTAAAATTGAGATTGTGTATGTAATTAGTCTGATTAATATTTTCCAAATTCCTAATTTATTTCAATGTATAAAGTGATTAATTCCACAACACTCATGATGTAAGAACAAGTCACCAGGTGAAAGCTTTGTTGATTGGAAGTATCTCACTGTAGTGAATGTTGTGAGTCCTGTTTATCTGCTCAATACATTCCAAATACCAGTTTATATAACAGTTTTTAATTCAATTTCAATTTCATTTATTTATTTATTTTAGTCCCAGCAAATGTTGCAACTGACATAGTTAAAACATTACAAACAATGCTGAATGTGTATTGTTGAGACATACAGGGTCATGTTCCATTTACCATATCTGACTTGAGTCTGGGCTCTCTGCACAATTACTCATCCTGACAGCCATGATTAGTGAGCGCAAACATAAAAAGCTTACATCTGTCAGACACCCCTTCAACCTCACCCTCACCCCCAAATCAAAACTACCAGTCCGTCAGGCTGTTTCTGTACATTTGTACTGGCATTAATGAGCTTTCCGCTAGCAGATGCTGTGTTCAATAGATTTTTGATTGGACTGTCCCCTGGATGATGGGATCACACATTGTCCAGGTCACATCGGGCCATTCTCCTTATGTAACAGGTTTTTTTAAACACCTCCTCACTCAGAGCCAGTGCTCAGTATCCCTGATGCTGTTTGTATTTTCAATTTGCTGTTGGTGTGGTTTGTACAATGTGTTTTGGTTGAGATTCAGTCATAAATCAATGCTCTGCATGCTTTTCATGAGACAATGTATTTAACTGTGGGGCTTGGAACTACTGCATTAGTAAAAAAATGTGTTTAAACCCTCTTGTGTCTCCAGCAGAGGCAGTTTGGAATAACAAATGCAGTATCTCTGGTTCTGCTGCATTAGATGTGGTTCTTTTTTATTTATATTATCCGTCATAAATCTCTGTTACAAAAATGTAAGGATACCCTTTGTGGTGATGTATTCTTGTTAATTTAATCAAACTCTTCCACGTCAAGGTCTATTCAGGGTACATCTTCTACATGAAGTGTGCATTCTAGATTCAGTAGTCTCCAAATGTGTATTGTGTATTTCCTTGATAATCACACACACGGTGTGTACAGGCCAAAAGTTTTGGCGTGATACCAATTTCAAGACTGGATCATCCCTAAGGATGTGGCCTGTAGGCTGATATCCGGCTGCCAGGGTGACCTGCAGTAAATATTGTCACTGCATTAATTTGAATGCAAAACAAAATTTGTTTCACTGCCAAAACCTTTAGCGATGTGATACCTTATATCTTGCTTTGTACCCTCCCCAAACACCTCCTAATGTTTTTTTTCCATGTCATAATTCTGCAGGGACCTGTTAAAGTGGTGTGAGCGCATTAGTGTCACCTTTGATGGCACCTCCTCTGCCACAGCACAGCATGTCTTCCAAGAGGTTAGTGGCTTTCATTTGAAATGAAATACTCACTCCTAAATTTGAGAACTGAACTCCTCTACTACAGCAGACAGTTTGCTGTGATTCACAATGTTTTTTTGTATTGGCTGATACCTGATTGTGGTCTCTTCTTGTCAGGCTCTTGACTGCTTTACTGCCATGCTGTCTCGACCTGAAAGTCGACTGCGAATGGCTGAGATCATTGGAAGCAAGCTCAATATTTCCAAAGAAAAGGTGCTTGTTAAGACTCTATTTATCTTTTGGTTAGAATTAGTGTTTATATAAAGCATTACTGTATAAGCATAGATTGATTAGAGCTTTATAAATGCATTGAATTTGACGCATTAGATATGATTTTAATTCCACACATGAAGAAAATTCTAGTCTTTTGTAATTGCTGTTATCAGTATATATCAGGTCTGAAATTCTAAATAAGCTACAGTTTATTCAAATACACATTTGATTCTTGGCTTTTGTGTGTCTCCAGGCCCAGCACTTCTGCCAGATGTACCAGCCTGGCATCTCACTGACCGAGCTGGAGGTGTCAGTGGGCAGAGTGACTCTGGCTCGAAAGCAGATGGGAGCCGTGCAACTGAGTGTGTAAGTGGGACATCCTGACCAACAACCACCTTTGACTCCATTTATACACAATGCATGAATCCACTAGTGGCTGCCAGCCTACACTGATATAACTAAATATACCCCCTGCTGATAAAGAGAAATAAACATCCAGTGGATTTTAAACTACATCATCATAATCAAAGCCATCTAAAGGCTTGGCCAGCAAGACAAATGTTCATGCTGATCTTCTTCCAAAGCCAGTAGTATTGAGTTTAATGAACATTTTATAGCACAACAAGTTGCAATTTAACTTTATAGGATTTTTAAGAGTGATTTTACCTTTCAAGCATGTTCAAGTAATAACAGAGAGTAAGTTTCTGATCTGTGACATGAACGTCTTCATACAAATATCTACAAAGGACACAACCTATGTGTAATGTCATTAATGAATTATGTCATGAATAGGGACAAGGAGACGTTTGCAGGCACACGACCCTCTTCTGTGTTGCTGGAGCAGCTGGCTGTGTGCGTGTCAAAGGGAGAGCCTGTTCTTCTGGTGGGAGAGACTGGAACTGGAAAAACCTCCACTGTACAACACCTGGCCAGAGTCACAGGTGAACACAGGTTTAGAAATAGACACAGAGAGATGAGCCGGGATCAGCTGTGGTTCAGGAGATCGGATCGTCATCCACCAATTGTGTGGTTGCTGGTTTGATTCCCGGCTTCTCCTGTCATATGTCAAACTGCACTTGGGACAACAATGTTGAAATGTCCTTGTTGCCCAAACTGCTGATAAATGTCTGTTCTTGCTTTGTCACCACTCCTGATCCGGACATTATTGTGTGTTCAATTTAGGACACAGGTTGCGGGTTGTGAACATGAACCAGCAGAGTGACACTGCAGACCTGCTCGGAGGGTAAGCAACCTCCATCTTAATACAAGCATAATGTTTTGTATCACTTTCACATTTTAAGTGTTGACAATATTCAATATGAAGACAAATATTTGATATTATTCGGTATTTTACACAACAACAACAACAACAACAACTCCAGCATTTTCAGAATGACAGCAAAACTCCTTTTGACATTTGAAGCCAAACTCCCCTTTGAAACTTTTCTGTCCTATGCAGGTACAAACCAGTAGACCACAAACAGATCTTGCTCCCTTTGCGGGAGGTCTTTGAGGACCTGTTCTCGCAGACCTACTCCAGAAAGCAGAACCTGACCTTCCTGGGTCATGTTCAGACCTGCTTCAGGAAGAAGCGCTGGCATGATCTCCTCAAGCTCATGGACCATGTATGCAAGTCTGCCCTCGCTAAGGAGCTGCAGGAACAATCAAATGGTGGCGTAAACAACAATAGTCAGTTTGCTGTGGCTGCTATAGTAAAACCAATGACTAACATTTAGTGTCTTTGTGTAGTTGTCTTGCTGCGGGAGAAGTGGGAGGCACTGGCTGCAAAACTGAGTCAGACCCAGCAGCAGATCCAAGCCTGTGAGACCTCTATGGTATTTTCCTTTGTGGAGGTAAAAACCCTTGATATGTCTTTAAGCCTCTCTGGCAGCCTTAGGCTTTAGGGTCACACCACATGATCCCGTCATCCATTATTTGTATATCTTGTATTCCAGCCAAGAATCACTGTGTGAAGGTTGTAGGCACTAAAAGTAAAGTGACAATGTTTTTAAAAATAGAGTCTTCAATATTTTTCAGTTATCAATAAATCACATACAAAGTCCAGTAACCCAAACAAGTTGTAAACTGAACTGTAAGCTACAATTGCATGTTCCATGAGTCCTGAAGAACCTGTCACAGTTTCAGGCTGTTTCATGGACTCACTGTTCTTCTTGTTCTTGCTGAACGTTTGCACAGTACTATATATCCCCTCTGTGTTCCTCTGCAGGGAACATTAGCTCAGGCAGTTAAAAAGGGCCAGTGGATCCTGCTGGATGAGATCAACCTGGCAGCAGCAGAGACCTTGGAGTGTCTAAGTGGACTCCTGGAGGGAAGCACTTCATCTTTGGTCCTACTGGACCGTGGAGATAGTGGTGAGGACTACTATGACCCACAGGGTTGGGTTTAAATAACATTGACAAGGTGCTGAATAAAGCATTATTGATTATTCAATATTTGGAATCCTGTTGAAATTAAAAATAAATTAATAATAAATAAATTGAGTTAGTACTGCTCTTATGTTAGCAGAAATGTTAGCTCTAAATAACATTCATAACCTAGATGAAACTTTAGATTGTTCTGACCATCACTTGATATCTTCTCTGGATGTTCCAGTTACTTTATTTAGCTGTCCTGTAAAAGGTAATAGGTAAAACAGTATGTATGTATTCTGTAGCTCAGTAACAGCTTAATAGTTGTATTGGGGTCAAGCTGATGTCAGTACTCTTATAAGTATTCACAATCTTGTCACACTGTAACATGCCAATCATAAACAGAGGGTTTCTAAGCTTCAGCTTTGAGAACTTTTTTCTTAAAAGACATTCACCAAAGGTGATAATAAAAAAGCACACTAATTGGTCTTGATATATGTCCCTGTCATTTGAATGAAAGATACTGTATTTTGTCATATTCTTGGGATTGTTGATCATTATTGTTCTGTGTTTTGATCAAAGAGCCCCTGGTTCGTCACCCAGATTTCCGACTGTTTGCCTGCATGAACCCGGCTACTGATGTGGGGAAGAGGAACCTGCCTTTGGGCCTCAGGAACAGGTGCAAGTCTTTCTTGTGAAAGGCTCATGAGCGTCAAGGATTGATCAATTACATTGCTTAAAAAATCAAAGGAACACAATCAAAACAAATCAGATCTTAATGAGGG
This sequence comes from Anabas testudineus, assembly GCF_900324465.2. Classification (NCBI taxonomy): domain Eukaryota; kingdom Metazoa; phylum Chordata; class Actinopteri; order Anabantiformes; family Anabantidae; genus Anabas; species Anabas testudineus. The sequence goes on from NC_046632.1 coordinate 763,378, forward strand.
AAAAATCGTGCAGACTTGCTAACGCCAATCGAGCTCCATCGTGTGGCAGCAGCTGAAATAGATCAACAAGCTCCTCTGCCACTTAACTGACTAGAAGTGCAGTTGACTTGATGCTTTAAGTTTTTAAGAAGTGCACTTTACTTTAGCTAATTACAGTTTTAGAATAAAATGGATGAATTCATAAAAGAGAAAATAAATAAATAATGTTATTGCTTTGGTTCCCTCAGGTTTACTGAGCTATATGTGGATGAGCTGGAGAATGAGGGAGACCTACGGATTCTGGTTTCAGACTACCTCAGGTGTTTGAATCCACACAGGAATGTCATCAGTGGCATCATAAGGTTAGTCTTTACCGTAATGTTGCTGCAGGTAAAATATATGTTCTACTGTAGGTAAACACAAGTGTGATTAGTGTATCGCTTCATAATCATATTATTAAAGGCCAGTGTTATTGCTTTGGGGAAGATAAACATGCTCAGTGTTATAGACAAATGGCACATGCCTCACCGTTCTTGCTTTTGCTTTGCATTTTTCAGGCTTAATCTGGTTGCTAAATTAGTTTTAAATTTTTTTAAAAATATTGTTGGTATGCAGTTTTTACCTGGCAGTACGAAAGGAGGCCAGCTTACATTTAGTGGATGGCACAGGGCACCGACCCCACTACAGCCTGCGGACTCTGTGCAGGGCGCTGAAGTATGTGTCAGGAAACCCCTGCAACAGTGTGCAGCGCTCACTCTATGAGGTAGGAGACTGGAGAGAAAACATCTTCTTGAAGTATTTCTATAAAAAAATTTTTAAAAGGCTGCTGTATTTTCATCCCTATCACATATTGTGTTCTCTGAGTTGACTCCTTGTTGGGTGATTGCAGGGTTTCTGCTTGAGCTTCTTGACTCAGCTGGACAGAAGCTCCTACCCTATGGTCGAGAAGATGGTGTGTCAGCACATCCTGATGGGAAACATAAAGTGTCTCAAACAAGTAAGGGTCCTTAAAATGTCTTAAAAAGTCCTATTTTTAATCATGAGACGTCTTTAAATTTTGAGATGTCAACTTGCGAGTCATCTGTACATATTACAAAAACCACTGATTTGCAACAGTGTCACTATGACTGACCAAGGCAAATGTTTGAGTTCTAGAAACCTTTTGACCGTTTTCCTTTGATGCCTTTTCAGTTGCTAAAAAGACTGTTGTCATAGATGCCTTCCAGCTTTATTTCACCTTTGATATGAAGCTTCTTCTGAAAATGTTTTGTTGGCAGTCGGCTGTCAGTAAAGACTTAGTTATTTTTTCCTTGCTTTAAAATACAGTGATAACTACTCAAAACCATTTAACCAAATAAACTGGAAGCCAGTAAAGAGAGGCCTGAATCAAAGTTATTTGCTTAAATTGTTTTGTATTTGTCAAGAAATGAGGAGCAGCATTTTGAACCATCTGAAGGCAGTGTAGGGACAACTGGTTAACCGTGGTCAATGCTTTGTACTCCAGAACAAATGCTTTTTACTTTTTTTTTCCACTTGCTAATTCAAAATCATGAAAAGAAAGGAAGGACTTGACTTTACTTGAATTCTGCAGCAATCTACAAAAAAACAACAGTTTTTTGTCACCAGCTGAAAAAGCAAAGCTGCAGTATGTTCAGTCATTGTACCGACTGTCTTTATGGTTAAAAAAAATACATTAATAGAGGCACTGTTAGAAATAATTTTAGAGTCCTAATCACCTCCCCTCACCTTAATGAAAGGTTACACTTTTCACCAGCATATTTGTAATTTGTTGGATATTTATGAACAGGTGATGAAAAATCTCTTGTAATGTTTCACGCAGCCTATCCCAGCACCGTCAGGTCGGCCCTGTGTGGAGGTAGAGGGCTACTGGGTGAGCCAGGGGGAGAGGGAGCCAGCTCTGGACCCCAGCTACATCCTCACTGCCTCAGTCAAGCTCAACCTCCATGACCTCGCCAGAGTGGTATCTGCCGGGTAGGAAAACTGTTACCCAGCCTGACCTTTTGTCCTGATTTTCCCTCCAGATCAATTGCTGGCTCGTCAATAAATGTTCAGATGTCTGTTTTGACAGAGCTAATTCTGTCTCTTTAGGAAGGAAAGCAACATAGTGCATCAAGACTGAATTTAACTGCACTCAGCCAGCCATCAGACAGCTTTAATGTTTCTGTTTAACTACTGTTAGAATAGCAGAACAGAGTGGTAGAAATTTTAGGAATCAAATTTTCCACTGCTGATGTTGGGTGATGAGGTCTGGGTCACTGTTGTTGCAGTTTATCCTAAGGGTGTTAGAGTTGGGTTCATGTCAAAAGTGTTAGAGTTGGGCTGGGGCTGTGTGGAGGCTATCTTACTTTTTTCCCCACAATGTAGAAGCATTAAGGAGGAACAGAGACGGAAGCTGTAAAGAGGAGCACTGTCTAAAATATAGTTTTGTTTGTTCATAAAAAAACTAGACCCAGCTTGTCTTATAGAAACTAGCCCCAGACCAAAACATTGTGGACAGAGATTTCCACAAACCTGTGGCCATAAACGGGGTTTGAACAGCAAGTAGTCTCTGTCGACTCTTTTCAAACTCTGCTGTTGATGGAGTTTATGATGGTTTGGTTTTACTGTTACCTGTTGTCTGTATTATATGCTCTGTCTTCTAAAGCAGAGAAAAGACTGGTTAACATTCATATTACTAAAACCTAATGTGTCATATTGCTAGTCATTTCCTCTGTCTTGAACTGCAACTTGCAGTGTAAAGTCATGCAATGAGATTATAGTAGGTGGAAAGCAGTAAACTATTGTCAGTAGTTGCCATCCAACTAGAAGTTCACAATGCTGCTAACTCCTTGACGGCAATAGACAAATGAGTAACTGACCATTGTCTGAAGTGTACTTTATATAAATTACATTTTTATATACAATGTTAAGATGTTTAGACGGTTTGGATTGCAACTCAGACTAGACCTTCAGAATAACTTGGTACACTCAAGTTTCAGTAAATTGATGATGACAAATCAGTAATCGCCGCTTTTCATGTTTTTGCCTCACAGGACTCACCCAGTGCTGATCCAGGGAGAGACGTCCGTGGGCAAGACCAGTCTGATTCGCTGGTTGGCTGCAGCCACTGGGAACCAGTGTGTGAGAATCAACAACCACGAGCACACTGACATCCAGGAGTACATAGGCTGTTATTCATCCGATGACAGGGGCAAGCTAGTGTTCAAAGAAGGTACAAAGACTTATTCAGCTGTGACTTTTTGATAAACATAGTCAGATTCTGCATATTTGCAAATGACTTACACAAATGTATTTGTTCACTTAATGTTGATTAACTCAGGTCCATTCGTCTTTGATTGGTGACAAAATTTTTATAATTTTAGATTTTCTATGCCACAAAAAAAAAAAAACTGTGAAACTGTGAAAGCAACCCAATGTTTGAAGGCATGGAATGCAGTTTTCTTGCTGACTGCAAAATTCCCTAAAAATATCAAACTGGGAAGAAACCCAGCATCTGGTGATGAACATAGAACTACAGCCAGTCGTTGACTGCAAAGGATTTATAACCAATTATTAAAACTTCATTGTAATCAACACTGTAAACACATCTTGATTGCTCAACTTAAAAAATGATGAAAACACTTTCTCACTATCTCAGACTTTTATGTCAGGGTGAAGTGTGGTGTGTTATTAAATTAAATGAATGTGCATAATTTATTCTTTTCCTCTTAAGCTGTGTTACACGTATTATTTGTAATGTTTTCTGCTGTTAAACTATGTCGTCACCCCAGTCTAATATGCAGCTTCCATGTGTCTGTGCTCCAGGTGTTTTGATCGACGCCATGAGGAAAGGCTACTGGATCATTCTGGATGAACTAAACCTCGCCCCCACTGATGTCCTAGAGGCTCTCAACAGACTGCTGGATGACAACAGGGAGCTGTTTGTGACAGAGACACAGGAAGTCATCAAGGCTCATCCCAGATTCATGCTATTTGCTACCCAGAATCCCCCTGGTCTCTATGGTGGTAGAAAGGTATGCTGTCTGTATGGTAAACAAACATACAGCACCCAGCAAAATCTGGTATCTTTCAAATCCTCATAGACTCATAGTATTTGGTTGGAGTCAAAAACATCTGATTTCTGGAAAGCATCATTTTAGTCAAAATTTTGTCAGCCATCTTTTTTTATCTGTTTTGCTGATGTCAGAGCCAGTGACAGGGCAGTCTTAAAGGAAAAAGCTTTTAAATCAGTGCAGTTTAATTCTGAGAATGCCAAAGGGTGCTATCTCCACAATAGACACTGAGCAAGGTTTGAAACGGAATGAATTTCACTCCTCCACAAAATATAATGAGAGTGAGTCACTGTATCTTTGCTACCTGATCTCCTCCCAAACCCTAGGTGCTCTCCAGGGCTTTCAGGAACCGGTTTGTGGAGCTGCACTTTAATGAGTTGCCCACTGCAGAGCTAGAGACCATTCTCCACCAAAGGTGCAGCCTGCCTCCATCCTACTGCACCAAGCTAGTTAAAGTCATGCAAGACCTCCAGGTAACAATACTGTCCCGAATTCTGTGGTTTATGCTTATATTTTGGTGGTGTTGCTACTGATGTGTTTAATGTGATTCCCCCTCCAGTCGTTACGCAGGGGGTCCTCTGTATTTGCGGGAAAACATGGCTTTATCACCCTTAGAGATCTGTTCCGTTGGGCAGAGCGTTACAGACTGGAGGAGCAGACAGAGGCCTCTCAGGACTGGCTGAAACATTTGGCTGATGATGGTGAGACTGGTCAGATATTTCTGATAAATTGCATCAATACCTGATCAGCTGAAACCCTAAAAATGCCTTTGTCTTTCCTATCAGGATACATGCTCCTGGCAGGACGTGTAAGGAAGCCAGAAGAAGAGGCCACCATCAAGTCCATCTTGGAGAAGCACTTTAAGAGGACTGTGAACCCTGAAAACCTGTTCTCTCAGAAACAGGTGACCACCCAGTTCAGTGAGTAGAACAATTCTTTACTCCAGCACTACACAGTTATCCATGACAAGGAACAGTCAGGTCTACATACTGTATAGTGGACAGCGGACATCATTTTTATAATTCTCTAGGCTCTGTGTAAACATGACTACTACTGTGCTGTATGTTTAGCCATAGATCCCAACTTCAGGGATAATTGGCTGCTGAGCTGTTCCATTGCCATAGTGTGTTATTCCTTCATTGGCTGATTTTCAAATAAGCAGAAATAAAGGGTTAGATTTTATTTAGAGGTCTAGAGTTTATTTGAAGTGTTTGCATTGTATTTGCATTTAGCATAAAAAACGAATTAGAGTGATTGGATAGATGGTGATTTTCAAATTTCTAAAAAGAAACACCTGTAATGTATAACACAATAATTACTTCACTGCTGAGGAAAACACACTTCCCAACAGTCAGGCAGTAAGTGTATCTGTGCCAAAGTCACAGTCAATCAAGAGATGACTTTACCAGAATAAATAGAAAGGGTTTATCACAAAAGTAAATTAGAGAGTTTAGAGTTTGTTTAAAAAAAAAAAAAAAAAAGCCAAAACATCCAGATAAGACAATCCACAGTATACCATCTCATTGGTGAAGCATTCTAGAGGAGGTGTTATGGTGTGTACAGAGGTAAAAATGAAGGCAACTTAAGTGCTGTCCAAATATATAAGCATAGGATATATATGTATATATAGCATATAGGAACACTCTTGTGGTTAAACAACGCGTCAGTCAGCTAAGTTTGTAATCAAACTGCAATGAAAAATCTATATCACAGTTTGAAGTTGAGGTATTTGGGGGGCAAAAGTACATTTAGAGACTGTTAAGATTCTACCTTGTATTCTGATAAAATAAACCAGTGATGGAGACAACTCTACATTGTGTTAGAAGGATAAGTGTTGCATTCATTAAGGTACTTAATTAAGAGTATCTACATATGATTATATTTTATTAAAATGACTGATTCATGGATGTGTGAACATGACTAATGTGGCAGCTGGTAAAGTTAGAGCTAATTTTAACCACTATGTCTACAGCAAGATGGTTAGTCCCGTCCTCCTGTTCACCATAGTATCATACTGATTCCAAGCATGAATTTCTATTCACAGTAGCACATTTAATAATAATGATAATGATAAAATCAGTGTAATTGTAATCAGTAATCAGTGTCATAATGAACACAGTATTATGTTAGTGTGTCAGTAGTGATGCTCTGATTGGCAGGTCCCTTCATCGACAGCATTGCTGGAGTTCCAGAGGAGTTCCGCCATGTTGTGTGGACAGACGGCATGAGGAGACTGGCTGTGCTGGTAGGACGAGCCCTTCGATTTGGCGAATCTGTCCTGCTTGTAGGAGACACCGGGTAAGACTAAAATGTAACTGGCCAGTCTAATTCATTATGTCTGTAGAACATATCAGAGGAAATAGACGGTATAGATGCAGTAATGCTCTCTCCACCATTTTGGACCAGACTGAAATATCCCAACAACTATTCAGTTCAATTCAGTTTACGTGGACATTGGTTCTATTAAAGAAATTCAAATCCACAAAAGTAAGACTTTAAGGTACACAGGAATGTAGCAGACCTCCCTGGGCGTGGCCGCGAAAGGGTAATTGATGACAAATTAAAGAGACAGAAAATATGAATGGTAACCAAAGAGCCCAGAACAACTTAAGAGATTAGAGGTAAAATCAAAGTTCAACGTACAACAGTGTCAGAACTGTCACTGTTTGAGCCAAAGTAGACTTAATATAGGATGACCGAAGAGGAAGCCACTGTTGAAAGCAAATCATAAAATAGGGAGAAAATGCTCTGTAATTACAGAGAAAAATATGGAGGAGGCTTGGTTATGTTCAGCTTAACTTAACAAGCCTTTCAATGTTTGTGTTAGTTTGTGTCAGTCCTTCATGAAGTTACACGACTGTATTAGTGCCTGTGTTCCTCATTAACTTATTTGAATCATTTTAAATTTTTTTGTTTTGTGTCTTTTTTCCCCCCACCAGATGTGGAAAGACAACTATCTGTCAGCTGTTTGCTGCTTTGGCAGGACAGAAGTTTTTTGCAGTTAACTGTCACCTGCACATGGAGACGTCTGACTTCTTGGGAGGCCTGCGACCAGTCAGACACACACATCAGGTAATGACTCGGGGTGGACTGCAGCTGCTTCAGAAAGTAGTAAAAATCTTTCAATCTTTTGTAAAGTTAGTATAAATCAGAAAAAGACATTTTCACAACCTTTGGTTTACATTTATATAGAAAGAAATTAGATTTTAACACACAGTGGCATAAATAGTAAACATCTCCACCAAATTCTGAAGTGCATCCCTCTGTTCCACGTGTGTTCGCTCCTGTGTGTATTAAAAGTGGTGCCATGACACACACTACTGCTCAAAATTTTAGGATCACTTGCAATTTTTTTTGGAATTCCAAAGAAAAACACATTTCCATGCATTTCACAAAAAATTTTATCCATTTCACAAACCATTAAAATTAATCAGATGATTTTTAAAGAATGCCTGTTATTAGCAATAGTCAGTTCTCTGCATCAGTCTCTTGGTATGGCTGCCAACTCAAGTTTATAAGGCTAATTGATAATGAGAAAACACTTGCAATTGTGTTGCACATTTGAGAACAGTTGAACTAATAGAGCAAACTAGGGAGCATGGCATGGCAGTTTCATTCTTTAGGTTAGTTTAATATCTAAACATCACCAGTTGTTTATTTGTTTACAGGTGACCAAATGACCAGAAAGAAAAAAACTATTGTTAGAGTCTATTGTTGTCCTTCGAAATGAAGGCTACGCAGTGCTAGAAATTGTGAGGAAATGAAACATCTCTTATCATGCTGTTAAATATTTTCTGCAGAGAGCAGCATAAACTGACTCTGACAGGGACAGAAAAAGTAGTGGGAGGCCACGATGCACAATTGTGCAAGACGTATATCTGAGTGTGTAGTTTAAGACAAAGATGCCCAACAGGCCCTCAACTAGGAACTGTTAAACAGCTGTTTTAGCATCAACAGGGAAGATGAGACTTCAGGATGCTGGACTTATTAATAATAAAAACAAAACAAAAAATACTAAATAATTAAAACAAAAGACTGATATAGACAATAGAGCACAGACATTGGACACTTGCCTGAAACTTGTCTGGAAGACTGGAAGAAGGTGTTGTCTACAAATGAGTCCAAGTTTGAGGTCTTCAGGACAAACAGAAGAACATTTGTGAGACGCAGGACAAATGCCAGAACAGTGCTTAATACCTTTAGTGAAGCATGGTGGAGGAAACATGATGGTCTTGCTGCCTTTTTAGAGATGGTAAAATAGGAGATTTGTACAGACTGAAAGGGATGTTTGTTTTGTCATATCACGGCATTCATCATTTCCATCAAAATCATTATTTCTAACTCTGACAATGTCAGACAATGTCAGAGTTAGCTACATTTCCTTTTTAGACTAATTTTCATTTTTCCTTTGAAAAACAATGAACTATCTAAGTGATCGCAAACTTGTGATCGTAATGTAGGTGTACAAAAAACATTTACGTATGAGTTGTTGCAGTTTTATTATCCAAAGTGTGTGAGCAGTTGACCTGTGGCAAGAAAGCATACAAAGAATGATGCTAGTAAATCTGAATGAATGAATCAGGAAAGAAATAGCTAATGTTAAAAACTATTTTGTGTGTGTGTGTGTGTGTGTGTGTAGCCTGATGGTGAGGACAGCAGGCTTTTTCAGTGGCATGATGGTCCCTTGGTGCTTGCCATGAAGGAGGGTGCAGTGTTCCTCATGGATGAGATATCCCTGGCAGACGACTCAGTGCTGGAGAGACTCAATAGGTAAGTACATGCACTCCCCTCCAAAGGTACAACAGGCAGAACAGTGAGGCCAGTTTCTTATTTTTTGCTGTAGACTGAAAACCTTTGGGTTTGACATAAGATAAATATGAGACAAAAGATCAACATTTCAGCTTTTATTTCTAGGTGTTTAAGTCGGGATCAGATACACAACTTAAACTTTTGTTGAAACCCACTTATTTTTTATGTGAGCAAAAGTATTGGAACAGATAGACTTAAAATAGATTTAAGAGAAAAAGTCTTGATATTCATCGTTTTAATAATCAATGTAAAAGGACACACCTGGGCAACAAAACACACCTGTCAGTAACATGAAAAATGAGTGGGTTCAAGCAAAAGGTGCTGTCTTCTAAGCTGTGTATTAGATCCAGACATAAACACCTGAAAATAAAACCGGAAATGTTGATCTTGTTTCTCATATTCATCATCAAACTGAAATGTTTTCAGTCTAAAGAAAAAATTAAAAAACTGGCCTCATTGTTCCAATACCTTTGCAGGGGAGTGTTCGTATGTGCATGCCTATATGTTTTAACAGAAAAGTACAACTTTGGACTTCAAATCTAAAAACATTTCAAGAAATTCACATTGTCTGGTCTGGTTGCACACTGAAAATGTTACACCACAGTGAAGTTTCGATAACTTCAATAATGCATTTCAGCCACAAATCAAAATTGACAATGGCACACACAGATAAATAACAGACTCAGAAAATCCCTTGACAGTGTTTTGTGTTTGTTGTCAGTGTTTTAGAGACAGAGAAGTCCCTTGTGTTGGCAGAAAAGGGCAGCGGGGAGAATGACGACGTGGAACTGATCAGAGCAGCTGCAGGTTTTCGTCTGGTTGCAACCATGAACCCTGGAGGAGACTTTGGGAAGAAAGAGGTAAGTAATATAAAAATACTCGGGGTGGCTGTGGCTCAATAGGTAGAGCAGTTGACTGCCAATCGGTAGGATTGGTGGTTCGATTCCCGGCTGCCACGTCACATGCCAAAGTGTCCTTGGGCAAGATACTGAACCCCAAGTTGCCCCCGGTGAGTCAGGTCAGCTGCATAGCAGCTCTGCCATGTGTGTGTGCTTGTGTGTGTGAATGGGTGAATGAGAAGCAGTGTAAAGCGCTTTGAGTACCAACTAGGTAGAAAAGCGCTATATAAGTGCAGACCATTTACCATTTACCATTTAATAAAAAATGGATGAGAAATTGTAGAAAAGTACCATTGCTGATAGAAAGCTTACAAAGACACTCAATGTCAATTGAAGAGAAATAACCAGCTGGTTGTACTAAGTATCCGACACATGTGCTTCTCTGTTTTTGGACAGCTCTCTCCTGCCCTCAGAAACCGTTTCACAGAGATCTGGTGTCCTCAGAGCAACAGCCGCAGTGACCTGGTCCAGATAATCCAACACAACCTGCGCTCTGGACTCACACTGGATGGTACAGTAACTCAGACATGTGTCATATTAAGGAAACCAGTTGGTTATAATCGTTCAGTCACAAGTGATTCATTGATCTCATACAATATTTTCCAGACACTTTTACATAATTGTTACATCAGAGTTATTGTTAAGTCCTATTTCTCATAATTATTGACATAAATCAACAAGGGGCAACAATAAGGGCAAGCATTTAAACCTAAGTTAATTTAAGAGTCTACAGCAATGATTGAATGATTGATTCTGTATTGATTGAGACTGTATTCAAATTGGGTGACGCTTTTGAGCTAATGCTAATGCTATTTTAATGCTTACAATATTTAAATCCTAATTTACCTTGTTGTAAATTTCATGGCAGTCTATCTTATAACTGTTAAGAGTTTCAGTCTTTCACTTTAGAGGTGATTAATTATTGAACTAACTGACTTAACTTTAAGCTAAGCTGCTAGCTACCAGGCAGCTGTTTTCAGTGAAAAAGCTACATAAAGCCGCCTTCTCAGTATCTGCCCAGCAACAATTCACAGATAGACAGCAAAAACATATGACCTGATCCAGATAGGTCTATTGATGTTGTTTCCTTTGGGAACACCTTTTTGAATCGAACAGGCTGCGATATTGCAGAGCTGATGCTGGACTTCATCGAGTGGCTGACCCAGCAGGACTTTGGTCGGCGCTGCATTCTAAGTGTCAGAGACATCCTGTCATGGGTTAACTTCCTAAACACCGTGTGTGAGCGGGATGAGGATGGCTTCATGACTATGGGAGCCCTGGAAGATGAAGAAGCAGAGTGGGACCTCAGACTGGACACAGTTACAGCGTTTATACATGCTGCCTGTTTGGTCTACATCGATGGCATCGGCTCTGGTGAGCTGATGGCTTGATTTCACTTCAACTATAAGATTATCTTTTAAAGGAGGTGTCGAGGAAGTGTGATCTTAGTCTCCGTTTTCTTGCAGGAACTACGGTGTCCTGTGCAGACAATGCCATCCTGGCTCGCAGGCTGTGCTTGAGCTTCCTGCAACAGCGGCTGAGCAAGACGACCAAACTAGATCAGGAGATGCTGGACTCCCTGAGAGTCTATGACAGCAGCCTGCCACGGGAACCCAAGTGGGGCGAAGACTTCTTTGGCATTGATCCATTCTACATTGCCTTGGGTATAGACTAGTGATTCTTAACAAGTTTATGCCATTTACTTCAAAAAAGTTACCAAACCTTCTGTGTTCTGAAGCGGTCAAATATTTGTGTTTTGTTATTATTTATACTTATTTTTTGGAGATTAACTCTTCAAATTACACTAAAACAGGGCTTAGTCCAGATATACCACACCCAGTACTGCTACCATCTTTTTCCTATTATCTCAAGATTAAATTTAAACAATAAGTCATTAAATTTTTTATGCCATTTACAGAATGTAAATTACATAGAAATATCAGTTATGAACTCTTTGTTGACTACATTTTGTACAAATCTGACAAAGGGTAGTGACACATTTGCTGCTAATCCAAGGGTGCAACGTGTCCTATGATGCCTTTTGGTTCCTTGGATAGATTAGGCAATAGGCTAAATGGTGTTTCTGTACAAACATGCATTAAACAACCTATTTAAGTTTAATTTGGTGAACATTTGGTTTCAGGTTGTACTGGGTGCTTGGAACCTGACCTTGCAATTCTTTTTCAAGAAAAGAATTGTTAAAAGTTTTTTTGCAAAATGCTTATCCACACAGGGCCTCAGGTTGAGAGCCGTACCCTGTCAGACTACACATTTGCAGCGGGCACTACAGCAATGAACGCCCAGAGGCTTCTGCGGGCGTTGAAGCTGCAGAAGCCTGTGCTGCTGGAGGGCTCCCCTGGTGTGGGAAAGACTAGCCTGGTTGCAGCATTGGCAAAGGCATCTGGGAACCACCTGATCAGAATCAACCTGTCAGAGCAAACAGTAAGCCTTTATATGGTTTATAATATATGTTCTTATTGTGCTCTGGTATGTACTAAAAATACTAAAATACTGTAATGCTGATGATGCACAACCTCTCGCAGGATGTTACTGACTTGTTTGGGACAGATCTCCCAGTGGAGGGAGGCAAAGGAGGAGAGTTTGCATGGCGTGATGGCCCCCTTTTGGCTGCCTTGAAGGCAGGCCATTGGGTCGTTCTAGACGAGGTAGGTACAGACATGTTTTTGTTTGCAGATAGTTATACATGTAATTTGACCTTGCTGATGAGTCTGTCATTTTTAAACCTTCTTCCTCATGTTAAAAGCTGAACTTGGCATCTCAGTCGGTGTTGGAGGGTCTGAACGCCTGCTTTGATCACAGAGCAGAGATCTACATTCCTGAGCTGGGCATGAGCTTTCAAGTTCAGCACGAAAAGACCAAAATCTTTGGCTGCCAGAACCCCTTCACTCAAGGTGGTGGGCGTAAAGGACTGCCCAAATCCTTCCTCAACAGATTTACTCAGGTACAGAACAGCTGAGAGTATAAAATACTTCTTTGTACTTTGATTATATTGAATTCAAAGTTTCATTTTAAGAAAACAGTTTGCTTTTGTTTGTCTAAAACCCATTGTGGTAAAAGATCTTTTTTTCAAGGGAGAGTCAGCAGCATAACAGTTCTAGACAGAATCTTACAGATACAGATGGAGTTAATAATTGAAGTTCTCATGCTCAAAACCTTTTTTAATAAAGTTTTGAAAATGGATTGTGCAGCTTTTTAAGGAATGGGGTACCATTGTTTCTTTTTCAGTATCAAAATATTTTATGTAAATTACTTATTATGTATGTATATATTATTATTATATTATTTAACAATGGAAGTCATGAGATGAGTGAAGACCATGTGTCACTGCTATGTGGGAAAGAGGCCAGCAGATGGTGTGGTATCCTTAGCAGATCATTAGTAGAAGTGAATGATGGAGTTTATTAATATTTTAGAGTTGATGTGTAAAATACATGTATGTATTTTGTACAGACTCAGGTTTATTTGAGCCCACAAAATGGTGTAAAGAAAATGCCATCAAAGTGATCACTATATGATTTTACTGATGAAATCACTCTGACCCTGTTTTTCAAGGTTTTTTTGGACGAGCTAACCAGTAAAGACATGGAGTTCATAGGACAATCCATTTTCCCTAATATTGATAAGAAAATCATTGGTAAAATGGTGGAGTTCAGTAACAGGGTAAGTTTCCCCTGTACTGGGATGTATGATCTGTATATGCTAATGTGAAGTTACATTACAGTCAGTTGAAACTTTCAGCATAATGCAGTGTTATACATGTTGAAACCTGTTTCTGTGTCCAAAGAAGGATAACTTGTGTTTCCTCCATCCCACAGCTTGTGCAGGAGGTGTGTGTGGAGCGGCAGTGGGGTCAGAAAGGAAGCCCCTGGGAGTTCAACCTGCGTGACATGTTCCGCTGGTGTCAGCTAATGCAGGCCGATCAGTCGCCAGGATTTTTCAGTCCAGGCCAGCATGTTGCTTTGGTGTACTCAGACAGGATGAGAACAGAGGCTGACAAGGCTCAGGTATTCTGTTTCCCAAATGCTGCTATTAATAGGGGGTTTCCATTACCCTTCATTGGTATATGAACCAACTTTGAAAATAAAAAAAACTAAACTTTGGAATCAAACACACTCTTGTCACATACAGGTACTGTCCTTGTTCAGGAAGGTGTTTGGGGAGGACTTTGAGCCTTACACTGGCTCCAGACGATTCCACATCACTCCACTCAATCTGCAGGTTCGTCCAAAACCAAAAGCTCGGCCTGTTTTTCACTAGCAAGATTAAAGTTAAGGATTTCTTCTCCCATCACTTGTAGGTGGGTTTCTCTGTCCTCCAGCGGAGCGGTGGTGCCCCTGTGTCCCTGGACCCTCCGCTGTCCATTACGCACCAGGCTTTGCGACCTCTGGAGTCCCTGATGAAGTGTGTGGAGATGGGCTGGATGACAATACTGGTTGGCCCCACAGCCAGCGGGAAGACCAGCCTGGTGAGACTGCTATCCCTGCTGACTGGACACCGCCTCAGAGTCATGGCCATGAACAGCTCCATGGACACCTCTGAGCTACTTGGAGGCTTTGAACAGGTATCCAGTTCTCCAAAGTTCCCTTACTCTCTGAAAACTTTATGAAACTTCAACTTAATGTGCTCTTTCCCTTATTCCAGGTGGATATCATGCGACCCTGGCAGCAAGTGTTGGAAAGTGTGGACTACATAGTTGCAATGGTAATAAGACGAGGACTGATGTCCTTGGATGTTGGTGTCCAGGACACAGAGTTCCTGCTGCAAACGTGGGGTCTGTTCTGCCACTGGATGAAGGAGGAAGGGCTGCAAACTGGAGGAATGTTCAGTTCAGAGGCACTGAATAAACTGGAGGTCATCATCCTTCTCCTGCAGAAACTCAACACCAAACTCAAAGTGTTCACTGGTAATCGTTGTGTAGTTTCTTATGTAGTAAATATATTTTTAAAATTTTAAGGGTGAAATTTGAATTGTATGAGAATGTTTTTTTCAGTCCTATAACATGCCTGTGTTTGTCTGGCAGACATGTCCAAACTGCAGATGGACTTCACACTGTTAAAGGAGCGCATGGCCCAGCTGGAGGACGGATGGACAAACGGAGGCTTCGAGTGGGTGGACAGTATGCTGGTTCAGGCCCTCCAGGCTGGTGATTGGCTGCTCATGGACAATGTTAACTTCTGCAGGTGAGAAGAGTGAAACCTTCTATTTTTAACTGTTTATCAGTGTGTTTATAAAAATAGCCTCTATTAGAGCCTCTTTCAAACTGAATAATAACCTTATAGGAGAATTTTTACCTTTCTGACAGTCTTACCAAAAACCAGAAATAAGCCTGTGAAAGTAGTCCCACAAAAGTCCCAGTTGAATTTAAAAGTCCTGCATTAGGAACAACTACTTTTTGTTCCTCCTTCCAGTCATGAGTGTAATTAATGTTTATTTATTTTTATTTATTTATTTTCTAACTTCATGTGTATTATGTGCTTAGCGCCTCTGTTCTAGATCGTCTCAATGCTTTGCTCGAACACGGGGGATCACTCACCATCAATGAACGCGGTGTCATAGATGGGAAGACCCCCAAAATCACCCCTCACCCCAACTTCAGGTAGAGGACATGTGTAAGCTATTTGACTTTTTAATGATGTTGTTAAATAAAACCATGCTCAGCTGATGTGTGGACTCTGCAGGCTGTTCCTGACCATGGACCCTGTGCATGGAGAGCTCTCCAGAGCCATGAGGAACAGAGGAGTGGAGGTTTACATCCCAGGGGAACATGAGGGGCTTTGCTGGGACACATTGGACCTGAAGACCTTGCTTCACACTGCTGGGGTGACTGGTGACTGTGTGTGTGACCTGCTGATTGAAATACACAAAAGCATCAAATCTACCATCTGGGGTGAGCGCCAATCAGTGGCATTGCAGTAAAATACTGTAAATCAGTTTGCAGAGTCGATAAAAACTCGGGCTTCTGTCTTTCAGATTCTCCTGCCTCTTCTTTGGCCTCACTCCTCCATGCTGCCACTTTGCTGTCATGTCAGCTACAGAGAGGTGTGGATTTACCCAGCGCCCTGCAACATGCCTGTGGAGAAGCCTACTCCCTCTGCCAGCGCACCACTACCAGCCAAAAGGTATTGACGCCTCATTGTCACAACTGTTCTCACTATCATTTCACTGTGCTTATTAGAAATGTCCAAAACATTCTACAACCTTGGTTCTTTACAAAAATTCCATTAAGTTTTGTTGGTGTTTATTGTAGAGTATACCAGTATAAATCATACAAAATGTTTATATGATTTATGCATGTAGGATGTTATATAATTTACATCTAGAAACATGAACTTTATGGAGCTCATTCACTGAAAAACTTGACTGCATTGTTTTCCATATAGAAAGCCCAGCATGTGATTGAGCAGCACTTGTCCATACTGGACACAGAGGACTGGGGCAGCAGCCTGCTGTGTGCTGGGGTGTGGCCCGATAGCTTCCCTTCCGCTCTCCTTTCCACGGAGGATTCCTGCTTCTCAGCTGTTCTCAGAGACGGACAGGTCCTGTCATTTTGCCTGAATACACTCAGCCTGCAGGGCAAACGGTAAGGACAGCAACAACCACTTGAAGTGTCACTTCACAATGTGGGACAACCTAAGAGTAGATTTATTATTCTTGCAAGTAAGACCAACTTTAACCAGTACTTTAGTGTCTCATCAACGAATAAAATACATAAATTATCACAATCAATTAAAACAACAAAATGCTTTAAATGTTTAAAAATAAGATTTGAATATATTTGAATAGTAGTTTTCTCTGCACTTGAATCTAAACAAACAAAAAAAGATTAGTGCTGTAATTGAATGTAACATTCTTGCACAGTTATTATTTATTATTATATTATATTTTTCATTTATGATCGCAGTTGTTAAATTGATACATAAATTGTAAAAACAGAAAATTGTCAGAGCAGTGGAATGATCATTATAACAAATAGATACCAATGGGATTTCTTTTTTACTCTAGTAGTACCGAATAATACAACAAGTCTGTCTCCTTTCTTTACACAGGAATCGTCCACTGAGTCTGAGTGACCTGCAGAGGGTACTGCAAAGCAGTGGTGTCCATGAAGGCCTTGTGTTTTCTGGAGGAGTGGTAGATCTGGAGGAAGGAGATGTTCTGAAACTGATCCCCACAGCAGTGAGACTGCTCACAGAGAGGGCCTCGCACGGTGACTGGATCCTCCGCAGCAGCTGGCTCTCACACCTGGGAAAAAGCTACAAATATGCTCCTGGTTTGTTACTTTCCGCACACAACTACACAGTACCCCAAACTTTTAGAAGACGTTGACTCTAGACTCTAGAGTTTGCCAGTGTCAGCATGCCTGACGAAGGCATCAAAGGCTGAGATCCCTTATTTCAGGCGGGTCTGTCTACATGTAATACAGTTCATAGTATAGCTGTATTCTTCTTCTTCTTCTTTCGGCTTTTCCCATCAGGGGTCGCCACAGCGAATCATCCTTTTCCACCTCACTCTATCATGAACATCTTCTACCCTAACACTAGCCAACCTCATGTCCTCTGTTAAGACATCCATATATCTCCTCTTTGGTCGTCCTCTTGCCCTCCTGCCTGGCAGCTCCATCTCCAACATCCTTCTACCAATATATTCACTATCCCTCCTCTGAACATGTCCGAACCATCTCAGTCTGGCCTCTCTGACTTTGTCGGTAACACAGGCAACGTGAGCCGTCCCTCTGATGTACTCGTTCCTTATTCTGTCTAACCTGGTCACTCCTAAGGAGAACCTCAACATCTTCATCTCTGCTACCTCCATCTCAGCCTCTTGTCTCTTTCTCACTGCTACCGTCTCTAACCCATAGAGCAGAGCTGGTCTCACCACTGTCTTGTACACCTTTCCTTTGAGTCTTGCTGACACTCTTCTGTCACACAACACTCCTGACACTTTCCTCCACCCGCTCCAACCTGCCTGCACTCGCCTCTTCACCTCTTTTCCACACTCTCCATCACACTGAACTGTTGACCCCAAGTACTTAAACTCCTGCACCTTCTTCACCTCAGCCCCCTGTAACCTAACATTTCTACCTTGATCCCTCTCGTTCAGACACATGTATTCTGTCTTACTACGACTGACCTTCATGCCTCTTCTTTCCAGAGCAAACCTCCACCTTTCCAGCTGTTCCTCCACCTGCTCTCTACTCTCACTGCAAATCACAATGTCATCCGCAAACATCATTGTCCAGGGTGATTCCTGTCTGACCTCATCTGTCAGCCTGTCCATCAACATAGCAAACAAGAAGGGACTCAAAGCTGATCCTTGGTGTAGTCCCACCTCCACCTTGAACTCCTCTGTCTCATAGTATAGCTGTATTACACTATAGAAATTAAATGCTACCTCAATTAGTCAGGATTTCCAGCACTATTCACTACTTAGTTACTACTAGTTAGATTCTAATGGTGTGTTGTTCTTGACTTTTCAGATTCAGTGCTGGTCCAGGTGGAGGCAGGAAACAGAGCCCTGAAGGCTGTGTTCGATAGCAAACTTGCTGCAAAGGGCAAGTCACTGGCAGAGTTGCTCCAGCCTCACAGCATAGGTAAAACTTGGGGTTTTCTTCTTCTTCATCAGTTAGGTCGACCTAACAAGTAGGAAGTTCAGTTGCCATGACTTAACTTCCAAAGAACTTCACCTGGATGACTGAGAAACTTCACTGACATGGCTTAATATATAACTTTATATAAATACAGTAGGATTTTTATGTGGTGTCATGGTTCTGAGTATAGTATAGCCTGTATAGTAATACCTGTTATTTCTCTAGTTTTATACCTGTGTCAGGGAGGTGACTGAGAGCGCTGTGATAGAAAGAGAGACACTCACAGCGATAGACAGGCTCAGCGCTCCTATTTACAGCGCTAAATTTTAAACTTTTTAAATTAAGAAATGCACGATGAAAAGTGACTTATTTAGGTTTTTCCAAGTTGGAATTGATAGGCAAACTGGAGTGTTTGACCAGAAGTCCAGCATCAGCCTCTCAAAAGTCTTCATAATATGTGATGTCAGAGCCACTGGTCTGTAGTCATTGAGGACATGGCTTCTTATTCCCAGGAACTAGGCACGACATTTCCCACCAAAGAGGAACTCTCTCCAGATGCAGGCTAGGATTGAACATATGTTGGAGAGCACTACATAGCTGGGGAGCACAGACTTTCAGTACCCTTGGGCTGATTGCAATTGGCCCTCCAGCCTCTGTGAGGTGAAGCCTCTTCAGCTCTCTCCTCATCTGATCTGCTGACATGGGTGGTGTCGGAGTCGTGTGGGGGGTGGACTGAAGAGCTTTTATACAGCAGAGTAGCCATTCTTTAACTCCCCTTCAGTCAATATAGTTCTAATAACACCCCTTAAAGTAGCTAAGAGAGACAATAGCACAATGTAGAATATGGGAGATGGTTAAAGTCTCAGGTATATCTGCTGCTGGATGAACAGATGTTTGATTTCAAAACTAAATGGATTTACATGATAAACAAATCCACCCCTACCAGAGTATAATCAGTACTATTAGCAATTAGAAGCATATTAGATGCCTAAATATAAATAATCATTGTCAGTTTCTCTTATCATTTTAATAATGACAGTTTTATGTTGCAGATGAATACAGGATTCTGGTGGACATGCGTTGGAACAAACAATATCTGGATATTTTAGCCAATAAATGTAACTTTGAGGACGAGGAACGATACATGGATTTTCTGGAGGCACTGAATGCAGTCGCCAACAGGTAACAAATCAGTTTTGTGTCACTTGTCATGTACAGGATTCTAGCACAGCTGTGCAGTTTATGCATATGATTGACAGTAACAGTGTAAGTACAAAATACAGTGCATCCAGAAAGTATTCACATTTTGTTATGTCACAGCCTCATTCCACAATGGATTCAATTCATTATTTTCCTTAAATTTCTACAAAAATGCCCCATAATGACAAAATGGAAAAGGTTTATTTTTTATAAATGTTTGCAAATTTATTAAAAATAAGAAACATATGTACATAAGAATGGAAGGCTCTGAAAAGGATGAAGAATGGAAAGGCTGTTGGTCCTGATGACGTACCTGTGGAGGTGTGGAAGTGCTTAGGAGAGGCAGCAGTGGAGTTTCTAACCAGTTTGTTCAATAGGATTCTAGAGAGTGAGAAGATGCCTGAGGAATGGAGGAGAAGTGTTCTGGTTCCGATCTTTAAGAACAAGGGTGACACGCAGAACTGCAGCAACTATAGAGGAATAAAGTTGATGAGCCACACAATGACGCTGTGGGAAAGAGTAGTGGAAGCCAGGCTTAGGAAGAAGGTGGAGATTCGTGAGCAGCAGTATGGTTTCATGCCCCGTAAGAGCACCACTGATGCCATTTTTGCTTTGAGAATGTTGATGGAAAAGTACAGAGATGGTCAGAAGGAGCTGCATTGTGTCTTTGTGGATTTAGAGAAGGCGTATGACAGGGTGCCGAGGGAGGAGCTGTGGCACTGTATGAGGTCGTCTGGAGTGGCAGAGAAGTACGTCAGACTAGTTCAGGACATGTATGAGAGAAGTATGACGGTGGTGAGATGTGCTGTAGGTCAGACAGAGGAGTTCAAGGTGGAGGTGGGACTACACCAAGGATCAGCTTTGAGTCCCTTCTTGTTTGCTATGTTGATGGACAGGCTGACAGATGAGGTCAGACAGGAATCACCCTGGACAATGATGTTTGCGGATGACATTGTGATTTGCAGTGAGAGTAGAGAGCAGGTGGAGGAACAGCTGGAAAGGTGGAGGTTTGCTCTGGAAAGAAGAGGCATGAAGGTCAGTCGTAGTAAGACAGAATACATGTGTCTGAACGAGAGGGATCAAGGTAGAAATGTTAGGTTACAGGGGGCTGAGGTGAAGAAGGTGCAAGAGTTTAAGTACTTGGGGTCAACAGTTCAGTGTGATGGAGAGTGTGGAAAAGAGGTGAAGAGGCGAGTGCAGGCAGGTTGGAGCGGGTGGAGGAAAGTGTCAGGAGTGTTGTGTGACAAAAGAGTGTCAGCAAGACTCAAAGGAAAGGTGTACAAGACAGTGGTGAGACCAGCTCTGCTCTATGGGTTAGAGACGGTAGCAGTGAGAAAGAGACAAGAGGCTGAGATGGAGGTAGCAGAGATGAAGATGTTGAGGTTCTCCTTAGGAGTGACCAGGTTAGACAGAATAAGGAACGAGTACATCAGAGGGACAGCTCACGTTGCCTGTGTTAGCGACAAAGTCAGAGAGGCCAGACTGAGATGGTTCGGACATGTTCAGAGGAGGGATAGTGAGTATATTGGTAGAAGGATGTTGGAGATGGAGCTGCCAGGCAGGAGGACAAGAGGACGACCAAGGAGGCGATATATGGATGTCTTAACAGAGGACATGAGGTTGGCTAATGTTAGGGTAGAAGATGTTCATGATAGATTTAGGTGGAAAAGGATGATTCGCTGTGGCGACCCCTGATGGGAAAAGCCGAAAGAAGAAGAAGATGTACATAAGAATTCGTAAAATTCTTTGCTCAATAATTTGTTGAAGCACATTCAGCACCAATTACAGCTTACAAGCTTGGCACACCTATTTTTGGGCAGTTTCTCCTTTTTTTTTTTTTGCTGTACCATTCAAGTTCATTCAAGCTCGATGGGGAGCGTCGGTGCAGATTTTCAAATCTCTCCAGAGACATCAGGTACAAATCTGGTCTCTGGCATTCAGGCCAAAGAGTTTGTTTTTATTTTAATTAAATTTTCAAATATTTCAAGCAATCTTTTTTCACTTTGATGTTATGAGGTATTCTTTGTAGAATATTGAGGAAAATAATGAATTCACTTTAGAAATAAGGCTGTAATAATACTTACTCCTGTAAGCACTTACTCTGGATGCACTCTGTAGAATGTAAATAAACTAAAATTTTATAATCTACAAAAATGAACGCATTTTTCTTGCAATTTGTTCCAACTGCTGTTGGTGTGTGTGTGTGTGTGTCTCAGGATTGCTCTTATGATGGACAGAGAGGAGAGGTCTGTCATCTGCACCTGTGCTATCAACCTCTCTGCTCCGAACTCTGCTTTGAGAATAGCTGCAGCTTTCAGCAAAGGTACACACAGGACCTGGTTAGAAGTGATAATGGAACACAGTGCTATAGCGTGATTCTTGACACTTGTCATCTACATATATAATAAAATCATAAATAAAATAAAAAAATGAAAATGCCAAACAAAATGCAAATAGCTGAGCCACACATGACCATTGTTGAATTAGCTTGTTTTTCCTCTTCACACAGGGACTGTGGACATTGGTCACCTGCCCCATCCAGTGCTGATGCACCTACAGGCCTTTATTGACCTGTGGGACTCATTCACTCTACAGGCTGTGCAGAATGGACAGCCCTACATCTCAGACCACATCATGTTTGAGGTCTGAAAACTTTGTCTTCCATCCTTCCGTGGACATCCACGATTGTATTTTTCTGGGTTTCAGTTACATTTATGAAAATGTCCTCATATAAGCTTTGCACTATGGTCTGCTCACATATGTTACCCTACCTGTATTGTGTATATAGATCCTTCAGTCGTTGCAGTGGCTTGATCGTTTCTGGGACATCTGCAGCATGCTGCCAGCAGACTCTCAGGGCATTTCTGTGCTGTCTCTGCACTGGCAGTGGGTGCAGAAACACCTCATCCTCCGGCTGCCACAGCTGCTCCTGGGAGATGCTGATGCCACATTTGAGTATATATTTTTTATATTTTTCTTCTCACTACATAATTTGACATTTTCAACAAAGTTGCACAGATAAAAACAAAAAAAACTTACATTTATAATCTCTGTGGTGTACTCAAGAGATCACCAGGAGCTACAGGCAGTCTCTGCAGCCATCCAGACTGTTCTGTCCACACCAGTATCTGTGGCCACAGCGCTAAAAGGCATCCAGAAAACACTGGGGAAATCGCTGCCATTTAAGGTATGAAAAGACTGCATCAACCTTAACAACCAAGTCTGTGCAGATATTTACTCATCATCACTTGTTATTATTTCTGTCTTTGTTTTGATATCTTCTGTCTATATAATATAGCTGTCCAACCACAAAGAAGACAGTAAAACCAGTTTGACTTATCTGAAACCATATTGTAATAATATATTTTAACAAACCATATCCATCTCCTTCTTCAGTTGGAGACAGTGGCAGAGTGTGCGTCTCGACTGCGGCTCCTGAGTAAAGCCTTGGATGTTAGTGATCTGAGGCTGGACAGCACTACAAGTTCTTGGAGGCAGGAGCTGGTCCGACTTCAGGGTGCTGGTCTCAGGCTAGATATCAAAGAGAGTCTGCTGGAAGCCTGGGGTCTTGTTTTGCTGGCCAACAACCAGCTAGATCCACAGAAATCTGGTGAGCATGTGTCACATGACAGCCTTTTAAAGGATTTGGTGAAGGGTTGTAGAATGGTGATGGTGGTTAGCTGGGTTCATTGACACTTTTATTGTGCCAAAGATTTGGTATGGATCCTAATGAGCTAAGATCTTTATTTCTTTACCATTTGTATAAAAGTCATAATTAATGTTTTGGGTTTTTTTTTACAAAATGGAATACAACACACAGTTTTTAAGTAATAATTTTATTTATTTGTGCAATATGTTACCTAACACCAGCAATATTAAGTGGATTAAAAGGTCTCAACAAGCACAACATTATGGTAACTACACACACTAGAGGAAATTCCAGAAGACATGGAAAAAGAAGGTTATTCAAATACATCAGTCTTGAAAGGGTTAGGGTCAGAGATGAAAGAAATTAAGGCATTTAATTGTACTACATGTTCCTCTTAGGAGTGTTGGAGAGGTTAGCCTCAAGTGTGGAGCAGCAGCAGCATCAGATGACCTCCATAGGTCTCCTGGAGGTCTGCTCCATGTCTGAGGGTCAGGAGCCAGCAGATGGAGTCCACCTGGCCAGTGAGGAGCTGCAGCAGCTCAAACGCAGGGCTCAACTCTGGCCCCTGATGGAAGAACTTGCTGTACTAAACCAGCTGCGACTGAGTACTGACCTGCTGCATCTGGCTCTGTCTCCTGGGTAAAAGAAAACAGAAAAAGTTATGGGGACAGATATTGAATCAGTTTACTTTTTAGTGACCCTCTCTTGTTGACTTACAGTGATCAAGAAGCCGAGGACAGCTTACGCAGAGAACTCTCCAGACATCTACGTTACTGCCTCCAGTCTACACCAATGAACGTCAGTCAGCTCCAGGCACTCTGGTTTCTCCTCAGCAGTGACAGGGTTAGTAAAATTAAAAAGTCATCTCATTCTTCATAAACTTTTACATTACAAACTTAGTAATCCTGCCCGTGATTCTTCATCACTGTAGCCAGCAGAGGAGATGCAGTTGGTGTGGTGTGAACTGTTATCAGAGGCTTTGGATACCTTGTGGACAAGCAGTGTGACCTCTAACCCAGAGTGCTGGCTGACATGGGACCCAATGAATCCTGAGACCAAGGTGGATCCAAAGCTGCCCCAAGTAGCACATATTACGGTACTAGTCTCCATTATTTCCTGTTGATGTCATTGTCTACTCATTAGCTAACACATTAGAGTTCTTTCTGGTTACAATCACATTTACTTGTGTCTATGTTGTTTTCAGGGTCCAGCCTTGCTGAGTAAAGCAGTGTGGTCACGTTGCATGCTGGGAGTGCTCAGCAACAGTGAGGCTGAAGATCACTGGGAACCATCAGAGGCTGCCCTTCTCTCCCTCTCCTATGTCACACTAGGGGAGTGGAAAAAGAGTATTCAGCAGCTACAGGATGTATCTGCAGTGCTGTGGGATAATATGGCTCTGCGTGCACTGGCTGAGTTCAGGTAGATTAGGAACATATAGTGACTGGTCCTCTTAGGACTGTTCAATATCTCCAAAAACACTTTTTCCACATGGTTTGGATTTTGTAATCACACCCACATCTCCTCAGGGGCACAGACTTCAGACTCCAGGGCGCAGTCTTGCGTCGACAACTTCAGAGCATGGCCGACCTGCTGCCTCCTAACCTGCAAGAGGGCTATATGGAAAGCTGTGAGAGCCTCGTGGAGGATCCAGACCCTGTAATAGCTGCCCAAGAGATCCAGACAGTGTTCAGAGACTTCCTGCCCCCAAACCTGCTTCCTGATAGCCTCATGGAGACCTGCATCACTTGCCTGCAGCAGTACGTCCAAAGCAAGGTTCAAGGCTCCAGCACGTTGGCCCGCTCAGGAGTGTTCTGGGTCAACATGGGCTTGCTGCAGATCAAAGTGTGGACACCACAGACCATTTTTGACCCAGCTGTGAAGAGAGCCTACAAACTCAACTATGCTCAGCAGGAGGTCAGCAACTTTGATGCTTTTCATTTTACTGTGCTTTTATTAAAGTTAAGCTAGATTAATTGAAAAAATAATTAAATGTGAAGAATAAAAATTGAATTTTGACAATAACCTGACTCATGTTGGCTTTTTAATTGATAATGTTCCCATATTACTTCCAGCTGGCTTTGCTACAAGAGGAGTGGAGAGGACGCAGTCTGTCATCTCAGCTAATGACTGGAGCAGAGCTAGAGGAGAGCTGCATCACTGACGGCTTCCAACATCCTCGAATCAGGTCAGAGCAAGTTGTACATTCTCATTGTATGACATTTCAACTGATGGCTGAATACAGTGAACAAAAAGGACCAAAGTTGTTAGTGTTAGTTGTATGAAGTGATGTTCGAAATGAAGTGATGTTTATTTTGCTCATTCACATCAAAAAAATTTTTATAAAATAAAAAATATATATATATTTGTGGTTGTAGGTACCTGTGGATCCGTATGCATCAATTGAAAGAGCAGATAGCTGAACTTCGCAGGAAGCAGGCCTACCGACCTCAGGAACCCCAGTATAGTGCACTCTTCCAGGAGCTCCAGCACTACCTTTGTAGCATAGGCCAGGCATCTGTAGTGGAAGACCTGTTGTCTCATCTGCTCAGCTCCTTGCAAAGCTCTTCCACCAAGTCCAGGTCAGCAGTTCAGGGTCTGCTAAAGGAGGAAGCTGTATGGCAAAACTCACAGCAGCGTTTCTGCCAGAGGCTGCTAGAGGATTACTCCCAGTACCCTGATGTGGTTGGGCCAGTGCGGACCGGCATCCTCCAGCTTCGATATGGCATGAGACTAGTGGCTGGCCAGGTGGCTGCCTCACTCACGCCTGTACCAGGTCTGCCCAAGCTGGTATCATGCCTGCTAGGCTTCCCCTCTGTGTCCCCCAGCCTACCATCTTACCTGACCCGGGCAGACTTCCTCTGCTCCAAGGACTGTATGGATGTTCTGCACTGTCTGGTGAGGCTTTTGCCCCAACAGGACAATGATCACGTGGTTCCTCAGTCCACCACTCTACTTCTAACTGCTCTGCTGCATGTTCAGTGCCATGCCGTGTTCACAGGGGAGTTCAGCCAAGACGCACGCAGCCTCTTCAGACACATCTGTCAGGTCAGAACTTGGATTTTTGTGTCAAACATGTGACTCACCCATTTAATACTTTTGTTATTTGTATGTAATGTAGTTGTAATAAAATGCTATATTTTTGTCTAAAAATGTTTGTGAAACTGTTGCTATGCTAAATGTGTCATGATGCTCCTCAGGCTCTGGTGAACGAGTGGGATGAACAGGAGAAACAAAGGAGAGAGCAAGAACAGCTGAAAGCCAGTCTGTACTGCAGCCGCAGTCGACTGCATGGCTCAGGACTGACAGAGGCTGAGCAGGAGGAGAGAGAGTTTAGATGCCAGTTTCCTGAATTCAACAAGGTATTCATGTAAATCTGGTCCTGTTTGTCCTGGTGTTTTAGTAAAATTCTATTTTAGCTCAGCCTTTCCTAAACTGCAACGTCAAAATAGTAATATAAAATAATATCAGATAAAACTATATACAAAATACAGATAACAAAATAAAGTAGGCTAAAATAAAAATAGTTACAGTTGGCAAGTGATGATGGTAATGAAGCAAAGGACCAGAAATATCAGAAAACATAAAGGCTTCCTTTTACCCAAATATGTGCGACTTAGACCTTATTGAATATTAATTATCTTGTCTGCAAAACTGACTAAGAAAGCTCAGGAGTTTCTTACAAATGCATGGATGTCTTTAGTTAACTTGACGCCATTTCTTAAACACAAGTGGAAATCTCTGAAACTGGCATATGCCTAAAAATGCCCTCTCACTTTATATCCATACTCTTCATCAGGACTTTGCAGATATCATGTCCCAGCCAAGTCTAGAGGGTCCAACAGGCTCAGGGGTGGAGGAGGTGGAGGAGAAAGCTCAGGAGTCTTGTGAGAGCAGCTTCCTGTCTCCAGCTGCCATGAACACGCTGGTCAAAGTGCATCAGTGCCTGTGTCTGGGGCACGCCCAGTCACTGTGGTACCAGGGCATTGCACCAGTCAATCACCAGAAAGGGGCCATCAAAACCCTGGTCTCCTCCTATCAGATTGTTGCTCCTGTGATGTCACGCTTCTATCATCTGATTGGTTGGTATCTTGGTTTGCTCTCATTTATACCAAACATTGTTAAACATTTTAAGCAGATCCAATATATGTTTATGCAAATAGGAAATAGATAATGACTTGATTTGTTTTCCTCTCAGATGCAGAACTGGACCAACAGCTGACAGGCAGCTCTCTTCTGCTCTCTTCTCTGCTCCTGAACACATTCCAAGGCTCAGGGAGTACTGAGGGCCTGACGGTCACCTCAGAAGGACCTTATGACTTTTATCAGCAGCCCAACATGAGCGAGGCCCGCTGCTGTCTCCCTGTTTTGGAGCAGCTGAGTGTGGCAGTAAAGCAGAGACTAGAAGACTGGCCAGAACACCCTGCACTCATACAGGTCAGTCTATTGAATATCAAATCTCATCAGCCTTCTTTTTAAAAGCAATCAACAGAAAGCGCCACAAAATAGAATAATCTGCTTCAATCAGTAGGTACAAGGTGCCTCTGTGCACAAATGAAAACCTGTGCTGGTCCATATCCGGCAGAAAATTTGGGTTATTTCACATGTATAAAGGCTGTGGTAGTCATGCATACCTAACTGTAAAATCAACTTAGCTGTGTTTGATATTTTTAAGAACAACTTTAAATGTTATATTATAGTAGTATGGACTCTTCAGTATGATATGAAGTGTAATCCCGTATGTGTGTGATGTTTCCAGCTGACTGTGGTGATGGAGAGGATATTGGCTTTCAGTTTGGCCAGTCCACTTGCCAAGTTCCTTAATGGTCTGGAGATAGTGCTCTGTAAAGCGCAGGTGAGCTCTAGATAATCTCGTGTGTCAACAGTGTATTAATGCTACAGTGCCTTTTACAGTGCATGTGATGGTAATAGGTTTAATTGCATTTAAAAAAAATCTAAGATAGTTAATTATTATACATGTATTATACCATAAATCTGCCAGTGATCATTTTTAAATGTTTTTAGGTGAGCTCTGTTTATTGTTGTGAGCTCTGTTTATTGTTGTCTTCAGGACTGGGAGAATAATGCTAGCCGCCATGTGTCTCTGCGGAAGGAACTAGAACCAGTCACCCAGCTCATTGTCCAGTGGCGCAAACTGGAGCTCAAGTAAGACACATAGAGATGTTTTCAAGCCAGCATCTTATGTTACTTAAATATACATTATAGCATATTTTAACCAAAATTGTAACTAGTCATTAAGCTGTCCTATGTTTTCTTAACCTGACTACAAGACAATGATGTAAGCTCTTTACTGTTCCTGTGTAAAGTGTAAATGTGTCTTGTCCTGTTGTATGGTAGCTGTTGGTCAAGCAGCCTGGACAACGCAATGAAGCGGCACACTGAGAAATCAACCAAACACTGGTTTTCTATCTACCAACTGATAGAGATGTATCTGGATAACCAGAGGATGGAGGTCAATACAGGTAAAAGTTGTTTGACATAATTAAGCAAGTACGTTCTTTCATATAGGCTATACAAAAAATCTTTGTGTGCAAAGTCAAAACTATATACTAGATATCCATATAGGTAATGATAACAAAACTCAATACATTATGAAGCATTATTTCATTTATGAAAAGGTCAAAAAGGTGCCGCCCAAAATCACCAAATGTAAGACAGTGGAAAAAGTAGTTTACATAATGTCCATCAGCCACGATAACAGCTGAACTCCTTACTGCATTGATCCTTCCCTTCTTTTAAACACGTCTGTTCTGTCCTGTCTAAATCTTCCACCTTTAAAAAGCAGCTTCAGAGGCTATTTGTCTGTAAGGCCTTTCTCCTCAGTGCTCCTGTCCATGTCTTCATATTAGATTTTTGGAGGCATCATACATGATTCTGTAGTGTTTTGTAGCTAAATAACATTTAAATTCAAACAAAACTTAAACCTAAGTTACACTATGTCATATTAGTGTCAAGAAACACTATAAACTGCTGTAGGGGTTCATACTAACACTACAAACCATAATGACTATGCAGATTGATAAATATCATTTTTAACATATTAGTAATTTTAAATAAAGCTGCAAAACAGTTTTCTTCACATGATAGTTAGCTTAACTTAGTTAATCTTGTTAACTTAATTATTCATTTGTTGGCGGCATGGCAGACATATTCCAGAAAAAAAGAAGAAAACATGGATACACCATTTGCAACACCAAGGCTACTCCTACAAGCAATTGATTTTTGTGGTCCTCTCCTTTATAGCTGGGGAGGTGGAGCGCCTCTCCCTGTCCTCAGTGTCTTCCACCCTCAAGGCCTTTATAGAGGGCTCTACACTGGGCGAGTTCCACACTCGCCTGGCTATGCTGCTCAGTTTCCATTGTCACCTCCTTCTGGTCCCCAACCAGCCTGGGTCAGGTAAGCTGTCTCTACTTTGTTCTCTACAAGGCATACAATTCTATCTAAATACAGCACTAACACGGTGCTCATTTGTCCAATGTACATGTGCAGTGCATCGAAAGAGTAATTAATTAATGTTATTATTTTAAACATGCAAAACTAACCTTTAGTTTATATATTACCTACTGTCATAACAAGCAAGCAGTAAAAGGATGCGATGATGAGGCTTAGTGGTAAATAAATTGATGAAAACTAGTGCAAAATATTCAGTTGACCAGACAAATATAGAATATGTTGAAATAATACATTGAAAGAGCATGTAAGGAAAGAAAATATGAAATAAAGAAAAAAATAGAACGAAAGGAAAGGAGTTGTACAAGGCATGAAAGGCAAATTACTATGTTGTGAACTATATTTCACCTGTGACGTATAATAAATCAGAAACTAGGACATATGGTATTCCTTTACTTTTTGACAGCAGTATTGATGGGGACAACCTGTTAACTGTTGCCTTTGTTACAGAGTCTTTGTCCAGTCTTCTGTGGAACCTGCACCAATACTACAGTCAGTTCTCTGACTGCATCCAGACAAAACTCAATCAGCTCAGACAGCCCATCGAGAAGGAGCTCAAAGTATATGCATATACTTTATATTTATTTATCCCTTTTCTTTGCATATCAGCACTTTAATGTTGAATTGATTTCTGTGTAAACACTGTAATGTCAATTGTTGTTCTCAGGACTATGTTAAGATCTCCAAGTGGAATGATGTCAGCTTCTGGTCCATCAAACAGTCAGTGGAAAAGACACATCGGTAAAATATCACCTGGATTTTTTCCCTGTTGGGTACTTTATGCTCAGCATTTCTTCCTTAGGCCTTTTCTAGCTCAGGTACACACTGCTGGATACTGTCATTTCTTATCTGCTCCTATTGTTTTTTCTCTCAGCACTCTCTTCAAGTTTGTCAAGAAGTTCGAGGAGGCTCTAAATGGTCCAACTGCTCCTGCTTTGGTGGAACAGGGTTGCAGTGCAAATTTAGATAGTGTGGACACCAACTCAGAAGAAACACCCAAC
Organism: Anabas testudineus; assembly: GCF_900324465.2. Classification (NCBI taxonomy): domain Eukaryota; kingdom Metazoa; phylum Chordata; class Actinopteri; order Anabantiformes; family Anabantidae; genus Anabas; species Anabas testudineus. The sequence continues at coordinate 794,064 of NC_046632.1, forward strand.
CATCGAGTTCACAGAGCACTGAGAAGCACGCTGCCTGGGAAGGGCAGGGATCTACAGGTACAAGACAACATTTTTGTTTATTATCTCACCATAACAAACAAAGGATGTTTTTTTGCCATTAGTATTATTTTTAATAGTATTGCCACTTGCCTTTTTTTAGTCTTTACTCCAGTGAATATTCAGTGAATAACAATTAGAGACATTGTGTGTGTTTTAGAATGAGGATGCTGAGGAAGGAGTTGAAGCTTCATCACTACAGGGTCGTCTGCCAGTTCTGACCAGAAAGATGAAGAAGTTTTGTATCCAGCTCCTGAAGAAAGATCCAATGCCTGAGCTGGCTGAAGACTTGGACTGCTTTACTGGTAAAAAAAATGTCTGCAAACTAAACACTAAATCTGAAGGAAAATTATTACATTGCAACTGCAAAGCTCCAATATTGCAGTTTGTTTGACGTGCGTGTGTGCGAATCTATTACATCGTATCTTTGAGTGTTGTCATGTCTTGTTTGTTTCAACCATCAATGGATTTTTTTTCCCTTATGGCATGGGTATATTCCAAGATAATACCAGGATTGATTGGGCTCAAATGATCAATTCTCAAGTCCAGACCTGAACCCTTTTGAAAATCTTTGGAATATGCTAGAGGACACTTTGTGCAGCGATTCGACTGTTAGTTTTTAGACTTAGATTTTTTAGGGTGCAGTCACTGCCTAAAGGAGCCGCTTGGACAACTTTAAGGGTTGAATATGTTCTCTAAAAATCGTTCTCTTTTCAGGTGAGGTCATCAGCACCCTGCGGGAACTGCAGAGCCTTACTGTTGACGTGTCAGCAGAGAAAGAGAAACAGAAGGCAGAGATCAAGCACATCCTGCAGCAGAAGCAGAGAGCTCTCTCTGACCTGTTCAAGATGCTCACAGAGATAGGTGAGTTCTCCCACTCTGTAATAATTTGACTGTGTTTGAGAAAAGCAGTGAACTGACTTGTCTGTCTAATATCATTCAGGTCTGTCATACCGTAAAGGAATGACATTGAGCAGGACAGACGACCCAGAAACAACACTTTGTATGCAGCCGCTGGAGATGACCACCGCTCTTTCTGCTGTCAGCCAGGAGCAGACAGAGAGCATGTAAATATAGTCTGTTCATACAAACAATAATAGCTGATAGACAGGCTTTTAATTTGGTAACCCTTTTTTAGGTTTGGTATGCTGCTGTGTGGTAAATCAGAAAAAAACACATAATATCCCAGCTTTAACTAGAAACTGTGTAACCTTTGAAAGAAAGCTGCTCTTAAGCCAAATTTTTGCATTTGCCATGATCTCATAACTGGTAGCAAGTGAAGGATTTCCTTAACAATAAAAACATATTTTCAGGGGTCACTGAGGTCACTAGAGACCAGAAAAACTGTTGTAATACTAAGCAGTGGATAACTTCCCTCTACATAAGGAAAACTGTTTATATTTTTGATGTTGTAGGTTATTTGCAGAGGTGTTGACAGCATGGGATGGATGTCAGAAGTACTTCTACCGTTCATGGGCCAGGAAAACAGCCCTGCAGACTGCTCTCCAGCACCCAGCTAAAGTGAGACAGCCAACTGTTTGTCTGATGCTACACAATTTCACATGAATTAATAATGTCATAGCTTTCTGTCACAGTGTTTTGACCATGAAGGCTAGGCATAATAGATACAGCACAAAGTTTTTATCTGCCGTTGGTTGTCTATTTTGACCTATTATTGTTTATTTGTAGGAGCTGGGTCTAGGTAACATAGAACGCTGTAGAGGTTTTTCAGCGCACATGTTCAAGCTGCTCCTCAGACAGAGGCAAAGGCTCGCCAAGCTCACTGAGCAGTGGGTCCATCTCAGGTCAGTCTGCTGCCACGGGACTAGAAGACACTTAAAGAAGTAGTAATGTAATGATTGTTGTCCTTACCGACCTATCCTGTAGCATGAAATCATTTTTGTGGATCACATTAAGAATTAAACATTATGGATATTTTGGAAAATTGAACAGTAAAAGTAAAGGTTAATCTTTGATTTTTATAATTTACTAGTTACATTGCAGTGTCCACAATGTGTGAGGCATACATCTTTATATGTCTTTTCCCCACCTCTAGGAGGCTAACAAACAGCATACAGGACATCAAGGTTGGCATCCAGAGCCACGACCGAGGCTGTACCCTTCCACCCCAGGCCCCTCTTCAGGGTTGGGTCAGCAAAGGCCAGGCACTGGCTGCCCAGTGCACCACCCTGCTGGAGCAGCTGGTCTGGCTGTTACAGTGCTGCCCAGAGGACCTCCGGCAGAAAGAGGAGACGAGCAGCTGCAGGCAGCACACTCTAAGGTGCCCATCCCCACTGGTAGCACAGCGCCAACCCCCAGGCTGTCTGATGAGAAGGGGAGATGCTGCCTGGTGCCAGCTACACCAGCATTTGACTGCAATGCTGAAGCAGACAAAGAGCCTGAAGGTGGAACTGGACACTGTGGCACAGCAGACCTCTGAAAGAGTACTCCACACATGGTAAAACACACTCACTCGAAGGTTTTAGTTGAACTCAAAGTACAACCCCAGCAGTCCTAACAGCCCTTTGTTCTACAGGGACCATTTTGTAACGTGCTGCTCAGCCTTCGACCAGCTAGGGGCCATAGCAGCTGAGATGCCCAGTGTGGAGCAGCTCTTCATGCCTGCCGTGTGCGTTGGCAGTGCAGATAGCCAACCAGCCATCACCCAAAGCCTGCAGTACGTCAGAGGACAGGTGGAGACTAACATCACTGAGTTCACCACCTGGAGGACCCAGTTGATGTCCCTGGAATACATGCATACAGGTGACCACAATGAGCATACTGTCATTCCTCCAAATGCTACAGGCATGAATTTAACAGATGCAAAACAAGTAACCTTGATGCTGGAACACTTGCAACATAAAAGTGTAGATACAAAGAATTATGTTGACCTCTTCTGCTTTTCTCATTAAAACACAGATTACCAGTCTGCCTTCTGTACGGACTTCAGTTCTGAGTTGGAGACAAACATAAACACTGTGCTGTGTGCTGTCCAGACACTTGTTAAGAGAAGGGAGAAAGAGCAACAACAAAAACACCAGAAGACTGTGATAAAAGGTGAGAATTATGCAGTAAGGGCAGATGTGCTGTCATTGGTGAAGAGAAAATGAAATTATGTCAAATGGAAAGAAATCTGTACCTTTCTCTGAGATTACTGTACACAACATCTAATCTTTCCAATGTCAACACACTCACTAGAATTTGTTACTTTATCACTGTAGGTATACCAGTTTAATAACATACCTCCTCTGGAATCAATAGGACTTGAGGAGATGTTATCAGTGCTAAAAGTGTGTTGCTCTGAATTCATTGCATCATGTTATTTATCGTTTCAGTTGGTGCTGACCAGGAGCAGGATAAGGAGCCCATGGAGGACCTGCTAAAGCCTGGCCACCTGACTCAACTCCTGGAGGAGCAGCTGCAAGCTGACGTGGAGGCTTTGTGTGGGGGCGATGTTTGTTCTGGTCTGGAGAAGCTGCTTAGGTCCCTGAAGACACACAGAGATGCATGCCAGCCGTCACAACTCCAAGTAAGGAACAGCTACAAATACAACATCTAGAATACTTAACTCTCATGTGAAGTTAGAGTGTACTGCACTGGTTCATTTTAAAGGCTCAGTGACTAAACTACTACTACTACTTCTGAACGCTTTAGCATCTGCTCATGTTGCACCGTGGCTTTAATGCGTCTCTTCTGGTGTACAGGAGGTGAACAAGGTGTGTAGGATTTTGGTGCGTCTGGAGCCTCTCTTGGGCATTTACTGTGACATGGTGTGTTACTACATGGCTGTGTCACTAGGAGCACATAGGAGCACAGGCAAACTGCTGTCTGTACTTGCCAGCATCTTTACCGAGCTTGCACAGAAGGTTTGTAATAAAAACTACTTCCTCTCATTCTAGTTAAAATAATATAACTTTGAGTGGTGGATAAATAATTGTTGTTCTACCTCCGCAGGGCTTCTGCCTACCACAGGAGCTCATGGCGGGTGGAGATGGAGAAGGTGCCACAGAGTTCCACAACTACGAGGGTGGTGGTATGGGAGAGGGTGAAGGCACCAAAGATGTCAGTGACAAGATTGAGAATGAAGATCAGGTAATTAACAGATTTAAATAATTTAGTTTATATATACACAAATAATCTTAAGGCAAGAAGTTTTTTTATTTTGCCAAATATTACAAATCACAAATCTGCCTCAAGGTATTTAACAGTTTGTGCAGTGGCCAACACCATCTGTCCTTAGATCATTATTAACTTTTTTGTCGAGCCACTCGCAGCTGAAGCTTGTGAGATTAAAAGCTCTTGGAAATGCTAGTAAGTGGCAGTTGTAAACATTATGAGATTTCAATATGTTGGGCACACACACACACACACACACACACACACACACACACACACACACACACACACACACACACACACACACACACACACACACACACACCTCAAATACTGAGATGGGATAAGAAGTTTTGCACTTTGAGCTGCTGACGATTTAAATAATGTCTTGTTAAATATTGTGTAAAATTTGTTTGATTATCTTATTGTACATGTATGGAAAAGATGACATGCGGACTGCAGTCTAATTTCTAACAACATAGTTCGCATTTAAAAAAGACATGTAACGACTATACCAGAAACGTGTAATTAGGATTTAAAATAAGCCTAGGATAATATTTTGGTACAGAATTAATAAAAACTATAATGTATATAACTGTACAAGTACTTATTACCTGACTGCAGAAGGAATTTTGTTTGACCAATATATCTTATAAAAATATTCCTGCCATGTTCTTCAGGTGGAAGACACCTTCCAGGAGGGTCAGGAAAAGGAAGATCAACAGGATAAAGGGAATATCAAGGAAGAAGACAACGCTATCGAAATGTCTGAGGATTTTGATGGCCAGATGCATGATGGGGATGAGAATGAATCAGGTAATGCTTCTTGTTCATTAGTGAGCTATGAGTTAACTGCATTCACGGCCTCCTGACTTCAGGGTCTTATTACTGGCTACAGTAAAACCAAGCACAGTCCTCATCAAGTCAGGCTGCAATGAACTCCTCACTTGGGAACACACATCCACATTTATGGATGTTTAGAGAAGGTCATGTGACCTGACACATCACATCCATTACACCTACCAGATTAAATTATTATATGATTATCTTTGATCACCTTTGGTGTGATAAAGAGCATTATTAACACTGTCTGCTTTCTTCACAAATAACCACTAAATGACTCCTGACATCCACTTTACACCCTGTATTTATCTTCATCCAAAGTTTCACAGTGTTGGCAACTCCCACTTTTTTTTGTTTCAGTCATTGTCTTGCGCTGAGCACAAAAATATAGAATATTTAATAAACTATTTACTATTTGCTATTAAATTTACAACACAGTAAAATGTGCTTAAATTGAAGGTATGTGAACACTCCAAGCATGAAACCTATTTAGTCACTGAAGTAAATTAATCATTTAGGGCTATTGGCCTTGTCAAAAATATTAGAGACCCAAAAATACTCAAATACGTTTCTCTATAAACATATTCCCGATCATTACTAATGAGATTTTTCTACTCTTAATCATTTGCACGTGAAGATGATGAATCAGGGAAAGAGGAAGAGGAGGAACTGGACAAAAAGATGGGTAACCTGGGTGAAGGCCAGACTGACACACTGGATGAGAGAATGTGGGGAGACGATGAGAAGGAGGAGGAGGAGGAAGGAAGTGACAAGGAGGAAGAGTGTGGCCAGGGAATGGACCAGGTACAGGAAACCAAATTACCATAAAGGTTATGAGGTTATGAAAATATTTGTATATATCTTTATATAGTATGAAAAACACAAGTTTGAATGGAAAATGTAAAGCAGCAGTTTACCCTTGTCTAATCTCTTGTCAACACTGTGGATTATGTTAGGGTGAATCAGAGCTCGTTGCCAAAGATGACAACTTGAATGATGCAGATCCCAGCAAAGAGAACAACAAGCAGGATAAAGAAGAGCATGCAGATGATGAGGAAAAAGAGAAGATCCATGAGCAAGGAGATGAGGTAATTTTTTAATCTTTATTTTATCTTTATACTAACTCTTTTTTTGTGATATCTGGGATGTTTCTGGCTCTAATCTGTGCCTTTTCTGTTTCTCAGAGGGACTTTGATGAGAATGAAGTAGATCCCTACCACGGCCAGCAGGACAAGCAGCTCGAGCCTGACGCCATGGATCTGCCTGAGGATCTAAACCTGGACAACAATGAAAACGATGGAGATGATGACGAAGGAGAAGGTGATGGTAAGACATGCTGCTGCACTTTGATTGCCACTCTATAAACACGCAAAAAACCTGTCTCCACATTGAAATAGCAAAACCTTTTGTGAAATACCTGAAGCAAATATACCCTGACAGTTTTTAATAGTTTCTCATTTGATTATTATTCTAGTGATTTGCTTGTGAATAAATGAAATGAATTTTTGCAGCTCTCTTAGTTGATTTTATCCAACCAACTATCGAAAATACTAATTCAGTTTAGTTTCGGTTAAAGTTCAAAGTAAAGAAGTATCTCCACATATCTGAGAACTGGCACCAGAGAATTTCAGGAATACCATCCAACTGACTTCAATGTAAAGAAAGTATAATTTTAAGGTTGCAACCACAAAAGTATTCTTTTGTCTTTGTGTCGCAATTTTCCACGTTTTTGGCACCACCAACACAATTTAAAAGGCCTCACATGAGTTATGTTGATCTCTTAATATAAAAATGGATCACATAAACCGTGCAAATGCATTGCTATGACATTTAGCCATGACACAGTATGCAACACCGGACGTCTGCTTATTAAAATCCTTTTGCATATTCTCTTATCAGAGGAGAATCCCTTCGACATTGATGAAAAAGCCATGGACCTGCAAGAGCAGGACACCGGACAGAAAGATGAGGAGGATGAGCAGGGGACAGAGGAGATGCAAGAGAACGAGACCGACCAGCCAGGGGAAGAGAAGGATCAGGAGCCCAAGAGTGAAGAGACAGAGGAAGGAGGAGAGAAAGCAGAGGCAGACAACGAATCTGCTGAGAAGGATGAGAAGGAGGAGGAAGAGAACAGGGGACAGCAGGCAGGGAGAGAGGAAGAGCTAACTGATCCATATCACAAAGAAGACAATCCAGAGGTGTGTATGTAAACAAACTATTACCTTTGCATTGTGTGATGGTCACAGACCAAACACAGAGTTTTGTTCTTTGTTTCATTGTTATGACTTCTCATGATCACAGGGTAAAGAGGATGAAGGTGGGAATAAGGATGAAGAACAGCCAGAAGCAGCTGACAGGAAGGAGCAGAACACAAATGGTCAAACTGGGGAGGAGAACATTCAGAGTGATACAGCTGTGGAGCTGGCAGGAGAGGCATCGGAGAGAGACCAAGCCAAAGAAGTACTCCTTTACTTTAATTCAGCACTTCACCTGTTTCACTTTTATTACTTTAGATAGGAAAACCCAGAGGAATTAGGCTGTAGGCAGAGCTTTCTCCTTGAAAAGAATGTGCAAGTCTACTGTATTGGTTGTAACAGCTTACTGCTACTAAGTGTGGCATTCAGGGATTACAGCCATTTTCGTACACACTCCCCCATTTAGTGAAATATACCAGCACAACATAACTCCACATGAATCACTGATTATGTGCTGCGTATTGCCAAATAGTGTTATAACATCTTTGAATTAAAGTCTTCAGAAAAATCTTACAATCAAGTAGAAAGTATTTGATGCCTTTTGGTTTGCCAGGAGCACGGTAGCGGGGCAGCTGATGCCAGCCAATCAGAGGGCCACCAGTCAAAGTTGACAGCAAGGATGGTTTCAAATATACAGACTCAGAGCAAGACTCAGGTATGGCTGGTCACCCAGACAGAGCTCAGCTCTGCATTGCACTTTCACCTCTCAGTCCATCATAATGTATCACAGCTGTTTCATTTATTTTCCTGTATTAGAGCTTCAAGCGAAAACCTGGTCGTGCAGACAATGAGCGAATGACAGGGGACTACAACGAGCATGTGAACAAGCGACTGCGTACAGTGGACAACAGCGAGGATACACTCACGGACAGCAGGCAGCAGAGTGATGCCAAGCAGGAATCAGACCTGTACGAACACATCAAACAAGGAGAGTCAGCCTATGATGCCCAGACATATGGTCAGTTATCAGTCATACGTACAATAATAATTCATATTCTCTAGTCAACATAAACATTTTAACTAACTGACGGAATGTGGTGCCTGTGGGTTTTTCTCTATAGACGTGGCAAGTGCAGACCAACAGAAAGCAGCAGGGACTCAGCAGGAGCATGATGAGGAGAATGATGAGGATGTTGCCATGGAAACGGAGGACCAGGAAGACAACCTCCAAGCCACTGACATTCAGGAACTGAAGCCTGAGCAGCTGGACTCTACTAAGACCTCACAGAAAGGTACATACATCTTCTTATGTTCAAGATTCATTCAAGATTCCAAAAACTTTATTAACCCCAGATGGAAATTGTTTTGCCTTGTTCAGTGTAGTGTAGTGTTGATTTATTCATAAATAATATGAACATGAATTATTTTTTAATTTCACTTACAAATGTCCCAAGCTTGGAGATGCACCCACAGTTGCTAGTCTTTGTAAATCCTGCACATCCTCTGACTTTTCACTCTTCTTCTTGTACAGGTGTAGACAGTGGTGAGATGGAGCTGCAGAGGCAGGGAGTGGAGGAGGAAGAGGAGAGATGGCAGGACCAGCAACATCCCAGAAAAGACGAGCGAGCAAACAGAAGCACAGAATCCACAATTTACACAGTTCCTCAGCTCCTGTTGAAAACCCTGCAGGTAGACGGCTACTGCAACACAGCCCCACAGCCTTATTAGCACAGCCTCAGCTTTTGTTCTTAATTTGTGGAAAGAGTAATTGAATTATTTTATTTATTTAGTTATCAAAGTCTGAATTTTCAAGCCATGCATGTGTGTTTCTGTGTGCAGAAAACAGAGAGAGACCCAGAAGAGATCAGGAGGGAGATGGAGCTGCAGCTGGAAGCCTGGCACAACCTGGCTCCAGGAACTCATGAGGAGGTGAGTGTGACCCATGAGTGTCGTTCTACAGTTTACAAATGCTGAGTTGTAATAGTTAAACTCAGAAATGTGCTGTGTATCATAAACTTTTACATAAAATAACTTGGCATCTAACAGTAGTGAGAATTTAATATCAAATAACATAACAAGGTAATAATGACACAATAAGTACATTACACTAAAATGACCATGTTTTTGCAAGAAAAGCATATTTTCTAAGATAAGGACATTAAATACAGTGTAGACACTGTTAATAATAATGCAAATTTAATAAGTGAATAATAAAGAACTGATCATTACAAAACCAGTTTTTCAGTGATGGTAACACAGCTAAAGACATCAACAGTCTGGTTACTGCTGCTTACACTTAGTGTTTCTTACCAGACCCTATAGGTTTGAGCAGACCGAGATTAATTGTCCTTAATAAGGCTTTTTATTTTATTTAAGTTTGATGCTGTTTACGTCTTTTTCTTCTTCCCTGCATTTTTGGCACATTAATGTCACCACACTATGTACAGATGCAGACCTACAGTGCCAATGAAGACATTTTGCCATAGTGCTCCTTGTGATCAGCAGAACTAAAGGGTGCCACTGTAGATGATTTACACCTGAACTATGTCTCTTACATTCAAGTTGGCAGAAGATAAAGTTTTAAGATAAAACTAATGGCCCTACACATCAGGCCTGCAAAAATTGCTCCTTTATTATTGTCAGTTATGGTCACGTGTCAGTTGTGGCTGTGTGGGAGGGGATGTTAGTGTTACTGGTGGTGTGAAGCTGATCATTGAATGATCACTGTTAGATCTTTAGGGGATCTTCAGTAGATTTGTAGTAGATCACTGGTGGATCTGTTGATCTGTGATGAATCTCACTTGACTCACATATTTTGACTAATGACTTCTTGTCTGTGTTCCAGGAGAGTGCAGCGGTGTCTATGTGGCATCAGTACCAGACTCTGACTTCAGCTCTCTCCCAGCAGCTGTGTGAGCAGCTCCGTCTCATCCTGGAGCCCACACAGGCTACAAAGCTCAAGTCAGTACCAGTACACTCAGTTATAACATGACAGCCATTGTGTAAAAGGGACAAGTTGTCCCTTTACTGCCATCATGTCAGTAGGCCATGACGGCAAAGTGAAAACGTCCTTTTGGAAATTGTGATTTTATTAAAAGTAAAAATGGAAATCTGTCAAAAGTTCAACTGCCCAAATCTTGAAACCTAAAAGAACCATGTTTGTTTTTGGATCTTGTGCCGCTCCACAGAGGTGATTACCGCACAGGGAAGCGTCTGAACATGAGGAAGGTGATCCCCTACATCGCCAGCCAGTTCCGTAAAGACAAGATCTGGCTGAGGAGGACAAAGCCCAGCAAGAGAGACTACCACATCTGTCTGGCTGTGGACGACTCTTCCAGCATGGTGGACAACCACTCTAAACAGGTAATAGAGCCCTACAGTATGTCCAGAGATAAACAGAGGACAGAAGTAATGATGGGCTGTTATTGGTTGTTATGATAAGAGCATAATAAATGACCTGCTGTCTTCTGTGTGTGGTGAAGCTGGCCTTTGAATCCCTGTCGGTAATTATCAGCGCTCTCACTCTGCTGGAGGTCGGACAGGTGTCTGTGTGCAGGTAAGCACTTCTCAAACCAAAGTGATGATGTTCAGGTTCAAAGTGAAAAAAACAAATGGAGGTGTAAAGAAATATGGAGCAATGGGACAAAAATCACATAATGACAATAGGGACATTACAATGTATAGTTTGTGATGGTATATTGTCTATAGTTGAGGGACTACTACAGATTACTAGATTTTGTTCCGCACAAACATTTGATGTGAAGCTGACACATCTAACATGTGTTCATTGTCCAGTTTTGGTGAGCAGGTGCAGCTGCTTCACCCCTTCCAGCAGCAGTTCAGTGACGAGTCGGGGGCTCGGATACTCAGACTCTGTCAGTTCCAGCAGAAGAAGACCAGAATCGCACAGGTCTGTGAATTCTTCAATACAGAAACCCTGAATTGTTCACGGGAACTTGACTATAATAAGAATGTAGTATCTGTTAATGAAGGAGACAGGATATGAGTTTATGTTACAGTGCGTGTCCGTCTATCACTGAGCATCTCTTCATCTCTCTCCTCTGCAGTTTTTAGAGACCTCAACCAAAATGTTTCTAGCAGCACGGCAGCAGATTCCTGGATCTCTAAACTCAGGTAATGACTCCCACTACATACTGTGTGATGTTGTTTTGTTGACACACAACTGTGACTGTCTGCTGGCCGTTGTGGAGGGAAACTCATCATCATCATCATCATCATCATCATCATCTTTTTAATCAGTACTTTGTATTATGAAGTACCAAACTGACCTAAACCTTTCCGGAGCACTTCACTTGTTCATCTGGATCCGCAGCTCAGGACACTTTTTCATACACACATTCTGTGTCATTCATGTATTTGAGTGTTCATGAGACAACACATAATAAATATAAACTAAAGTATTTGTTCAGGTGAAACCACTGATTCATATCAAAGTCTCAGAAAGTGCAGCTGTCAAGTCTTTACCAAAGGACACGTAGGATGATGCTATGGACAGAATCAGTTCTTCCTGTATTCGACTCAGCCTGGTGCAATTTAAAAAGTTATTTTTCTATTTCTATTGTATCCACTATTCAAGAGCCAGATAGACTAAGCTACAGTACTTCACACTTACTACATTTATTTAGCAGATTTAGTTACTATTCAAACTTTCATGTTTGAGAGTTTGTTAAATAAATCAGTAAAAGAAATAAATCAAAATTAAATATTGTTTAAAATATGTTGTTTTCAAGTACATTTTAACACATGTACTTAGAACTGCTAATTAACACACTCCAGTAGACATCAGTGTGTTTTAGCAGATGTGACCTCTCATTTGTTTATCTACTGGCTTCTGTTTTGAACATCTCTCCAAACCTCAAGTTAATGAATCAACAATAAACATGAACATTAAATAAAAGAATATTATACAAAAGCTTTTACAGAATTATTATAAATAATATAAAAAGAATATTCTTATATTTATAATTGACAGGCAGCCAGTGATGTTTATGAATGTTGAATAAAGAGGCTCTTTTTGTGCCACTTATTTATTTAGTGATCACATTTCTGACCTGAACTTGAAGTGTGAGACTGTGACATCACTGTTAGGTGTGGCACAAACATACAGTACTGTATGTGTGTACTTTTATCTGAGTGAGTAGCTGTGTAATGTCTTAAAATCCTGCCCCTTTCTACTTTGACCTACACAGACACAGCCCAGCTGCTGGTCATTGTGTCTGACGGCAGGGGGCTTTTCCTGGAGGGAAAGGAGCGGGTGGTGACAGCTGTGCAGGCAGCATGCAGCGCAAACGTGTTCGTCATTTTCATCATACTTGACAACCCCAACTCACGGGTGAGTGAAGCTGCATTTGACCTTTTTGTTAGTATAAGTATAAATGTAGGTATAACTGAACCCTGGTGGTGTTGCAGGACTCCATCCTGGACATCAAGGTGCCCATATTCAAAGGGCCGGGAGAGCTGCCAGAAATCCGCTCCTACATGGAGGAGTTCCCCTTTCCCTTCTACGTCATCCTGCGGGACGTCAACGCCTTGCCAGAGACCCTGAGCGATGCGCTGAGGCAGTGGTTTGAACTTGTCACAGCAGCCGACCAGTAGACCAACTGGAAGCCATCTGTCATAGAGGGAGAGGAGAAATCAGCAGCCAACTGCACAATGCCACTCTGCTGCTAGCGTCTTAGCCAGAACTGAGAAAAAAAACGATTTGATGCTGTACATGTGCCTTTATTTTTTATTTTTACAGTAGATTTTAGTAGTTTGATAGGGCCTGAAAGATTTGTCTTAACTATCAGGGGAAATCTGTTTGTTTGTAATGTAATGTAATGTAAGGATTACTTTAACATGCATGGCTGATATGAACCAAGTCAGTGGAGTCAGCAAATACGTTTGTCCACTTTGTACAATATCCCTGGAATGTTTTTGTGGAGGCTTTAGTCAGTATTAGTCACATCCTTGATCTTCAATGTGAACACAACAGATGTACAGAGGATAGAGGAAGATTCTGTTTTTGTGAAAAAGAATTTCATCACCCAGCAGTGGCGTGTGGGTGTGGTCATGACACACGGAGGGACTCGAATGTGTCGTGGTGAGGAACAGCTCTGCATCTCACTTCACAACTGCATCAGATATGTAGCCACAGCTTTGTCTGGATTTTTAGACATTCACATCTCAGTGACATTTTTGATAAATGCTCGAGTAAAACAGTTCCCTGTGGTTTTAAATCAACGTGTGATGTGTTGATCTTCCATCCATGCTGTGATTTCACAGTGTCTGTCAGGAGTAGGTGTTGGTAAAATGTTTATCACCTGTGTTTTGTGCTTTAGTGCATCCTTCTGTTCAACCATGACACAAATGATCCTGACAATAAACAGTTTACATTGCTATGTCTACTTTACACTCAACAGATTTATCACAGAAGAAGCTTCAAAATGTCTGTGCTGAATATGTCTCAGATTTTAACGCCTCACATCTTTAAATTATTAGTTTTACATGCTACAAAAATGTAATTTTAAAGTTTGAAATTATGAACAGACCAAAGTATAATTTAACCTGCTATGTACAGTATGAAGATGTATCAATATCCTATTGTATGTACAGTATATATTTTGTATTTAGGTTTTATTTAGATTTCCATTCTATACAATATTCCTCATGATGTCATGAGTCCACTGACTACAAAGAAAGACAAATTGAAGAAAAATAAACAAAACATAAATACATTTTCATATATATATATATATATATATATAGTCCAGATAAGAGTCTGTTGCAAGAGGCCTCAGAGTTTGGTGACAAAAGCAGGAAAAGTTATTTTTAACTTGAAAATTGAAAATACAGCAGGAAAATATGGCAAAAGAATAAGTTTGGTTTTCTGTTTCTTTCTGGTAACGTGGGCTTTAGATATTAAGTTATCCCTTTTTCAAGAGAAACACTCCTGGGTCATAGTCTCAACAGCAGAAGTGCCTCAACAGAGAAATTACTCATTGCATAAAGATATTCACTGATGGTTCAAGGGACCCAGTGAGTGGGAAAACCAGATTTAGGATTTATGTGACTGTCCTTGAAATTAGGATTGATCTGCGTGTCTCAGATGAAGACGTCCGCTCCACTAGAGGGCAGCACCGAGTCAGCGCTGTCATAAATCATCATACGTCGTCCGCTCCACTAGAGGGCAGCACCGAGTCAGCGCTGTCATAAATCATCATACGTCTTCCGCTCCACTAGAGGGCAGCACCGAGTCAGCGCTGTCATAAATCATCATACGTCGTCCGCTCCACTAGAGGGCAGCACCGAGTCAGCCTCAATTAAAATTAAACTTCCAAAGCGGGTCACTGCTTGTGAGACATGGCGGCTGCGAGGCTACCACCCACGGCTCTGTCTTTAAAACAGGTAACCTTTAATCTGTACAGCACTCGAACTGGAACTGTTCAAATGCCTAAAATGTGGACTGCTCCTATTTATGTAAAGCTCGCAGCGCGTTAAACGTAACGTCAAGCGCTCGCTTTAGCTAATGCTATATGTGTATAATGTCAACACTGCTGTGTCGGTGCTTCAAGGCTAATGCTAACTTACAGTAAGAGGACGAGGCTGAAGTTCGCTTCTGATTCGGCAGTTAAGAGAAGATCAGCGACGTTTCTCAGTGATTTAAACCTTTCATTGTAGTGAACATGTACATGTGGAGCCATGTGCACATAAAACATGCAGAATATTCCTCCAAACAGTAACGTTACACTAAAACAGAAACACCTCTTCACTTATTAAACCACTGTAATCCAGTAATTTGAAGAAAGGTGCTCTTGAACCTCTGGATCTTCCTGACACGCTCTTTCAGATCTGTATGAACATTTAGACTTACAAACTCAGCAGTGTTCCTCTGTGTTGCTGTTTACCTTCAATCTTACTGTAAAGTTTGTTCTTATTATCTCCACACAGTGATAAATACCGAGCAATAAAAGAGAAAGTTAGTATGTGTACTCCAGTGTGTCTGTTTACAGCAAACTGTTGTGTGTAAGTCATTGATAGTAATTCAACCAAAGATCACAGCATCACCAGCAAATGAGCCATTGAAAACATCAGATGAGGTAGAAAGAGTACATAGAACTGTGAAGGGACACTGATCTGTCCGTTAGAGAACCATCCACAGCCATCTAATGATTCTGAACGTCTATTTTCTAGCCTTTCCACTGAAATATGCAGTCTCAAAAAGCTGTGAACATCTGATCCATCTGAAAAAGTGAATCTCAATTACTGCTTTTCTATAGAGGACTTAAAGAACTTTAACATCTCCCACTAAATAAAACTACAACAGTGGCGAGTTTGTACGTAGACTCTCTTCTGAAGTCAAACCTATACGTCTAGTTCTGTCTCTGTTGCTGTTGGTAATCTTTTGTCCTAACAGTGTGGAAGCCATTGACTTGCTCATGGACTCACCTGTGCTGTGATGTTTGACTCAAACAGGCCTAATTTTAGAAATAAGTCAGTCTCGTGACCTTACATAATGATGTTCCATGACCCAAAGGAAACCACGTTGAAGAAAGGGAAACAAGGCAAAGCACTGAGCTCACCTGTGCAGCACGTAGGAAAGGAAGTAGTTTGACGGTGGTTAGCGCGAGGTGACTCTGCTTTCCGTCACACCATTCAATGCATTTCTCCAGAGATTTGATTGCACCTTCAGAGTGTCATTGAAGTGGATGCACTGAATGGGGACATTCTCTACATAGTCAGACTGTGTTAAATCTCTGTTAAAAACACAACAGATTTTAATTCATTTCTAAAGTAAACTAATCTGTTCTCTTCGGTCTAACTTGCTGATGTCAGTTTCTACAGAGGCAAAAGGTTTTGGGGATTTACAGAAACATGCTGAGGACCATTCAGCAGGTGCCAGATGGGAACGACAGAAAGTACCTCAAAGACTGGGCGAGAGATGAGTTCAAGAGGAATAAGAACGCCACAGACCAGGTAAAGAGCTTGAATGTTTATTTCTCATCATCCTGATGTCCAACTGGTTAAATAGAGTCTTTATCACCTCACGTTAGATACTGTGAAGATGTTGTGAAATGCTTCAAAAGACTTACTGCCTTTATTGATGACATGACGGGAACACTGAAAATTATGTTTTATTTTAGGTGTATTGTAAAATTATTGATTAAAAAATAGGTACAAATATTTTTTGTACCTATGTACTTTTTTTGTTGAAATAACCCAAGTCACCTTGTCCCAGTAAATACTAGTAGTATTTTCTAGAGATTTAAAACCAACTTCAGAGTGTTTCCAAAGTGAAATGTCCAGAAAAAGCCAGTATGAATGAACCTACTAATTATACGGAGGAGAAGGGATATGGGATTATTCTACTGTTATTTTTTCTGTGTACTTTGCTCTGTTCATTACAGCTGATTTTCTATTATTTTTATTTTAGGATTCCATTCGTATGATGATCACACAAGCTAAAAACCACCTGGAGGAGCTGCAGAAATCTCTGGCGTTGGCCAGAAGTTAACGAAACTCAACTGCTAGGAATCTCCATAGTGGTTCTATATAAAGACTCTCATGTGGTCTTCATAGAGAAGACACTCTAAGTGCTGAGGTAACCATGGAGACATGGACACCCCACACTCTTGTGACTTGTGTTGTGCTTAGGAACGGATGGTATTGACCTGAGGGGATCATCCTGTGCTGCTGTCTACAACACAGTGCAGCTGGTTTTGGAACCTGTGAGACTTCACTACAATGTTTGTGCTGTATTGTGTATATTAATCAGGAACTAATGAGGCAAACGAGCAGATTAAGAATGATTATTTTTATTAAAAATATGTTTTCTGGCACTAATATTCGGAGTGGATTATTCATACTGAAAGCATTATCCATTAACAGTTTGAGTTCTGACTAAGTTCATGTTAGTGTCAGGATTGTCCTGCAGGGGGAAAACCTGGAGCCAGTTCACTGTTCAGACTTAAATTGACATGACTTTATTCAAACATTTAACCTAAATCCATGTTAAATGTTTGTTTATTATTCTTTCAAATTGTATCTGTGTAGTAATAATTATATTTCAACACTGCAGGTCTATTATTGTTCTACTGTCGTACTTCAGTCCCCATACAAAACATTTACTGTAGCAAATATTGACAGAAAAAACCTTCATTTAGCTGTCAGTTAAACTGCCTTCTCATAAATCAGCAGGTTATTTGTTTACTGTCATAAGACTGATTCTAGCAGATACCAGACATCAACAGAAAGCTGTGCACATTATTAATGACTGATGTTAATAACATTGAAAAACCTTCTTCCTCTTATGATATTACACAAATCTATAGTGTATGTGTATATAAATATGTGAACATACTACTTCACACATTACTAATGTTGTTTGATGTAATGTTAGCTTATTTAAAGGTATCTACACTTAAATGAAATGACACAAAATCAGTGTCAGATTACGGTAAATTACTAATTTACTTACAAAACACATTCACAAAAGCTGCCCTTACTATACTCTATTACTATAGTACTCTATAAAACATAGTATTCCAGTGCTACCTGACAACCAACAGCAAAGCTGTGTAACCTTTTTAGGCCTTTGTACTGAGAGCTGACAGCTGCTGGATCCTTGCCCCACAGCTATCTACTCAGTTTTACTGTGGTTGTCCAGGAAGAGACGTGCTAAATAAGGATAACATCGAATGCCTTATTGAGGTTTGTTGCTGTCTGGTGGTGACAGATTAGCTGTGTGTCAGCAGTCATCTTCTCTGTCTGTTCTCAGCATGCGCAGCTCGTCCTCTAAGTAAGCAATCCTTTCGATCAGAGTGGCTCTGTCAGCCTGAGCCTTCTGATCAGCCTGCCAGCGAGCCTCCTGCACTTTCCTCTCGTACCAGCGCTCCATCTGCATCGACACTGCCTCAAAGAAATACTGTGTCACCTCCAGAGCGTTGCTATCTACCCTCTCCTTAGCAAAGGTAGGCTTGCAGGGAGGGTCTCCTAAGGCCTCCAGAGGCCTCCCCCATGTGGCCCCTCTGGACTTGGGCCTGCCCTGGGAATGTTTTTTATGGTGCCTCTGTCTTTCCTTGCCTAGCTCCTGGTCTCTGACCCCAGCCTCAGCCCTGCTGCTGCAGCGGCGCTCTGTGGCTGGAGACAGGCTGCTGGCTCTGAGGCCGCTCCTCCTGCTCCTGCTCGCACCGTACTCCATGTCCACATCCTGCAGGTCCTCCTTTTTCCTCTGGGTGTCTCCACAGATCACTGAACGCTCCTTAGGCCGAACCACCTGGACAGATGACAGCAGCTTCTTGACATCTGTAGGAGAGATGACTTCTGACTTGTGTGCCTTATCACCATCTGTTGAATATTCAAAAGAGATGTGGTGAACATGATCTAATATACAAGTAACTGCTGAACATTATTTGTACATGGTTAGTTTTATAATCATCCAAAGAAATGGCTTAAAGAATACTAGCTAAGAATCTCTTGGCAGCAGTGCAGAGCAGGTGGTTCAGGACAGAATATCATATCACATTGTGAACTTTCAGGCCCACATTTGATGTTTGTTATTAGTCCAAATAAAGAAAACCGCTTTTAAAGGTTTTATGGTATTAAAATTGATGTATTAGTTAAATCGTCAGAAAGCACATACACAGAAATCATTTTCTGGTGTGTTCTTCAACAGTTACCTGACGGCTGATAGCTATGTGTGTCGGGGGGTGATTCTTACACTGTGGCCTTCACAGCCTAATGTCTACTCTCATTGGTTTTAATTTCAATAAATTCAATTGAAATATTTAAATAACATTTTAACATACACACACACACAAACACATTTCTCTCATGTAGGTGTGTTTAACTCTTAGTTAAAAACTGCTATTTAAACGAGACTTTTTCAATTAATCTCCTGTTCTCTGCTTTCTCCTCCTTCTTCCTGTTTATGCTCTTCTATCGTCTATCACTCTGCCATTATTATTCTTACAGTTTTTCTCATTTGTCTCGCTTGTTTCTCATTAGTTGAGACCTTTCTATCCACTGTGGCAGCATTTTTGAAACAGGGAAACAGGCTGAAACAGAAGATGACAAATCTTTACTAAATGATCTGCACTAACAAAAAAACATGAAACAGAAGCTAATCTCTACCGACAACAACACTACTTGTTGTCAAAATGACTGTCAGTCCTTTCAGTCATTACACAATAGAGTAAATTCTTTACACAGCTTTCATTATAAACTGCTTTAACCTTATTTAGATTTTTACCATTTGTAGATTATTTACATTGTTATAGAATGACAGTTTTGTGCACAAGTCTTTGGCCAATGCAAGACGTACAGGAAGACAGGTACACTAGACACATTTGGATTTGGCACTGTGTACTGTATTTGTTCTTCAATGAAAAAATAATGAGAGGCACTAAAGATAATAAAAATTCAGAAACAATTTTCACTGTATTGTACTGCATCTGATTTCAGTCTGTTTCCAGATAAATACTGTAAATGCTACTGTAAAAACACAGAAAAACATAAAACAAAAGATAAGTGTTATATAGGTGCACTATAGATAGAGTGGTTTGGTCAATATAGAGGTTTGTAAAAATGCTTATAATTTTTCTTTTGTTTGATACAGTCATTCAACAAAGTTTTGGGGTCTTCGGAAGACACGTGTGTTAACAGTTTTGAAAAAGGATGTGAAAATGTAACAATGGAAAAGTGTAAACACATTTGCAAGAGAAAGCTTCCACTGGTTAGAAGGTCGCCTCACTCAAAACCTTTAATGGTAAATGGTCTGCACTTATATAGCGCTTTTCTACCTAGTTGGCACTCAAAGCGCTTTACACTGCTTCTCATTCACCTATTCACACACACAAGCACACACACATTCACACACCGATGGCAGAGCTGCTATGCAGCTGACCTGACTCACCGGGGGCAACTAGGGGTTCAGTATCTTGCCCAAGGACACTTTGGCATGTGACGGGGAATCGAACCACCAATCCTGTGATTGGTAGTCAACTGCTCTACCTATTGAGCCACAGCCACCCCGAATGAATTGATGAATATCTGTCCACCGCTGCCAGTGCTGTTCTGTGAATCGGACTTCACAGCAGCATTGAATAGGTGAACCGACAGCACCCCTCCAAAATAACATATACGGTATATTGGATATTTCTACAGAAAAAGTTACATAATGTAACTTTGTGATGTAATAAACAAATTACAGTCTTTTTTAAGTTAGTGAGTGTATTATGTGGATAAAGTTGGGAGAAAGTACAATGTAGGATCTCTATCTGTTTATGCACAACGACACATCTCAGTTGATGAGGCCATACCTGGAGAACTCTCCACATGAACAACAACGTAGTGGCTGGCTGAGCCCCCCTCTGTCAAACTGGGCTTCTCACAGCTGGAGTCAACACGTCCAGAGCTGTTGCAAAGCTCCAGACACAGGTTTCCCTCGTTTCCAGTAGGCAGCTCAGTGAGGCCAGCTCCATTAGCATCAATCAGTCCCTCGGACACAGAGGGAAATGGGTGCAGCTTAGGGTTACCAGGATCTTCTGGGAAAGCAGCCTCCATGTTCTGCAGTTTGGACAGACACCAACTCTTCAACTCACTCACAAGGGACACCTGCTTGAAGACATCAACACAAAGGAAATTATGTTAGTTTACGTGAAGAAAAGCTTCACCAATCAACATGCTTAACAACAGAAAAATGAAACGTGGCCATCTTTCCTTAGGTAGCGTTTAAACGAAAAGAGTGAAAGAAAACAATTTTGCCGATACATCATTGTATGAAGACTTTGTCTTGGTAAAGCTCTGCTGGAGTCTCATAAAGATCAGTAATGGTTCACTAGAGGTGATGTTCATGTTACCTGTCTCCTCTCTGCCTCCAGTCGCTCATGCACGGCCCTCTGCTCGATCCTCTGCAGACATTCTCTTTTCTCTGCAAACACTCTCTCCACTGTCTTTTTATCAAGAGCCCAGATCTGATGGCAGTGGAGATGGTAAGTAGAAGATATAGAATCTTAGTGAGTTCTTTGTGATGTATAAATATCACTATATCAAATATGGTCCAATATGGTTCCTCACTGTAGTGAAGGTCAAAACTATGTTAACATCACAATTGTGGTTAGAAAACTACTCATGTTATTTTTTTAAAGCCTCTCAAGGCCACTGTACAAACAATCAAAACAAATAAAGATTCCGACAGCCTGAACCCATGACTGGACCTAATCACTCTAACCCATGTTTCACAGCTGCATTGAGTACAATAGAGAAGTTTAGACATATGTTTTTAACATTTAAAGTTTTATTGCTTTATTGTCAGCTCTTTTATCTGCTAAGCACGGTTCCGCTTGTGTAGCAAGAGTTTCCGGATTTTAACCTTTTTCCTGCAGGTTTCCTGCTAAAATAACAGAACTGTGATGAGTGGCAGGTTTATGCTTCTGCATGAAATGTATGCTGTAAGTATGGCATACACATCAAGTACCTGCATAGTGCTGGTTTTAGTTCAGTGATTTAGTCGTATCACAATTTTCAAATAAAAGTAAATTCTTTGGAAGCACAGGAAGTTTGGCACCATTGCACACAGCAAAGAACACACAACACATAAAGGTAGTAAGGGGTAAACGTTTTGGAAATGATACAGGAATTCAATAATATTGAGAGCGTGATTCAGACCAAATATCTTTTGTGGAGCAGGTAGAATGAATGAATGCTTCGTGTTTACATGCATATACTACCTGATGTTTGTTCTTGCGGTCCAGTTGGCCGATCTTGCTATTCATCTGGTCTTGGATAGTGTGGATCTCAGTCTTCATTACTTCTTTAGTGGCCTCCAGCTTGTTTTCCAGTTTATTGATCAGAGGTTCACAGCGGCAGCCATTCAGTGGAGCCTGTGACACCATGAGAAGTATTATTGCTCATGAATATTTTGTGTGGGAATTTTATGTAGCCATTTTAGTTTGTATATGACTAAATAAATAAATAAATGAATAGCCTCCATAATTTCTCCACTGAAGCAGTATGTGTGACTGATGATAGAACTAATTTACAGAACACATAGCTAAGCCACTAGGAATGAGAATGTTACCATAGTATGAGTTACTGCACTTACAGTACCTGCATGATTTTTCCATCCTGGCCCCTGTACAGTGTGTAGAGCTGATAGGCTTTAAAGTTGTGTGGAGCGGTGGACGCATGAGTGCAGGTTCCTTGCAGTTTACCTTTCCTCTTATCAAAGAATTCGCTGTTTCTGGTTTCTCTACAGCAGAGGGGGTCAGACAAAAATGGCTGCAACAGCAACAACACCTGAGATTAGTACTTATTCTATCTCTTCCTTCTAATAAGAACAAAGAGAGAAGACTCACTGAGTCTGTTCATTCATTCTTTTAAAATGCTGCCCTTACAGAGCAGGGTAAGTGAGGTTGTGCAGGCTCAGGTGGTTATGAGGTTATCACAATCCATCTTGGTGGTTGTTTACACTTGTGTTTAGGGCTGTTCACTTGTGATCAAATTGTAAATTCTCTGTACACATCGTCTAAGCACTATACTTAAATTCAGGAACCTACCTTTTCTTTCTGCTTCTTGTTTTTTTGTCTCGTGGTGTTTAACTCAGTCACCTCATTGTGATTACAGGCAGCGTGATCACTGCTCTGGCTATCATCTGCAGCAGATGCACTGTCCTGCAGGAAACAGGAAGAACATTTGAAACATTTGATAGAGCAACTTCCTGAAAATGTTTAAACACTTTAAAAGACACTTTTAAATTTAATTTGAGGCATATCTTGAGTTCTCTTATTTATCTCTACTTCCAAATAAATTCAGTTTCAAGTCAATTCAGTTTATTTATGTATAGCACCAAATCACAACATAAGTCATCTCAAGCCATGTTACCTTACAAAATACAACTGTATACAGAATTATATCGAAAACCCAACAACCAGACTTAAGCAAGCTATATAACCCACCCAGTTAGGGTGAGTGGAAAGATGAGAGAGAAAAAACAAGAACCAAAAACACTGGGCAGGTTGAATTGGCCAGTAACAGCACTCTGTTACTGGAAATATAAAGGATACCTGAAGAGAGAGGGAGACAGAGAGGAGGAAGCACACATATAGGAGAGAGAATACACAAAGTTAATGACATGCAATGGTGGCATTTAATAGATAGAGGAGAGGAGCTCAGTGTATCAGTAGAGGTCCCCCAGCAGACTAACCTATAGCAGCATAACTAAGAGATGGTTCAGAGTCACCTGATCCATCTCTAACTGTTAGCTTTATAAAAAAGGAAAGTTTTAAGTCTAGTCTTAAATGTAGAGAGGGTGTCTGCCTCCAGAACCTGAACTAGGAGCTGGTTCCACAGGAGAGAAGCTTGACTCTTAAGTCTTGATTCTACATTTGGAAGTAGACCTGCACTCTAAGAGTGCGGTGTAAGTGAAAATATGGGACTATGAGGTCTATAAGATATGATTGAGCCTAATTATACAGTACAAGGTATAAGAAGTATTTTAAATTCTATTCTGTTTTTTACAGAGAGGCAGTAGAGAGCGCAGCTAGTGTAGAAAAATGATCTCTCCTGCTAATTCCAGCAAGGACTGTGGTTGCAGCATGTTGGATTAACCGGATGAGTTACTGGGACCTCCTATTAATAGTGAATTACAGTAGTCCAGTCTAGAAGTAACAAATGCATAGATTTGTTTTTCAGCATCACTTTGAGACAGTATGCTCCTAATTTAGCAATATTACTCAGGTGGAAGAAGGCAGCTCTAGAGATTTCTTTTTTTATACTGTATAACGTAAAGGAGATGTCCTGGTCAAAAATAAACCCTGAGACTCCTCACAGTATTACTGTACTTGTAGTCAATGCTATATCAGTTGGTGTAACAATATGATTAGACATCAAGACTCTGGGGATTTTAGGACCAAGTCTTCTCTTGTTTGAATTGAGGAGTAGAAAATTAGAAGACATCCAGGCCTTTATGTCTTTTAAGCATGCTTACAGTTTGACTAATTGATTTGTTTCACCTGTTTTCATAGATAAATTTAGCTGGGTATCATCTGCATAGCAATGGAAATGTAAAGTGTTTCCTAATAATATTGCCAAAGGGAGACATACAGTATATAGAGTGAAATAATTGTTCCAAGCACAGAACCATGTGCAGCTCCATAACTTTTGTGTGGATGTAAGGCTCATCGTTAACATAAACAAACTGAAACATTTAGTCATTTAGCAGACGCTTTTATCCAATGTAAGGAACAAGGCAAGCAAACAAAATCTAAGGAGAAAAAACATCAAAGCAAAGTGCTTTAAAAAAGTGTTTCTGTTTAATGAGGTGTAAGTACAAAGGGAGGAAGGAAGGAAGATGCAAAAGAGTTCTGTTTTCAGCAGTTTTTTAAATATTGAAAGTGAGGTGGCTGAGCATACAGAGTTTGGTAGCTGGGGTTTACTATATATTTTTTTATATAATTATACTCTGTAAGGTCTTAAACCTTACACTGTAAAGTGCCTTGAGATAACTTCTGTTGTGATTTGGCGCTATACAAATAAAATCTAATTAAATTGAATTGAATATTGGTCCATAATTTGCTAAGACCCCTGAGTCAAGACTAGGCATTTTGAGTACAAAAAAAAACATTGAGGACACTGAATGAGGCCAAAAATGGTTTAATGTGCTGGTTTGTCAAGGGCTATAGCAGTGATGTTTTTCCTTAGATCACCTGCAAAATACCCACCAAAAAAAGGAAAAAGGTCTGATTTGGAAAGGTTGTATTAGGAAGCTGCCAAGGCACACGATATTAAAAGCTAGCTAACTCTGGCATTTGGCATCTTAGAGAAGATACCGATAAGTTCATAGAATATGAAGGAATATCTAGATCTATGGATTTATGTTTTTGACTGCCTCCTTAGTTTGTACACAAAATACCTGGTGGTTTTATGTGGTGGTAGACAATGGTCAGCATGGAAAAAATGTAAGTGCAATGCTTTGATAGCACTCTGCTTTGATGTTGTTTCTTCTTGACTTAGATTTTGTTTGCTTGCCTTGTTTCTCACTTGTAAGTCGCTTTGGATAAAAGCGTCTGCTAAATGACTAAATGTAATGTAAATGTAAATGCAATGCCGTGTGTTCCCACTCTTTTCCATTCTGGCTGGGATAGCACTTTGCTATTGTTGTTGTTTCTTATATATTTATCTTGTCCCTTAAACATCCCTTTTTGTAAATTCTTTTACTCCTCAACTCTGTGTTATACTCTCCTAAATTCTGCTTTGTTCAGCATTTCTTTCTTTCTTATTCTATAATTCTGAAAACAAATATGTACAATTCCTTGCACATATTCATCCATTTTTTTACCTTACAGGGTAGCATCTCATCTCTGGGCACTGACTGCGCTCTGCCTTGTGCCTTCAGCTTGTCTCTCCTTTTCATCACACTCCTGCCACGCACAAAGCTCTGTACCTTAACACAGATAAGAATAAATCACAACAATCACAATTAATCACGTTTTCTTTTTTATTTCGCCATTGAAATAGGTAATCTATTCTGACTTTAATGCTTTTTTCTAGACAGTCTCTTTGCCACATTACATAAATCAATTTTGTCCTGAAGTGTTAAATGTAAGACTATCAAATTTAAGTGCACAAGTGACTGAGGCTGTCTGAGTCAATTGCAGTAATTTTATGTGACAATGGAAGTATCATTTACATCCCACTTTGTAAGCCAGGGCAAGCCCAGTTGTGACTTTGCACACATGAGATCCACTTGCAGTTGGGAGGAGCTCACAGTTAACACCTGCTGCTTGTCAACGACAGTAACTGCAGACTGATTCTTGCTTTCACGTCAGACTCTCCGAAACACCAGAAAAGTCTCCAACAACACAAGAAAAAGTCTCTAGATTTGTTGCTAGTTGCTTTTGACATAAAAAAGTTGCCAAGAAGATTTGGAAAGTCTTTAATTTGCTGAAAAAGTCGCCAAGGTGGCAACACTGGAAAAACTCCCCAAATCTAGATTATTATCCAAATTATTATTATTATTATTATTATTATTATTATTATTATTATTATTATTATTATTAGAAGGAATTCATATTTAGAGGACAGGATGGATAGATTGGAAGTTTCACCTGGGGAGCTTTGGTCAGGAGAAGAGCCACACTTGGGTTGTTGTGTTCTCTGGCCTGGTCCAGAGCTGTTTCCCCTGCCTGTAGAAGCACAAAGATTATTAATTCTGAAAGAGTGGCAGGAACTTCCACTTCCATAACAGCAGTGAAGCTGCTGTAGATCACCTTTTTTCCTAAATCCAAACATTATTTCAAACATGTTGTTCATGCACATCTGTTATCTTAATAAATTCAATATTTTTTATTTTGTAGTATTAATTCAAAGCATCACTTCAGTTTGTTAAATTAATAAAAAAATAAAACATGCCAGTCATGTTAGAGGAATTATGTTTTCAGGTTGTGCATCCATTTGTCCCACTTCTGTGAATTTGATATCTCAGAGATGCCTTGAGGACATTTCTTGAAAATTGGCACATTTCCACCTGAACGTAAGAATCAACTGATTAGATTTTGGTGATCAAAAGTCAAAGATCACTGATTTGATGACTCTCGGAGGAGGAGAAGCAGACTGTCCCAATTTTGGCTTGCATCACAACCACTACTGCGAGAGCTGCTCAGACCGTTTTTTCTTTCATCTCTTTGCCATCGTTGGAAATGGAGTGTCCTTCTCCACATCCTACCCAAAAACTATCAAGGTCCAAGGGTTTTTTTCCTCCCACCCTAGCATGCACTCACTCAACAATTTCTGTATAATTAGGACAATCTGAACATTGGCGTCCACCTGTTGAGGCTCGTGGTGAAGTCCAATGTCCCATCACGGGACTTACTGCTGGTGCTCGTCACTGATCACCAATACTTTGCTTCCTATACTTTCTTGTTTTGAACTGATCAGCTTCCTATACTTTCTTGTTTTGAACTGATCAGATTGACTGAAAGGGAATGATGAATGGTGGTTATCAGTATAACCTTGTTTCCTTAAAGAGAGTTAACAGACAACACCACCTTGCCTTTCTTGTAGGGGGGCTCAGTGAAGAGCAGCTTTGAAAATAAAGGGAATGACGGTGGCGAATGTTTAGTTCTTCCAGGGGGGGCGTAACAGAAAATAATTGAGAAGCACTGCCTTAAGGGAACTGCGATTATACACATAACCGATCGTTTCTTTATATAATATGAGTTTGTACAGTAAATGTTGTACTAATAGGACTATTGACTCTTTACCAACCCTTCCTCTGCACAAGATAACTGATGGTCTAAAGCACATTAAGAGGGAAAGAAATGTCACAAATGTACAAGTCTCTAGAAGGTCGTCTGTGAAGTAAAAACCATGCCAGGTGAATCTCATGAGGCTGACTAACAGGATACCAAGAGCGTCATCAATTCAATTCAATTTTATTTATATAGCCTTAAATGTAGAAAGGGTGTCTGCCTCCCAAACCTGAACTGGTAACTGGCTCCACACAAGGAGCGTATTGGCTAAAGGCTCTGCCTCAAATTCTACATTTGGAAACTCTAGGAACCACAAGTAGACCCGCACTCTGAAAGCAAAGTTTTCTGCTTGGAAATATTGGAACTATGAAGTCTGATTATTAACTGCTTATATGTGAAGAGAAGGATTTTAAATTATATTCTGGATTTTATAAGGAGCCAATAGAGAGAAACTAATGTTTACATTTAGTCATTACATTTAATAGTCCAGCATAGAAGTAACAAATGCATGGACTAGTTTTTCAGCATTACTTTGACACAGGATGCTCCTAATTTTAGTAATCTTCCTCAGGTGGAAGAAGGCAGTTTGAAAGATTTCTTTTATGTATGAAATCATCAAATCAAAAGGTGGCTACTTTGAAGAATGGAAAATATAAAACATATTCTGGGTTATTTAAGATGTTTTTGTTGACAATGTAATTCCACATTTATTCTGTCATGATTTCAATGTCTATATAAATAAAATAAATCTATATAAAAGTCTGGTAGTGTGCATGATCTCTTATCCTATCTTACTGTTGTAACTAGCAGTTAGTGAGCAATGTTCAACAATTTGAGCGTACAAACACTGAATATTAATGATGTGCAAAGAGGGTGCAGGTGCTCACATTGTTGCAGATGTGACTATCTGCCCCCAACTCCAACAGCAGACGTACTGTCTTCTTATGATTCAGAGCAGCTGCCACATGTAATGGTGTGTCCCCAGCCTGTAGACACACACAGATTCTGTGAATGAGTCCCTAATCTTTTCAGAGCTCCACAACATCCGATTGTTATAAGAACACTTCTATCTTATAAATTATATATATTGTGACTAATATGTTGCCAAATAAAGAAATAATCCATATTGCAACTGTCACACATCATATGATTGCAGATTATATCTCTACTGAAAAGACTAGTTTAGATTTTATTATGCATAACAAGTAAAATTCTGCATAAACAATTCTTTTCTTGGAGTTAAGCTGTTGGAGAATGATCTTTTTCTGTCTAATCACTAACTCACCAGATTCTTCTCTGACACAGAGCAAAAGGCCCCTAGGAGAATGCGGATGATAGCCACATGGTTGTAGCGGGCTGCCACATGCAGACATGTATTCCCTCCCTGAAAACATATATGTATATGTATGTGTTACATATGGTATACAGCATGTATGTATGAACACAAAAATACAACAAATGAGCATGAATTTTTATCATTTTTTACCTGTAGTGTGGCAATGTTTTATATGACACATATTACAATTAAATAAATAATTTATTTTTATAATTAAATATTAAATTATGAATTATACTGTCCTCTAATGTATTCATTTGTCCCACTAAATTGACAGTATATTTTGGCTCTCATTTAGGAGGCTCTAAACAGGCTATGCAGATGGAAGTAGAGGTGGACAAAACCCTGTGACTGTGTAACATAACAGACCAAGTGTACCCCCTGTCAGTTTACATATGCCACCACTGTTGTATTGTCTGTCCTGACCAGGACATGAATTCTTCAGATGTGGCCAAATGTTTGAGAGCAAAGAAATCTGCTAACAACACCAGGTATAATATAGAGAGACCATTGCACGAGAGATGAGATCTCGTTTTTAAATCAGGTCTGCTAGAAATTTAAATAAAACTGAAGCCGACAACGTTTTCCGTAGACGTCTAAAAAAGTAACTTTTCACCCTGCATTTCTTTAATTCAGACAGTTTGGCCTGTATATATATGAGTGCTGTGACTGTCTTGCTGCTGTTTGTGTCTCTTAAAGCGCCGTCAGTCACCTTCCATGACACACTTATAAAAAGAGAGAGAGAGAGAAACAAAGGAAAAAGCAACAGAGAAGAGTTTTTTCCACAGTTAAAATCTGTGAACAATGCTTCCAAAATCAACCCACGGCAAAGGAGAACTGAAAACCTAAGCTTCTCATGTGGCTTAACAAAAGCTGAGTGTGTCAGAGTGGCGCTGCTTTTCAGAGGTGGTAGAGATCAAACGCCACGGTCCATGACAACACAATTCTCCTCCCAGACCTCCGGGCTTGGGGAGCCCTTATCCCAAAGGTGGCCCATCTCCTAGAAGAGCCCTGCTTGATATGCAGTTAGCAAAGTGACCACCTTCAGATTCTTAATAGATTGAGCCACCAACTTATATACCTTTTGGTACATGGAGGCGGTGAAGTGAGGAGGACAATCCATGTCACTGCCTTCCATCACATCCCCCTTAGCATGCAGTAGTGGGAACTGGAGAGATGCTGTTTCCGTTTAGAGACAGGGGTTCATCTTTGATATGACTACCACCTGCAAGCAGCTCTCCCGGTATGCTGCACACTCATGCATGTGATACAGAGGGAATGAGGATCTCTCCCCAAGATCATGAATCTGCAAGCTGCGGGGCAAGTTTGCTAAATTTAACGACAGACAGGCGCAGGTCCACCACAACGTGAAAACCACAACATGAACAACTTTTTCTGACAAAAAGTTGAAATACTAGTATAATAGACCATATAATCCCAACCCTAGAAAACCCACATTCGTGACTAGATTTGTAGTCACGTTGTTAAACAGTTGATGCTGGAGCTCAAGAGATCTTCACTGAGAAGAAAGCGAGAAGGTCGGGTATGTGGCAGCAGAGGGTTATAAAACGGTATGGTCCGGTCATCTGCACTTCAATAATGAAATTTGTATTGTCAGTATTGCAGACTATGAAGAAGAAGAAACTATTTCCTCTGTTTTACTAATACTGAAATGTTGTCTAAGTGAGTCATTCCAAGTGTGAGTTTCATATAAAATACTGAAGAACAGAGTTGTATAATTTCATAAAATATGGGGCCCTTACTTTGACTAAACTGGCACAATAAAATCTAAAGTCTGACATAAGCCTCCTGCCTAAAAGAAAAAAACTGTATAAATGACTTTAATGTATGTGTAAACAGTGCATGCTGTTTGGTTATATGTATGTTTAAGTTGTAAAATAAGGGATCTGAGTATTCTACAGCATAATGTACTTCCCACTGCAGTCTGGAGACTTACATGATTCTTGCTGTCTGGCCTGGAGCCTCCCAGGAGCAGAATCTTGGAACTCTGAGCATGACCATTCTGACAGGCAAGGTGGAGAGCTGTGTTTCCTGCCTGGAAATCAGAGAAGAAAAAGTCTAAACACCACATGGTCTGAACACAATATGGAGAAACCGCAATTTAAAAAAAATATAACATCATGGTATCTGTGTGACCTGTGTCAAAGAAACAGCGTGTAATGAAAACCAACAAGATTTCGTTTTTTTTTTTTTTTTGTATTTTAATGAATTGTGGCCATTATTTCCTGGTAAACTAGTGTCTGTTTCACAGCATCCACAAACCTCTGAGTAACTGCAGTAAAAAAAGAAGCCATCTACTCCCCTCCTACTTCAACCAGCTGGGAGAGGTTAGTCATGACAAGCTGTGTGTAAGCTAAGCACCACCTATAGCCATTATAGCTTAACACATGTTGTACAGTTGCACAATTTTGTGGCCCATCATTACAGTGTAACACTTTCAGTGGCTACTACAACAATAAAAACACTAATTATAGGAGCACAGTACATAGCAAACATATTTAATCAATGAGGAGCTCCGGTGTAGAATCACCTTGTTTTTTGCATGAATGTTGGCTCCAGCCTTCACCAGCAGTTTCACACACTGGCTGAAGCCATGCCAAGACACCTCATGGAGAGCAGTGTTTCCATCCTGACAAGATAAAAGACAAAAGCCCCACCAACAAACAACAGAAATCAGAGAAATTCTCTTCCTTTATAACTCTAGATTTTAGGAAACTATTGGGGAATTTTAGTGAAGTGCTCTTAAAAACATACTATTCCATTCAATTTGGAATTCAATGACTCAGCTTTTTGAGTCATGGAAAGTTTTTACTGACACCAACCAATATCATTTAATTTTGATATTTGCTAACCCGATACTGAGTCACTATGTCAATCAATCTACCTACATAAGCACTGCAATAGACAAGGTGGCAGACTTCCTTACCGAACCAACTTCACTTGCACAGCAAAGATTAGATGTGGTGGAAATAAATCAATGTAAGAGTTGCTTGTTCTCAAAAGATCTCAGTATGATGAATCCTCCCAGGTTTTATACATGCAGCATGGAGAGATGGATTGAACTGTACCTTGTCCTGTCTGTCCAGTGCACACCCTTCCTGGATGAGAGCACTGATAACATCACTGTTGCCCACCATGGCAGCCCTGTGTAATGCTGTCTGCTCCCCCTTTCAACAGAAACATAAAAAAACTACACTGAATAAAAATTAAATGACGAAAACATTTCACAGAAACAACAAGTACAAATACAAGCCATGGAGCTCCAGTTTGATATGACTATGTTGTTATATCATTCTGTATAATCTTTAAACCACTAAATGAATAGTGGTAAAGTAGCATGTTTATCTGACACCATTATTACTAGCTGAGTGCAGCTCAGCTGTGTCTGCTGCTAACACAGAATCCCTGTGATCCTGCTGCATGTTTTATTATTTTTTTCTTAACTTCCTTGTGATCATAGACATGACATGTACCTGGTGTAAACTAATCACAAGTAGTTTAAAAGCCTGTTAGTTTCAAGATTCAATATTCAAAAAACTTTATTAGTCCCAGAGGGAAATTATTTGCCTTATTACAGTTGCTCTCAATACAGACAGAAGGAAAGAACCACAACCAGAAAAAATCTAAAACAACACAAATAAATCAAATAACATAAATACAAAAACTATATGCACAGAATGTTGAAAAATGATGAAATGGGTCAATAATAATATACCAGAGTTAAATGATAACAAGAAAGCAATTTCTGAAGAAATTACATGGGAGAGCTGATCTGTTGCCGAAAAGACACCAACCGCTTAGAAGCTGCTGACCAATGACAAATTATTGCAAGTGCTTATGTAAAAGAACATCACAAAGCTAAGTTCATAAAGAGGAAAAGCTAAGAAAAGTAAAGGGTTGACACACTGAAAAACGTTCACAAAAAACAAAAAGTTGACAAAAAATAAAACTGATAGACAAAAGTGAGGCCAAAAAGACATATCAGAAAAAGACAAAAAAAAAGTGGAAAGGAAGTTCAAATAAAATAAAAAAACAAGATGCATAAATACATTTCTAAATAATAGGAAAGGAAAGACAAAAACGATCAAGTAACAAGACTTAAAGTTAAATGCACTGGAGAAATCAAAAAACATCATCCTTACCAAGCTGGGGCAGATGTATGATGGCATCATCCACTCCATCATACATCTGTTCCCATGCACCTACACCTTAGAGCAATTAGGAAAATACAGACAAGTTTGCCTTCATTTTTTTTTTCACAGTTTTCAGACATTGTTCATCCCTATAGACACATTTTTCATGTTCTTTTATGAATATGAATCACCATGGTAACACAAATCCATACCAAAAGTCATAGCACACTATTCCTGATCGAGCCACATGATTTTATGTATCATATGTCAGGGTTTTCTCAAAACTGCAAGATGAGTTTCACAGTAAGATTTTGGCCAGAAGAAGAAGGAAAGGATGAAGATAAAGAAGAAGAAAAAGAAGAAAAAAATATGCAGGATTACATATAGTAGGCTTCTCTGTTACACAGAGGCCCACTAAATAATAATAATAATACTATTAAGAAGACGATGTAGAATTAAATATGGGCGGCTTCTCTGTCAGAGCAGCAGCTGTGTCAGATTGGAGTTTGCTCAGGGAAGGAAGGATAGGTGGACATAGTGCTGACTCAGTAGGAGCACATCTGCCTTACTTCCTTCATTATCTTTTCCATTCATCCTCCTCTGTATTATAATCTTGTTCTCTATCTTCTGCCTCAGTATGTACATTCGGCTCCCTTCAGTTCTGGAGGATGTACTATCCTATACTATTGTTGCAGAAGTCACTGGCCACATAAAGTGAACCTGGCAGCTACAAATATCTGGATTATCACCATTTAAGGGGAAAGGGGTACTTCCATCCTGAGGACAAATGCACACAGGGGCATGAAACATGAAACACCATATCAGCATACAGAGAAATTACTCACATCGTCTTGGATGTCCAGGTTACAGCCAGCTTTGAGCAGGATATGCACAACTTCAATATAGCCTTTGTAGGCAGCCAGGTGCAGGGGGCTTCTGCCATACTGTCAACACAAACCACATACAAAACAACAAGCATGTTGTTAGTATAAAAAAAAGTTAGTATAACATATTGAAAACATAGATTTTATGAAAATAATAATTATATTTCAAAGTGTATATGAAAGCTGTGCACTTTAAGAATATGGACTCTGCTTTAAATTAATCTAAATAGATTTTATGTGACCCACATCAAGAGGTATATATTTGGTAAGTGCCACTTATATACTTTCAAAAAAATTACTAAGAATATCAAAGACCATTTAATTCCAGAAGAACAAAACTTGGGGTTCTAATATACTCATGCAGGTTTTAATGACTTTTATATTTCCATTCAGTGACTTTATGCCTCTTCTACTTTTTACCAGTGCTCATCTTTGGAAATGAGACTATTCCAGTTCTCTTTGACTTACTCCACATTGACATTGACCTACTTCTGCATACATATAAAGTACTTAATAATCAGGCTCCATCTTATCTTAAAGACCTCATAGTTCCATATTTTCCAAGCAGAACTCTCCTTTCTCAGACTGCAGGTTTACTTGTGGTTCCTAGAGTTTCCAAATGTAGAATGGGAGGCAGAGCCTTTAGCTATCAAGCTTCTCTCCTGTGGAACCAGCTCCCATTTCAGGTTAGGGAGACAGACACCCTCTCTACATTTAAGACTAGACCTAATAAAGCTTATAGTTAGAGATGGATCAGATGACTTTGAACCATCTCTTAGTTATGCTGCTATAGCTTAGTCTGCTGGGGGACCTCTTCTGACAAACTGAGCTCCTTTCCTCTCTCCTTTCTCCTCTATCCATTCAAATGCTACCATTGCATGTCATTAAATTTGTGTCTTCTCTCTCTTGTAGTTGTGTTTCCTCCTCTCTGTCTCCCGCTCTCTCTGTACTTTTCTCCAGGTACCCTCGGCCTAGAGCTGTATTTCTCCAGAATCCAGTTGACCTGCCCTGACCTTGCCCGTTGTTCTTTTCTCTCTCCTCTTTCCACTCACCCCAACCGGTTGAGGCAGATGGCCGCCCACCCTGAGACTGTTTCTGCTGGAGTTTGACTACAGCAACCTTAAAAGCATGTGGTACATAGCGTGTTAGTAAAGTCTTGTAAAGTCAAATGTCTTGTGTGAACATAGTAATAGCACTCAAGTGCGTGCCAAAACAACCACACCAAGACCGCATAAAAAAGGTTGGTCTTGATCCGCATCATCTAGTGACCTCTGGTGAGATCCTCCTGGCTCACACTAAGGTGTAAAAACACCCTTAATAATGTGACCCCTTGTTGAAAACCCCTTATCATAAGAAGCACACTATATAAATGTCTGATTCCATGAAACCAAGGAAGTGAAGGCAAAGTCTGAACAAATCTCCCCAGATAAAAATGGGCGAGACACTGTAAATGCAGCGTTCCACCCCTCCGTTAGCAAAACGCAATAAGAGAAGGAGTTTCAGTATTTAATATGTTGAGTTTCAGAAATTCTCTGCATTGAGCCAGTATACGTTGGGATGCATCCAAGTACAAACACCTGGGAATGTACTAGGACAATGAAATAGACTGCACAACAAACTCATCAGCACTGTCCAGAAATGCTCACAGCCAGATGTATTTTCTGAGGTGCCTCAGGCCCTTCAATGTCTGCAGCACCATGCTGTGAATGTTTTATGAGTCTTTGGAGGCCAATGTAATTTTCTGCTCCACAGAGCCCCACAGGTGATCCTTTCTCAAACTTTACAACTTGTACAGTACGTACTGTATGGGGGAGGGGAACTCATCATCAGAATCATTAGGTCATATATATGTTGTCATTCCACTCTAGTCTATTAATATTGAGCTATTTCCATCTTTACATATAGTGGCAAGAAAAAGTATGTAAATCTTCTCGACACTTAACAGCAATCTTCTCTGCCAGTCTCCCTGAGACTCCCCCCTCTGATCATGAGAAAACCTTCTGAAAACCCTGGAACAACAGAAGCCTCTACAGGAAGCACTGGCTTCCTGTAGCTGTCCACATCAGGTTGTCAACTCAACAGCACCTGCCTACCTGAACTCCCTCATCCAGGTCTCCAATCCCTTTCATCCATTGCGCTCTGCCAGCAAACAAGGCCTTATGGTCCACTCACTTCACCTCAAAAGATCTCAGGCAAAGCTTTTCAGCTCCTTGGGTCCAAAAGGATGGAACGACCTATCCACCTCTGCATGCTCAGCAGATTCATCTTTGTCTCATGAGTCTCTTAAACTGTAACTTTTAGCTAATTTCTGTAGTTTTTGGCAAATGCCAGCTTGGCCCTTCTATTCTTCTTGCTAATGAGTGATTTGCATCGTAGCCTCTTTACTTTGGTTCATAAAGTTGTGAAACTTTTACTGCTGCTCTCTGGAGTACCTAGGGGTTCATAGACTAAGTCTGCCCTACCAACTGAGCCACTTGCTCACTTCAATTCAATTCAATTCAATTTTATTTGTAGAGCGCTTTTTACAATTGACATTGTCACAAAGCAGCTTTACACAACCAAAGAACAGTACATGAACAGTGTATGTGTATGAGTCATAATAATCTGATTGTCCCTGATGAGCAAGCCGAGGGCGACAGTGGCAAGGAAAAACTCCCTGAGAAGGCAACAGGAAGAAACCTTGAGAGGAACCAGACTCAACAGGGAACCCATCCTCATATGGGTGATTACATGCTGTGTAGGCAGCAGTCCAGTATAACAGTTAATGTCACTTACCTTGGTGACGGCTACTTTTGCACCCTTGTTGATAAGCTGGACCACATTCTCGGCTTGTCCTTTGTGTGAAGCTATGAGGAGGCGCTCAGAGAGTGCAAGGACCTCATCTGCTTCCTGCTGGCTCATGAAGCAGGACAATTGATACTGCGGTCTTCAAACACGGTGCTGCAGGTAATGAAGGCAGTAGCTGTGATGGTGATCTCTGATGTTCTCTAACTCATGGTGAGTTCAGTTGCAGGTAGAGGTGTCAAAGAGGTGTTGGAAAAGCTGCCACTATTGCCACTCAAATTCCTCCACTTCATCTTCTCAGCTCTTGGAAAGAGTAAGTACAAGTCAGCATGTGCTCCAGTATCCATGATACTAAGATTTAAAGGACAATAAACAGAGTAAACTGACATCACTACTATCTGTGTTACTAAACCCACATACAATCATCACAGAGTCATGTAAGCTGGACAGATATAACACACACAAAAGCTGCTGCTTTACATACAAAGACACATAAAAAACTTGTGTACAGCAAACTCCATAGATACCTTTGGGGTTTTTTTTTTTAATCACTCAGTTACTCTGTGAGAAATACCCATGGTCCTAAGCATCCTAACTTCAGGTAAGGTAAAAAATATAAGTTTTAATGTTCCCTTAATTTTATGTATTTCATTAATTATTTATGAATTGAATTTAAATAAACTGCACTGAATTTAATTATTTATTTTGCTCTTTTATATACATTCTTTGTGTGTACCTGGCTAATTAAACACATGGCAGATGACATCAGCAAGGCTAATTCACAGCACCACAGACATACATGGCTAAAACTTAGGTTCATTGTCTTACCCAAGAATGCCCCAATTGTGTAATCAGCTGAAGATCAAACCACCAACAAAGCAATTTTTTCCCAAAATAAAATATGTTATTGGCTGTCAATGTGTGTCAGTTATACTTACTGAAGCCTATAACTGCCCAGTTATGTGCAATAAAGAAGTTAGTTTAGTAGTTTACAGTAGTTAGAGGCTGCTTGTCACTGTATATATAACCAAAACATGCTGGAGTGTAAACGCATGAAAATGGCATAAAAAGAAAAGGTGTGCTCATGAACAGTGAATAGCTAGAATTTGTGCCGAGCAGTTGGCAACAAAGTCTTTTGGATCTACTTAATGAAAATGTCAAGGAGGCATATACCTCTACTGCCTTACCACCACAGGTCAGACCACTGCCTAGTCCTACTGCAAACCTCTTATAAACCCTGTGTGCTGAAGCAACCTGCAACCACCATCAGTCAGGAACTGGACACCTGAGGCTGTTGAGTCTCTAAAGGACTGCTTTCTATGTACAGATTGGAAGGTATTGCCGGGAGCAGGTGGGAAGAGAATGGACACTGACAGACAGGTTGACTGTTTCACAGATTACACCAACTTCTGTAGAGAAATTGTTATACCTACAAAGTCTGTGCACTGTTTACCAAATAACAAACCCTGGATCAAGGAGGCTATCCTTAACCAGAAAAAGGAGGCATTTAAAGATGGAGACAAATAAAGGCTCAAACATGTCCAACATGAGCTGAAGAGGAAATTGAAGCAGGCTAAGGAGAACTACAAAAATAAAAAAGGGAGAAACTTACAACAGAACAACATCAGATAAGTGTGGAGGGGAATTAACAACTTAACTGCTACAAGAAGAACCAGGCACCAGTGGGCGATGTGGACAGAACCATAACAGAACATAAGTTCTTCAATAGGTTTGACGCTGCTACAAATCTGCAGCCTGTGCCCCCACTACCCATTATTTCTACTCAATGTATCCTCCTCCATCTACTCCATCTTCTTTCCCTACACCTGTGTGCATCTCAACTCCTGTGGCTATGCCCTCTCCATCACCTGAGCATGCTACACCATCTGTCACAGCAACAGGGGTCAGGCTGCAATTACAAAGACTGTGCCATTGGAAGGCAGCAGGCCCAGATGGTGTATGTCCTAGGCTGCTTAGAGACTGTATTGCTTAATTATGTGAGCCTCTAAAGAGGACCTTCAACCTCAAACTGTGGAAAACATTTTGTATTTTTGAACTAAATGACTATACGTCGGTGGCTCTCACATCCCACATTATAAAGGTCCTGGAGAGGATAATTCTGCGCCTACTAAGACTCTAGGTTAAAAGCGCAATGGAGTTTGCTTATAAGGAACACATTGGTATGGATGATGCTGTCCAAATGCACTCCAGTCTTACTTGAGTGTTCTTTTTTCATTATTTTGTCAATGTAATGACTTACTCTTAAAAACTTAAAGAGGCCTTGGCTTGTTTATTTGTTATGATTTTTAAATCAATTTTTAGGACTCCTCTAGAGAAGAAATCATTTCATTTTTTATTCAATATAATTCTATGCCTTGGGATCTTTTTAGATTCAGAGGCCATAGTTGTATAGTTAAAATAAAGAAATTTTATTTGTTTCTACCCTCTGTCCAATTCTTAAAAGCCTATAAAATTTCACTGGGGCAATTCTGATGTAATTAAGCCTCATATTTCATTATATGAAGTTGTTTATATTATGCCCTTTTGCGTTTTACAAAAACAGGTCCCTGAAGTCCCCTAGATGTGCCTGTAATCTGTCATGCTAAAGAATTATATTATTATTGTAATTATTATTAGAGTATAGAAAGTAACAATTCTGAAAATATCTTTAAACAGACCCTCTCAAAAACAAGCGGTTTTGTGGTTTTAGCCGGAAATGTTCTCCAGCCTCAGGGTCTGAGAGAAGCTAACATTAACCACATTAGCTGTTAAACATTACTGTGCAGCTAAATACAACAAGCTAACCCAGTAAACAAACTTTAGAATGGTAACACTTACGGCTTCAAACTTTGAGTAAGACCCAGGTTTACGTAACAGATAGTCAAAATTTGTCCATCTTTGAGCTTCAGTCCTGAAATTAATCTAGCATGCACTGGCACATATACTGGACCTCTCCATCAAAAACAAATAAATCCGCAGTTTGTTCCAATCATCAGAGGATAAGAAGAGACTTCTGAGCCAGAAAAACAATGTCGGAGTGCAAGTGTAAGGCTGAGGTTGTCATGGGCGGTGTTTGGACGAAGCCCAAACAGGGATTGGGAGAATTGATTATATGTTATTTTAAGCATGAACTATAATATAACTTACAAAACAAGTAAGAAAGTGCACTTCTAACTTACTAACTTTTAACTGTGTGTGTCTACATGCATGAGAGTATACTGTACCATAAGATTCAGTGTAAAAAACGCAATTGTCTTGTGTTTGCCTCTCTTCAAAGTAAATGGATTAGAATTCTTATTAAAATAATTTATTTCTGAATGAGTCATCATTTTATGTTATGTTTTCTTTTTTTACACCAATACAAATATGCTTGCATATTTGGTTAATATAACTAATAAAACTGGGATTCTGAAATGGAAAATTAGACCACACACTTCTAAATAGTTAAAAAAAATAAAATAAAAATTCTCGCAGCCATATATTCTGGCCCTCTTAGATGGTCAATTCACTAAAGATAAAAAAGGCTGCTAGTACACTATGCTTAACATTTGAATGAAAACCCCATGCCAGTTGAAAATGAATAAGATTAGGCAAATGGGGAATTCTCTCCTTGACTAAATTCCAGTTGATTCTTCAGAAGATCCTGTCAGGAGACCCCCCCACACACAAAGCAGGCCTGGCAGTCACAGTAAGGCTTCTGACATGCAGCTAGGCAACAGGGCTTTTGTGCAAACTTTCAGGAACTCAGGACTTAGTTCAAAAACAAGAAATGCCAAGCCCTTGCTTTTCACATGGCAAAGAAAGGCAGCCCTGAAGAATAATTATTAACCTGTTTGCTCCTGAAAAACAACTATGTCCTCAAATAGACAGATGAATGCTTCATATCTGTTGTTTGGTATACAGAAAAGGGCTAGGGTAATTATTATGAGAGATGCAAAGCATTCTTTTTATATGAATTAGAAACAAAATCACATTGACAAAATTAAAAACCAAGTCAAAATACAGCAGCAGTAGAGCTGTGTGCTGTTTATTTTGCTTTAAACTGTAAACTCAATCCCTATGTCAATGCTATAAAATCACACATGATTTGGACAAACAATGCTGATATTTTAAATCTGCTTTTGGATTTAGGGTCAAAAGGTGAATATGAACTTTTACAACTACACATATAAAGGTTCCTATTATGCAAAACCCTGCTAATTTCTGTACATGTATATCAATCTATGGTGCATGTAGACACACACCAAGTATGTTAGATTATAATAAGATCAATTTTAGTAATCAACGAAGGGAAATTCAGGAAGTACACTTCATCCTTTTGGCTGCTATTAACTTCAAGACTGAAGCTCAAAGATGTTTTTTTGTTTTGTTTGTTTGTACTGTGTTAGCTAGTTGAATGTAGCCACATTAGCTGCAGAGTAATGCTACACAGCATGCAAGATATCCTAGAGAGATCATGTGAAACTTTTTAAGCTATATTTAAAGCCTGTGTTTTTTCTGAAAATAAATGATTATCTGGTTTTCTTGTATCGGACAGCACATCACATTTACCAGAAACAATAAAGGCTATCTGCCAAAAATCTGCCTGTCTCTGAAGGAGTCTTCAGCCTCACATGAGTAAAGGTCTACAGCCTAGTTTATTTGGTTTTACATTCTTACATGTTTCCATTAAAATTTGTCATGTTGCTGACAAACAAGATCCTTTAGGAAGTTGAGCCTTCACCAACATTTTGCTCACAACTGATATCTTGGACTGCTGTGCAGGTACATCAAGTGTTATTACTTTTATCTTGAGGAAATTGTCTGAGGTCTCTGCTAATATTACATTTTTTATTAGTTTTATTTTTACTGTTCTTGATGATTCTTTGGTCCACCTTGTTTTACAATGATAATGTGCACTAACCACAAGCAAAACCATCAGCTGGAGACCCTTTCTTCAAAGATTACAAAGAAAGAATGCTGTATGCTTTTTAATTAACAACACTTTTGTAATTTACATGTGGTGTTTACTATAGCTCTTGTAAATTCGGACACATTCAGAACACAATAAATATACATACAATGTATATAAATTACTCTGAGAAAACGTAAATTCTAAACTCAGTCATTATTTAGTCAAGCACATATAAAGAATTAAAAAATACCAA
Source organism: Anabas testudineus (assembly GCF_900324465.2). Taxonomy (NCBI): domain Eukaryota; kingdom Metazoa; phylum Chordata; class Actinopteri; order Anabantiformes; family Anabantidae; genus Anabas; species Anabas testudineus. The sequence goes on from NC_046632.1 coordinate 835,829, forward strand.
CCAGTTATTTGTGTGTCACATATTACAGAAGGTATGTGGATTATGGAGCATCTGTGGATGATGGATCATCTTTGAGAAAGCTTTTTTGCATCTGTCACCAAAGGAACTGTATGGAAAACATTAGCAGTCAAGCACCAGTGTCCTGTCCAGTAGGGTTGTTTTGCTTGTGTTGAATCCACAAACCACACAGGCCAGAATAACAGCTTTTTCCAACATACAGGGAGGCACCAGCCCCACAGGACTCTGGAAACTGGAAAAAAGACAAAAAAAAAACAAACATATTGTAAAACATTTTTATTTCACTTCATTTCATTTGCCAAGTAAAGATCTATCAAAAGTCTGTTACCAACTCTTGTGGTATCCAGCTCCAGCTCTTTACTGTTAGGAGTCAGTGCAGCCTTGAGTTGCCTATATATATATATATATATATATATATATATATATATATATATATATATATATATATATATGTGTTATGTTATGCAACACCAGAATTTCCCTTTACCCATCTTCTCAGATAGATAAACAAACTAAACTTACTGATGTGTTCCTCCTTAGCTGTAAATGCCCTAGGTCAGCATAATGCACATGCATTTGAAACTCCAAACCGGACAGACGTGTAACAATTTCAAACACACCACGTCATTATTGTATCAGAAAGTTGCTATGCAAAACAACTAGGCCTAAATTGTAGACAGCAAGCAGAATTATGTTACAAATCATCACTAAGTCAGCATTGAAGTCTGTATCCATGAAACTAGTGGGCTTCTAGGTATGATTACAGTCAGATCCACCATTCTCGTTGGTCAGTCACACTGAGTTTAATGTATTTCAGCAACCCATTCCCCATTACCAGGGTGACAAGAAGGATGCTATAACCTGAACTCTGCTATGTCATATGCGCTTCTACCAAGAGATGTGGGGATCACATCTCTTTTGCATTCTAAGTGACACACCCCAAATAGGCTTGTTCTTTCAGAAGGCTTAAGGCACACATTTTCAGGCCAGTGGGAGTGTTCTACATCTATAGCTATTTTTTGGCATAAAAATTTACAGACACATTCTTGAGACATCCACAACCAATATCATTTAGCCCACAAAGCGATATAATTTGGCCTCCTTTAAACAACAAAGAACAAAACGCCATTTTTATTAGATGATCTAAATTCAAAGTAAAAGTAAAATAGTATTGTACAATATTGCTGAAAGGTGTGTCTTGTTATTACCTTGTTGATACCATGGCTGTCCTGTGGTATAACAGATATAAATGTCGCATTGAGCACTTTGATCACACTGACACCAACAGCATGTGGAGAGGCATCTGGACGATAACTGATTACAGACACAGTGATCAGCAGGTCAGCCATGATCCTGCTCTCCCCGATGCCTTAAACAGTTCCTTTGCACGCTTTGATACATCTAGCAGCAGAGGAAGTGGACAGCTTCTATAACTAGTGGGCCAGCACCAGCCTCTAGTCCTGCAGATACACCAAGTGAGCTCCACCCTGATGAGAAACAACACTAATAAACCAAAAAGTCAGCTGCCTCCTGTCTGAATGATTACTGGCCAGTCGTTCTGACACCTATAATCATGAAGTGCTTTAAGAGGATAGTCCTGAAGTACATTAAAGACGGCATCCCTGCCGGTCTGCATAACACATAAGTAGGTTTGTTGGGTTTTCTATATAATTCTATATACAGTTCTATTTGGTAAAGTCTTAAACCTTAAACACTGTCAAGTGAGATCACTTCTGTTGTGATTTGGCACTATACAAATAAAATTGAATTGAATTGAATTGAATTAACTTGATCTCCCCATACAGCACACCTGGTGAAGAAGGGTCAACAGAGACTTTTCTTCCTCAGGAAGCTGAATTGGGCTGGACCTTCCTCCCAAAATTTTTACAGGGTCACAATAGCAAATGTTCTCTGTCTTGGAATAACAGTGTAGCTGCACGGTACTTTGAGCCCGGGTGGTGAGAATAGCACAGAGGATCATAGGATGTCCTCCATGCAATCTAGACTCAGTGTATGCTAGTCAGGTCCATGAGAAGGCCAGTTGTATTGCTGCAGATCCCACCCACCTATGTCATGGATTGTTTGTGTCTCTTCCTTCATGGAAGAGGTAACGAAACATAAGGACTAGAAATAGCAGACAAAAACACAGCTTCTTCCCACCCTCCCTTCATACACACACCCCTCCCCTCACAGCCTGAAGCACACACTTGAATTGACCTGTGGCCCTCCTACATCTCTACTGCTGCTACTTATTGTACATATTATATTTTTTTTACTATTTACCACTTATTGTTCATTACTGTTAATATGTGTATTTTTAATTCTCTTGATGAGAGCTACTCAGAGAAATTTCATTGTGGATGCATAATGACAATAAAGAATTCTTGTATTATCTATCATATCTTATTTAGCTGTCTACGCAGAAATTTATCTTAGTTTTAGCAGAATTTTAAGTGTACTTGATTTAAAAATGAAGCATTATCAGCATTATCCTGTAAGGATCTCCTCTTTCTTCTAGCTGCTCCTCTCTGCTAAAAGTAGTAGAGTGTTCAGTGTTGACAGCCTTTATCATGCACATGTATTCTTGTAAAAAGCTGATTAGAAACATGTATACATGGCAGAGAAGTTGGAGTCCTCAGGGAGAAATCTGACCTGGGGAAATCAGACTTTGCATACCCATGAAACCAGCCATTTCAGTTACATGACAGTTAGGAAATTGGCTATGGTTAAATATAACATCTAGCCACTAAAAAGTAGTAGAATCTAAAATGTAAAGCTATAATCAAATATCAAATCAATTGAACTTATCAATGTCAAGGCAAAGTCAATGTCCAAAGCAGAGGACAGTGATTAAGCTCCACAGCTTTAACAGTGTCAGTGGCACTGTCTGTGATAGTGACCTGATGCTCCTCTCACAGGGCCTGTGCAGCTACTAAGTCTTTCTTGGGGAAATAGATCATCAACATTACTGAGTTGGTGATGCAAGGAGATGTGTTTCTTTTTACGCTGTTTTTTGTTTGTATTTCACCATTTACTATCAGGGTACAGAGAGCTGGGTTCAAGTGAGGGCACAGGATTTACTGATGTCACTGCAATAAAAACAATGTAGTCCTGTACACCAACATCAAAGAAAAAGAAGCAACTGAGACCAACTGTTGTGTTGCCTTCATAAGGACCAGAAAATAGCAAGGCATAACTCCAGAATAACAGCTGATGCTGGTAGTCTGTATCATTCAGGGACTGCAGATATCCAACAGTAAACCAAGTAGCACTTCAGACTAGGGTCAACGGTGCAGACACACAACAAAACTATCCAGACAGATGTTCATCAATGGCTAACCTTCAAATTGATGTTTCCTAGCAGTAGACCATAGGATTTTTCCCAGCTGTTCAGACCTCTTTTTTATCCTATTAAGCTAAAAAAATCTTTACTCAGCTGACATCTGCTGTTCTCCAGTGTAAAAAATGAAAAGACAGTCCGATGAAAACATAAACTATGAAGGTTTTGTCACGGTCTCCAGCCACACTCCCTGTTCAGACCATATGTGGTATTATTATTGCTCTCTGTCTGTGCCTCTCCACTCTCTCCCATTGATTACCTGATCAGTTCCACCTGTTCTGACACACTCTCTGATAAGCAGGTCTGCAGCTGTCTGTTTCTAAGCCAGATTGTCCGCATTCATCGTTGAAGCAACTCTCCAGCCTTTATACCAGATAACCTGCTATCGACCTGGACCGTCCTTTGACTGCTGGTTCTTTGACCACTTGTTTTCTGTAAGTTGCACCTGTGTCTTGGATTGTGGATTTTATACTCTGTTTACTGCTATATCTACAGAGCCTTTTGTCAGTATCTGCCTTTCACAGTACGCCTCTCCAGCCTCATTGAGCCTCATTGAGCCTGCATCACCTGCTTCATCCCCTCCCAGGATTCTGCCTCCTTTTATCGCCTCTCAGCCTCCATGGTATCCAGAGCCCTTCTCGGCAAATGCCAAATTGCCGGCATAATTTGGACTACACCTCCCAAAATTCTCTCCTTGTCTGCCACCTCCTTCCGGATTACTTCCTGGTTTTTGCTATTACTATCTCTCTAGTGAGTCTCAGTTGCACAATTTCTTATTCACTGCACCTGTTTAGCCTAACTCCCCTCTGTTCTTTTTAGATCCCGTGTCCCAGATTAGACCTCAGTTTTGTTTTGTTTTTGCCTAATTGGTGAGCCATGGCTGTGTTGTGATTCCTGAAATTCTCTGATAAGATTGTATTTTTAATCAGTAATAGAAGACACAACTCACACAGGCTGATCCCTGTGCATTAATTTGCTAGGGGCAAGTACTAATACTCCAGTCACTATTATACCACTAGTACTAATGTTGTTCTATGTAAACTTTACAACACAGTATTGTGACAGCAGTGACGGTTCAGCTTTCACTTTTTCCACCATTACATTGTATGTTTAATTTGTACAATAAAGATATTAAAATCAGTAACATAAAACAACTCTGCCAAAACGGCATAGTTCAACTGACAAAACTCAGTCTTTCACATTCTGAACATCTCATCTACATGTTATCAACAAATTACCAGAAAATATCTTGCTTTAATTTACCATAAGGATTGCACATGACTACTTACAGTCTAATTTGCCTACAACAAATTGTGTTTTCTGCTTATGGTCTGCTGCTTTATATATAGATTTATCTCGGTGATTAAAGTTTCTCGTTTGCAGTAATGTTGCAGACAGTGTTAGATTTAAGCAGCAAAACTAAAAAGTCCATGTAAAAATTGAAAAGCTCAACACAACAACTCACTCTCTCAAAAAAAAAAAGATTTGCTGAAATTTAAAATGTAATCACAGCTTTGATGAAGCTGGACGACTTAAAGCCGCTTTGATTCACTGCAGAAACTGTAGGTGTGTGATCAACAGTTACCTGTGCAGAACAGTGTTTAGGCTCATAAGGCTAATATGATCCCTGCGTTAAAGCAGAAGATTTTGATAATTAACCATTGCTGCACATAAGAAAACACACCGGTTCTTTTAATTTGAGATTAATTTTTTAAGGATCAAACTGCACACAGAGAATAGGTTGTCACGTTCACACACATATTTTAATAAAGCAAAGCATTTTGAAGACATGTAATCGCACAGGCTGACACCGCAATTGCACCCTGTTTATGTCAGTGAAGATTCTAAGTCATCCTGGTAAAGTCATCGCTTCCATTGTTACACCTAACAAGCCTATTAAAGCCAGGCGTGAAATGATGCCAAGTTGGTTGGGGTGAGTGGAAAGAGGCGAAAGAAAGGGAGAGCAACACAAGCACTTGAGTAGTTTCATTTTCAGTTACTTTAAGGTTATACTTATAATAACCAAATAATTTTTCTAAAGTTCTTTATTTCTACTTTGAGTGTATGTCAGAATAGTACAACACTTTCACTGTAAATTTATTACAATACAGTAACATTTTTAAAAACTGATCAAAAAACTGTAACTTAGTCAGACTAAAGTCCATAAAAACAAATTTCTTAAAAGGGAACACTTATTCTTTTCTACTTGCTATACATTTTAAAATACATATTCGTTACTTCAAATACAATAAAGAATGTGAAATGGTGCTTTTATTTGTAGTCTACTTTTATAGGGAAATGCACTTTTGCTCGAGTATTGAGTTTGTGTAAACTGCACAGCCCCTGCCAGCAAAAGCTACAGCAAATGCCAAAATGGTGAGCATGTAGGCTACCTGTTGCTGTCAAACCAAAAAAAAAAAAAAGCATTGTGACAACAGGCTTATGCCAGATACACCACAACAAAATGCTGTTTTCCATGCAGTCTCCATCAATCAGTGAACAAGGGCAAACTATTATTATGCTAATTTCTAATGTGGGTTGTAGGTTTTTGTGTTCAAGACAAATAGTGGCACCAATTTCTAATCATTGGATGTGACTACAAAAGCAACTAGTACAGACAAGCTTGGTGTAGAAATTAACAATTCAGCACTGATTTTGCAAATCAGAGATTTTCTTTCTTCTATTCAGTTTATTTGTGTTCAGTTTGTATTGACACAAAAGTAATTTAATACGTAATGAGGGAGAGAACAAAAGCAACACAGAGACATACAGCTATCTAATGAGAGCCAGATTTTCATTTAACTATACGTTGTAAATAAATAGAATATAATTTGTTTGACAAAGTCACTGTGAATAACACACATGGTGGGGAGCGAGTCTTTAGCTTCCTCAGTTTTAAAGTGTAGATATTAAATCAAAACAAAGTCACATCACTCTACATTTGGCTAGCTAGTAGCATATCGGCTAAAAGTTACTGTATTATTGTAGCTATAGTTAGTGCCAAGACACGCAGGTAAGACAGACAATAAAGAGGAGAGAAGAGGAGGCCCTACGGAAAAGACAGTGACAAAATAAAAACAACTTGATAAAGTCGCTGTGAATTCAACAGAACAGGCTGAGTGAGTTACGGTCTTCTTACTGAAGAAAGTTAACTCGGTAATGTTATCTAACTAGCTAATTTCATGTGAATGTCTCTTCCAAGTCGCAGAACGTAGCGCTAAGTGAAGTGAGCAGTGTTCCCGGTACAACTCCAGCCCCAGAGATTCAGCAACGTCACGTCAAAACACACCCAACAAACAAGCAAAAACAACCGAACTAACCTCAAGGACGAACTCCCACACGAAGTGCCACGGTGTTGAGCAGTCCAGCAGTCCAGCAGTCCCGCTGGGCGCATGCTGTTCGAGAGGAAACGCCTGGCTTGAAAACACAGCGTCGCTTCGCTGCTCGTCGTCCTCGCTGCAGTTGTTCTCCCGAGTGCCCGCTGACGACGCTCGCGGGAGCGCGCACAGCTTAAACCAGCTCTACCAGACACACAGCATTTAATAATAATAATAATAATAATAATAATAATAATAATAATAATAATAATAATCCAAGTAAAGTACTGTTTAAAATCATTAATGCGAATGCTTTCAGATGAGTAAAAATAACAACACCAGCAGTTAAATTTTTTCATTTAATCATTTTATTTCGCCAATAAACCCCACACACGGTGCATGGATACACAGTGTTAGAGAAAAACCTTCTCTGTAAAAAGCTTTTACAAGCTTTTTATTTTTCTAAAGGTATTACTATATATTATTTCAGGATCGTCCATGTCATGTGACTATGTTCAGAAACAGTTCTAAAACGTTCAGCTACAGAGGCCACTCCTTTATATTCAATATTAGTAGGCTACTCTGCATATTTATGAATATAAAATATTCCAGTGTAAAATATTACTATACTATTGTAACAACATCCATGTCATGTTATCTATAGGTTCTGTAAACAGAACTCTTCTGCATCTTCCTTTGCACTTAAAAAAAAAACTTCTCTGCTCTTTTGTACTCACATCTCTTGAAACAGAAACACTTTTTTATAGCACTTTGCTTTGATGTTGTTTCTCCTTGACTCAGATTTTGTTTGTACCTCACTTGTAAGTCGCTTTGTGTAAAAGCGTCAGCCAAATGACTAAATGTAATGTAAATGTAAATAAAAGTTGAAGAAAGTTGTCAAAGTGAAAACAGGTTTCTACAAAGAAATGATAATTAAATAAAAATATGTGAGGTGAAATCAGTGTTTGCATTAATATTCACCTTCTTTAAAATGACTGACCTAATCCAATAGAATTCCAGATATTTGGTGCTAGCAGTCCCGCAATTAGTGAAATGGGGATCACCTGAGGGCAGTGAATGTTTTTCAAGTTATTGCATTACAAAGAAACTTGTGTCTGGAAGGTCCAGTCACTGGTTATTCAGTATTCCTGGCTACTATTACACCATGAAAAGAACACTCCCAGCAACTCAGAGAACATTGAAACATTGAAAATCATAAGTCGAGGGATAGATACAAGTAATTCTCCAAGGCACTGAACATCCACTGAGTTCAGTGATATCCATCATCAAGAAATGATAGGAATATGGCACATGTCTAAATCTACCTAGAACAGGTCGCCCACACAAACTGAGTTACCGTGCAAGAAGGAGACTAGTGAGAGAGGTCACCAACACACCGATGACTACTCTGAGGGAGTTACAAACTTCAGCAACTGAGATAGGAGAGACTGTACATACAACAACTGTTGCCGGGGTTCTTCACCAGTCAAAGATTTATGGGAGAACGCCACTGCTGAAGAAAATTCAATTCAATTAAATTCAGTTCAGTTTTATTTGTATAGCGCCAATTCACAACAAAAGTTATCTCAAGGCACTTTACAGTGTAAGGTTTAAGACCTTACAGAAAACATTTATACAAAAAAATTATAGAGAAAACCCAACAATCCCATTTGAGCAAGCTTTAGGCAACAGTGGAGAGGAAAAACTCCCTTTAGAAGAAGAAACCTCCAGCAGAACCAGGCTCATAGTGGGCGGCCATCTGCCTCGACCAGTTGGGGCAGGTCAACTGAATTCTTGAGATGTACAGCTCCAGGCCGAGGATACACAACTACAGGAGAGAGAAGACACAAATTACATTAATGACATGCAATGGTGGCATTTGCATTGATATAGGAGAAAGGAGAGAGGAGAGGAGCTCAGTTTGTCAGAAGAGGTCCCCCAGCAGACTAAGCTATATCAGCATAACTAAGAGATGGTTCAGAGTCACCTGATCCATCTCCAACTATAAGCTTTATTAGGTCTAGTCTTAAATGTGGAGAGGGTGTCTGCCTCCCGAACCTGAGCTGGGAGCTGGTTCCACAGGAGAGGGGCTTGATAGCTAAAAGCTCTGCCTCCCATTCTACATTTGGAAACTCTAGGAACCACAAGTAAACCTGCAGTCTGAGAACGGAGAGTTCTATGACGTACTACGAGGTCTTTAAGATAAGATGGAGCTTGATTATTTAAAGTTAAAAATTTAAATTAATTTCTGGATTTTACAGGGAGCCAATGGAGAGAACAAACGTAGGAGAAATGTGATCTCTCTTGCTAATGTCAGAACTCTGGCTGCAGCATTTTGGATGGCTATCTCTTGATGGCCATAGTGACTCTTTTGAGTTCTTTTATTCAATTTCTGTGAAAGTTTCTTAGTTTCATCTACCAAAACAATTTTTTCTTTCTCAAGCACCATTACTGGAGAGCCACACTTGGTTAGTCCCTACGAGTCTTCTCTAAAATATAGTATGACCATACCAGTATGTGTTTGTGTATTTGACTGACACTCACTGTAACATAAGCCTAAATGTGTGCTGTAGTGTGTGTTCTACTAATATTACATGTATATAGAGACATATAGGTCTGAGTGTGCCTCTGTTCCTAGGAACCCCCCCCCCCCCCCCCCCCTTTCTTTTTTTTCACTCAGCTCTGAGATTGCATAGGGGAGGGAGGAGGAAGAAGAGGAACTCACTTTCCGTATAGCTTTGACTTGCAAACTGAGCACAACGGCACAGCAGCAGTTGCACAGCCAACCCAAAAGCCGATCACAGCTAGAAAAAGACCACTACATATATATACAACAACAATTTTAATAGTCCATTCCACAACGTCACACATCCCAAGTCACGTTTTCAAACTGGCAATTTGCTCTCTCAAGACCATGAAAATCCCAAACAAGTAACATAGTGTAAAATACCAATACACACCATTCCACACACTTTTTACACTAGCACTATTCGCCACTCACACTCTCACAGCCAAAGGTCGCACATCACAACCATCACAGCATTAAGTACTATATGTGTATACACTGTTGTGCCCAACAATCCCAATCTGGTCATACCTGAATTTCGGGACAGCAAGTTCTGTAATAGTCCAGATTAACCCCAATTCAAGTCAATATAGTTTAAATGAGCTTTATTGTGACCCAGGCAGGAATTGCTCCGTTCCGAGAAACACATATCCCTGTCTCCAAAACCACATTCCACCTTCAGGCCAAAGTACAAACAGCTGAGACTCACATAACTCTCTGTGTGCGTGTACGTGTGTGTGTGTGTGAGTGTGTGTGTCAGAGAGAGAGAGAAAGGGAAATATTTCATGTAACATGTAATGTACTCCATACATGTGTCCAGTCATGGCAGCCTAACCACGACTGGCACAGCACACACACATCAGGAGCATGACTCACCATTGTGGTGGCTACTGTTGTGTGGCAGCACCACTGACATTATATTGAAGTGTACTGTATTTCTATAAGAGAGCTTTTAAGTCAGGATATGTGCAGAGAGAACTGAGGAAGAGAAGTGACCCACTTAAGGTCACCCTCGGCTAAATGGTTGAATGACCTAAATCTATTCTTCAATAGATTTGATCAGCTGCCCATCCCTGCCCCACCCAGCCTCCTAGGCTTCAGCCCCCCTCCTCAGTGCCCACAGCAGGTTACTCCAGCCCCACCTCTCTCTGCACAGCCCTCGGTTTTCAAATGACCCACAACACATCCCTCCTACCTCTCTGTAACACAAACCCCCCACCCTTATTCCCCAGCCCTCATTCCATCCATCCACTTTCCACTCACCCCAACCGGTCAAGCCAGACCTCTAAAGAGGGTTTTTCCTCCCCACTGTTGTCTAATGCTCAAATGTTATTGTTGGGTTTTCTGTATCATTTTTTGTATAATTATACTCTGTAAAGTCTTAAACCTTACGCTGTAAAGTGCCTGAGATAACTTCTGTTGTAAAATTGGCACAATACAAATAAAATTGAACTGAATTGAATTAAGTTAAATCCTGCACTGCCCCTAACAGAAGCCCAGGTGGGAAGAGAACTCAAGGGGATCAAGGTAAGGAAGGCTGCGGGGTCCTGTGCAGACCAGCTGGGCACCATATTACTTCATGTTCCATTAGAGCCTGAAGCTGGGAAAAGTCCCACAGCTGCGGAAGACATCTTGCATGTTGCCAATACCAAAGACGCGATGCCCAAAACATTTTATTGGGGACTACAGAACGGTGGCGCTGACCTCACATTTGATAAAGACACTGGAGAGGCTGGTGCTTAACCAGCTTTGCCCTCTGGTGAGTGTATCAACTTCAGTTTGCCTACCAGCCTTGCACTGGAGTTTAGGACGCAGCCATCTTCCTCTTGATTAGGAGAAGGCTGGGAGCACAGTGAGAGTCATGTTTTTTTACTTCTCCTGTGCATTCAATACCATCTAGTCTTTACTGCTAAGGTAAAGGTTAGAGCACATGGGGGCGGACCAAGACTTCTCTACCTGTACCCTGGACTATCTCACAAACAGACCACTGTTTGTCTGACATGGTGGTCTGCAACAGGGGAGCCTCACAAGAAACGGTTCTGGCTCTGTTCCTCTTCACTGTCTACACTGCAGACTTAATGTTCAACTCCGCCACCTGTCACCTGCAGAAGTTCTCTGATGACTCTGCCATTTTCAGCCCGATCACAAAAATACCTGGGTGTTCACACCAACAAACTGGACTGGACAGATAACATGGCTGCACTCTCTAGGAAAGGCCAGAGCAGACTCTTTCTGCTAAGGAGACTAAGACTAATACAGGTCACATATCAAGAGGAGTTAACTATACCCTTATTACACCTGGATAAAAAAAACAAGCAAAAAAGAATAAGCTAAACTTTCCAGCACAACATGGCATCCAGTACTCTATGTTTCTGCAAGCTGTGCTGACACAATTAAAACATTTTTAAAATGTAACCACCTGATTACCAATTAGTCTCACCTATGTTGCACCTGTGCAATCTCAACTAGAAAGTCCCATTTCAACATTTTCTCCCTCTGTGAAGCTTCTTATGTTCTGTTATTCAGAGGATTCAGCTCTGCCTCATTTCTCCAGCTTAACAGTCTAATCAGCCTAATTGTTTTCTTCTTCTAACCCTCACTCTCATTGTTTTCTAATTTGAGATATTTTGGCAAAGTAAATTATTTGATATAATGTTATAATATAAGACACATTTTGAGGTAATTTCATTAAAATTTCAAACTTTTTTCATACTGTAACTTCAATTTTTTGGCAAATTACCTGATAAATGCATTAAAGTTTCAAACTAGTTTTACATTAAATGCAAGTATTTCATTTAAATAGTGAAACAATTACTAAGTAATTATTTAGCAATTAGAGAGCTGTAATTTACCAGATTACCATTTTATCCTTACTGTACTTAAATATTACCTGCTCCACACTGTATTACAATGGCAATGTTCACTGACTACAAAAACAAAAAAACAAGCAGTTATTTGTGTGTGACTCATAATAGGAGGTATGTGGATTATGGAGCATCCACCTCCATCTTTGAGAAAGTTTGTGTGGACCTGTCACTGGAGGACCTGGGTGCACAGTGTGAGCAACCAGACGAGCATAAGGTTATCACCACCCTACTGTCCTGCTCCAGTGAGGTGCTCTTACTTGCTGTGAATCCACGAACCACACCGGCTAAAATAATAGCTTATTTCCCACACCCAAGGAGGCACGAGCACCACAAGACTCTGAAACCTGGCAAACCTGAAAATTTTAGTCTCCGGCTCTTTACTATTATGGGTTCAGTGCATCCTGGAGTTATCAGTTCTGTATTTTTAATAGTAATTAGTGATTTATGCACAGTCTATGTCTAAGGATCTAAGTCCTTATGAACCCCCTGCCCTCCTTGTTTTCCTACCATCTCTGCCTTCACAGCTGATTACTTGGATCAGGTTAGGCCAATTAATCAGTGCAGGCGCACTTCAAAAATAGATAGTTACAGTTTAGTTTATTATACCAGAAGAAGTAAATGTGCGAGTAGAGGAGATGGGGATGACCAGATCTGCCAGCCAGTGGTGTGTAGGGATGTAAAGAGGAGAAGCAGGTGAGCAGAGGGATAACTGAAATAATTGTGTGAGTAAGAATGGATCTCACTTACTTTGGAGGTAATTGTAGGTAAGTGAGCAAGTCAAAAGTCACTGGAGGTGCAGGGGATTCTGGGAGAAGGAATCTGGCTGTGCAATATGGCGGGACATGAAAAAAAAATAGATGGAAAAAGGAAGGCAAGGTGAGAGTTAAAAAAAAAAAAGATAACTAAAGGCGCGGTGGTCATCGTGAAGGTTCTGAGGTCAAGAGTCCAGTAGCAGGTCTGAGAGATCGAGTTGAGGTCCAGAGTAACAGGCTTGTATGTGGAAATTCAAAAAATTGAAGAGATATGAACAATTTTCAAGTTTCCACCTGCAGTTTACTACAGTTTAGCTTACTAACATAGTGGCTTGCAATTACCCCATAAAACGTATTTATGATTGCAGTTTAGTTGTAGGCAGCCACAACATCATGTTGCTGTTTTGTCTGATCTGTGTATTCGATGACTTTAAAACTCTCCTAGGCTGTAGCTGGGGGAGAATGACTTGTTTGCTAAGGCAGCTTAACTTAGAAATGCAAAGTGACACAAAGATTATGTTTTGATAATCTGTCTGTATATCCAATCAGCTGCACTCTCAATTAGGCTACAGAGTGATAATTAGATGTAATAAAATTGTCGGCCGTCATTTTTTACACAGTGTCTGTAACCATATATTTAATAAGACTTATATCTTTACCAGCTGCAAATGATTGAAACTTCAAAACGTTTGTATCAGCATTATTAAAGTTAAGCTATGCCCAAAACAAACTAAACAAACTAAGTCTTAGTTTCAGTGGAGATTCAGTCAGGGGAACTCAGTTTATCTGTATGAGTGAGTAATAAATGGTTAAAATACCACTAAAATGAACAATATTCAGGAGAAGATGATGATTAAAAATGTATTTATAATTCCTGTCTAAATTAACACTTTAACACCTTAGATTAAATTCAGAAAAACAAAAACAAAAAACCACAGAGGTGCTACAAATTACAAAGACAACAGCAGGATCACAGAGATTCTGTGGTAGCAGCAGACACAGATGAGCTGCAATAAGTTATAATGGTGTCAGATAAAAATGCTACCATGCTGCTATTTTACCACCATCCATTCCACCACTGCCATAAAAATAGTTGAAAAAGTTTCTTACGATGTCACAAGGACATCCTGACTGACCCGCTGTGTAATTAGCCTGAACTATTCTCCTGCTCTGGAGTCTGAGAGAAGCAGTTAAGCATTACATTCAACCAGCTAACTAACTAGTAAACAAACAGGACAAGACAAACATCATTTTGATTCAGGGACTGGTTTCTCTCTTCTCTTTCCACTCACCCCAACCGGTCGAGGCAGATGGCCGCCCACTATGAGCCTGGTTCTGCTGGAGGTTTCTTCCTCTAAACGGAGTTTTTCCTCTCCACTGTTGCCTAAAGCTTGCTCAAATGGGATTGTTGTATAATTATTCTCTGTAAGGTCTTAAACCTTACACTGTAAATTGCCTTGAGATAACTTCTGTTGTGAATTAGAGCTATACAAATAAAACTGAATTGAATTGAATTGAATTTCTACAAAATTGCCATCTGCCTCGACCCAACCGGTCGAGGCAGATGGCCGCCCACTATGAGCCTGGTTCTGCTGGAGGTTTCTTCCTCTAAACGGAGTTTTTCCTCTCCACTGTTGCCTAAAGCTTGCTCAAATGGGATTGTTGTATAATTATTCTCTGTAAGGTCTTAAACCTTACACTGTAAATTGCCTTGAGATAACTTCTGTTGTGAATTAGAGCTATACAAATAAAACTGAATTGAATTGAATTGAATTTCTACAAAATTAGAAAATGTAGAAAAAAATAGTCAGTCCAATTCTAACATACGGTGTGTGTGTATACATGTAAGTCATATAAATGTACCAAAATCACAGTTTTTTTTAAAATATGGGCACTTTAAGGTCTTCTTGAATTTAAAACACTGTGTTTAACAAAAAGAAGTGTGTGGGATTCAAGGTAAGATCCATGGACTTACATGTAGGAGTGGAAATCAGGCAAGGAAGGAGAAACAGATGTTAGTGGGAGGTGATAAACTAACCAAAGGCTCCACATGATTGGTAGGAGGTCTCTTTGTCATGTGCTAGTAAGAGAAAGAGCAGTGATTTACTAAAATCCAGGGTTTCTTTTTAATTATTGCTGGTATGGTACATGATCTTAATTGACTATTGATTTTCTTTTGTAGTGTCTTTGGATTTTGTTCTACACTTGGTTCGATACTGCAGCACCCCTTCAGATTGTCCTCTGTTCTTTCATTTTATCTTGTCTAGCAGAACCAGCAGATGGTATTTTTAATTCAAATAAATATATAAAAACTGTAACTGGGTATTTTAACTGCCATGTTTATCTAATAACACTTCTGTTTGAGGGTTCCGCTACTGCCGCTGTTGAGCGCTTGCTTAAGTGGGATTGTTGGGTTTTCTATATAATTCTGTATACAGTTATATTTCGGAAGGTCCTAAACTTTACACTGCAAAGTTCATTGAGATGACTTTTGTCGTGATTTGGCGCTATATATATAAAATTGAATTGGATATGTAGAGGAAAAAAAACATTTTACTTATGCTTTTAAGTTACATAAACATGTGTAGTAGTAATGCCTTTTTTAAAACATGGGACATTAAGGCCAGAAAATCTGTTCATGAGTGACAGTAAGACAATGCTCATCCATGCTGATTTTGGACCAGACTGGACATTGCAGAAGGAGTTCAGTGCTGATGAACAGACAACAAATCCCTGCTGCCATCTCTGTCAGTCTCCACTGCTTCCAGCAAACTAATGTTTCTCAAATTAAACGCACCTGTCAATTCAGAGCGGCTGCTGTTGCTTCCCACAATCTGTATCTCACCTCTCTAACTGTGTATTAGTTAGTTTATTAGTTCTGTTGTTTTTTAACTTTCACTGCTGTGCTGTGACGTGAATTTCCCTTTGGGGATGAATAAAAGTGTTATCTTAGCTTAATAATGATATAATTAAAATTAGTTCTACCATGCCTAAGCACATTTAATTGGAACATGCAATGGATGCTTCTATTCTCAATTTTGATTATATTAATTTAATGTCAGATGAGACACACTCAGAAGAATCTAGACCAGAGTGATAAAGTTCCTGATGAGGAACAGGAGACACATCAAACAGGTACAGTGCTGTGAAGAAGTAATTGCCCCCTTCCTGATTTTTTTATTTTTTGCATATTTGTCACACTTAAATGATTTAGATCATCAAACAAATATTATTATTACACAAATAAAAAATCAAACTTTTTCATTTCATTTATTGAGGGAAAAAGCTGTCCAAACCTAGCTCTATGTAAAAAAAAAAAAAAAAAAAAGTAATTGCCCTTTAAACCTTATGTTGTAGCTGAGAGGAGGACGCTGTCCAAACTTCTCTCAATCGATGACAATCCCTCCCACCCACTACACAGTGTGTTGGCTGGACAGAGGAGCATGTTCAGCCAATCTATATCCTCCATTTTCATTAATCTCACATATTCTGTATAATTTGAGTTTTCTGTATTGATGTTATTGTGTATTTATGTTGGTGTTGGATCTTTTCTGGTTGTGGTTCCTTTTCTTTCTGTCTGTGTTGAGAACAACTGTAATGAGGCAAAACAATTTCCCCCTGGGATTAATAAAGTTTTTTGAATCGTGAATCTGGTTAAATGGTAAATGGTCTGCACTTATATAGCGCTTTTCTACCTAACTGGTACTCAAAGTGCTTTACACTGCGTCTCATTCACCCATTAACACACACAAACGCACACACACTCACACACCGATGGCAGAGCTGCTATGCAGCTGACCTGACTCACCGGGGGCAATTTGGGGTGTCCCTGTTGAGTCTTGTATCTATGTAATTAAGTAACACCAGGATATAGGTATAGGATGGTGCTGAAAAACTGCTTTACAGCTTCTCTGAGTCACAAAATATTACAGAATAATGTTCGGGTCTGTTTAAATTAGGAGAGCCAAAGAATAGATTAATGCAAAGGGATGTGGTGTAAATACCATAGGACAGAGAAAGTCAGACTACATGTTGCCAGTTCAACCACTCTTTCCTCATTGTGTTGAAGTTGCATTCAGCCAGTCCTGGAACACTTACCTCTTTCTCCTCACAGGATTGATTGGAGGTATTATACAGTACTATGGTTTTGGTCAAGTTAAATACAGGTGACGATCTTATTTATTAAGTTCTTTTAATAAACAACTTGATTCTGCAGCTGCATTTAAACATTTATCTTTAAAATTAGGCAACTTTTAAACATACAAAAAGTAAAATATCTCTTTCAAAAAAAAAAAAAAAAAAAAAACTAAAGGATGGACATAGCAGAACTGGATAACATTATAACATAGCAGTCAATTTCTTTCTATGGAAGTTGCTCAGTGATGCAAAAAATTCTTCATGCTAAGTGATTCACAGCTGGGATCCAGAAAAGATGCTTGATGTTTTATTTGACCAGCAGTGTAACTTCTAACACAAGCTTCTTCACCATGGTTATGACAGTAAAGTGTTTGTTTGGTAGAGGAACTGCTGCAAGTCAGAATCCTGATGTTAGGAGTGGGAATGCTGCTATGTAGGATTCAGCTGAACCAAAGCTGGAACCATAACGACCACACACAAACTACCTCATTGTCACTTGTGGTTTATTTTTGTCACATTACCACTAGCTAGTAACTGAATTTCATGTTGGTTGCCTTCCCAACTATGTAGCTTCATTCATCAACCCTCGGATCACTGGTAAACTTGTTTTTCTCTGTTGAACACGTCACAGTCCGTCAGCTCAGAGAGTACCTGGAGACTGCGTAATGTGCAAATATAGCAGGAAATTGTCTAAAAGGTTCACAGCAAGCACGTGGGTGTTTCCTTTCAGTTGATGATACTTGACACCCTTCTTGAAAGCTGAAGGACTGGGAATGAGTCATTAGTTATTCCTTTATCAAATATCTAAGGAGAAACTTAAACTGATGTTAGTATCTGCTAGCACGCCAGTTTACCTTCAGTACCCCTCACAGATATAACCACCTTTTCAAAAATAGCTGAACTAAAATGAAAGCAACCAAAGTAAATGTTTGAGAAAGAAGCAAATAACTTTACACCAATGGACTGTGACCTAGAATGAGTAAAGTAATGAGTCCATGACTGCATGAAAAAGTCCTTGGAGGAGGGAGATTTGAAGTCGACTGAAAACAGTCAGATAAAGAAAGTTATTCTACGGGACAATTCAGACGGTGTCTCTAACAGCACACACTCAAAAGTGGAGAATTCCAGTTCCAATTCCAACTGTTGTTATTTACAACCTGTTGGCATCTATATGAAGGACTTAAAAAACAACAATGGAATCTAAGGATAGCTGGAATCCCGAGCAGAATGATGAAAACTTCAAGAAAACCATCACCAAGCTTTTCTCCAGTATCTCCAGCTGACATCCTAAAGACCACTGTGGACACCGGCTGGCAGACAGTGGAAGGTAGATCTCCTAAACCACGTGGCATCATTGTGCGTATCACACACGGTACGTGATCACATTTGGGCTGATGCAAAAATTCTGAAGTCTTCAAGCAGAAGAAAAATCAGCAAAGATCTGACAACACGAAAGGGAAACTAAAGTCAAACTGTGGTCCAAGTAGAAGAGGTTAGAGGACAGAAGAAAGTTGGTTTAAGAGAGGCTTCGCAATTACTGAGGGGAAGAGCTTTACTGCAGCTGGATCTTACTGGTCATATTTCATTGTCTCACATGTACATGAAAAAAACTCCTGTCCCCTGCCCCTCATCCCCTAGATTGTTTGAATGCAAGGTGCTAAGTTTAAAGGCAGTTTGTCAGAATACACCCTACTTGCTTACATCCCTGCAACAGCACCCCTGCAAGACACTACAACAATAGCAGAATATGGTGTAACACACAATAGTTGGTAAATCAGTCTGTACAGACTCAGTGGTTGTTACAGGATCTCTTGTAGTGTATGAGATCCTTTAGTTCATTGCCGCTTCGGGCAGTTTTGAGCCAGGCAGGACACCTCACTGCACAAACATCTATAACAATGGCATGTGACCAATGTGACATAGAGTAAATTTCCCCAAGGGGATCAATAAACTATTTCATTATTATTATTAGTAAAGTAGATTTAAGACTGAAGTACCATACCAACCACATACAGGTGAACCAAAATAGTCAGTGCCCACTTTGCACTGGTAGATAAATGGGTACCAAAACAGAGCCCTGTACTCAACAGGAAGCTAAACAAGCAGCAACTATAGTACATATATTCTGTGCTCTGTCCATGATTAAATACTTACTTTGACACAAAAAATCCCCATAATTTTATGTTGTTTATATATTATATTACACTTTTAATTAAATAATGGCAACAAGTGGCAAATACATTAAAGGGGATACATGGTCTATGTCCTCTGGGGTACATTATGTATGGCTACTGACCTGATACTAAACAACAAAGCTTCCTGTACTTAAAATACATGACAGAGCAAAAGGAGAGCAAAAATCATACTGATAAACAGACACCCTTGAAGGCGTCATGTGTGAGTGGAGCGCCTCCCTGCAGAGAAGGGTCAACTATTGTCTTTGCTCTGCTTTGACTTCAGCGGGCTATTGTTTGGCTGGGGAGTTGGCGGGGGGGGGGGGGGGGGGCTGACATGCGCATTAGGTAGGGCACTTGTGTTGTCACAGCTCGTAGTCAAACTTGTAATCTTGAGCTAGGTAGATTCTGCGGAAGATGAGAGCGGCCAGGGCCAGAGTAAGAACCACAATAAGTAAAACTGAGCCTGCGTGGCTTTCGTCCTGAGGTTCATAGGGGGCCGGCGTGGAAGCTGGCCTGCTGGCTGGATCTCTGCTGTCTCTCTGACCTTGGTGGTTATGCTGCTGGGTCAGAGAGCTGTGCTGACCTGTGCTACGACGTTGTCGGGGGCTAAGAGAGTGATGGGAACTGGGGGTAGTGAGGGACTGAGATCCCTCTACTCCAGTGGCTTGAAACGTCTCTGCCTGTGAAGTAGATGACATAAAGAGTATTAGTCAATTAAAATCAATTAAATTAAATTAAATTAAATCCAGTTTATTTATATAGCACCAAATCATCTCAAGGCAGCCACCTGCCTCGAGTGGAAATATGAAAGAGGCAAAAAAGGCAGGCAACAAAAGAACAACAAGAAGCAGCAAAACACTGGGCAGATTGGTGGGGCCAGAAACTGCATACTGGAAACACACATCTAAGAGGAAGCACAATTACATGAGAGAGAAGACACAAAGTTAACGACATGCTATTGCTGGCATATAAGTACAGAGAGGAGAGCAGCTCAGTGCATCAAGGGAGGACCCCCAACAGACTAATTCTATAGCAGCATATTTAAGAGATTGTTCAGGGTCACCCAAGTCAGCTCTAACAAAAAGAAAGAGTTTTAAACTTAATCTTAAAAGTAGAGATGGTGTCTGTCTCCTGAACCTGAACTGGAAGCTGGTTCAACAGGAGAGGAGCTTGGTTTACTTTTGGAAACTCTAGGAACCACAAGTAAACCTGCTGTCTGAGAACGGAGAGTTCTGCTTGGAAAATATGGATCTATGAGTTCTTTAAGATAATATGGAGCCTGATTATTAAGTGTTTTATATGTGAGGAGAAGTATTTTAAATTGTATACTGGATTTTACAAGGAGCCAATGGAGAGAAGCTAATGTAGGAGAAATATGACCAAACTTGCTAATTCCAGTCAGAACTCTAATCCAAAATTCCACAGTTCCACAAGTAGAGCAGGGAAATTGATACTGTGTAAACCCAGAATGGCAGTGTAATACCTGATCATCTAGAGGCTGGTCAGAACCTCCCTGGTCTTCAGAGGTGGATCCGTCTCCCTGGGTGAACGTGGAAGAGTTGCTTTCTGAATGTAGATTCTCACTTGGCTGTCTGGATACGGTAGACTCTGCCTGGATTGACAAACATTGATTTAAAACAATACATTCAAAATGAAAAACTGGTATAAACAAATGTATTTACAAAACAAAGGAAATAAAGAATAAAGAGCAGGTTCTCTCTGCTGTTGAGGTAAATAAAGATCCTGGGCAGAGTTTAGCATTCTCACTTTATATCTACATCATTTAGAGAATGATTACAACTGTGATATGAATGCATTTAAATATGTAAGTAAGTACAGAAATATAAGCAAATTTGAAGTTTGTGCATTTGATTTTATTTACTTCCTTATGTAATTGCCAGTACCTTGAACTTAATTTGCTGAGCCAGTTCTTTTGCCTTGTGATCCTCTGCACTAGGCTTACTGTTGGGGGTGAGAGCCAAGAGGGCAGAGCGCATGGAACAACCACATGTCTCACAGCAGAAGTCCTGGGACCTGCCAGAGAACAGAGGTAACGCACAACATCATTCTGCTATATTCGAACCTTGAAGAATCCATCTTTTAAAAAGCTGCTTTTCCTCATACAGCTAGGCCCAGATGTATTTAGAGAGTGACGTAGTTTTTTATGATTTTGCCTTTATACACCACAACAATGGATGTGAAATAAAACAAGATGCAATTAAAGCTCTCTGGAGCAGGTATATGATGACATCATCTACTCCAACCTGGGGGCGATATGCTAACTGTAATGGGTCTAAAGACGTTTCAATCTGAGGCCTCAAATGGGTCAGTACCAGTGTCTCCAGAGTTTTATGAGTGTGAGAGACTGGTCCTGACCCATTTTATGGGGAAAATGAGGAAGCGATGGTTCCCCTTACAACAACAGAAAAAGGGAGGCAGTGTTACAAAACACTGAAACAAATAAATATTAATAAAGTCCACAGTCATGCTTGGTCTTTGGTTTTGGGCTACAGAATGTGAGCAGCTGGAGACAGATATACATTCAGTTTAGCAGGGTTGAGAATGTCCCACCTAAAGAAACATTAGGCTTTAAACAACAATTAACATATGTGTGGGTGTGATTTGCAGAGGGGGTTTTAAAATTGTAGCTACCTTGTAGCTAAACCAAGGATGCTCTGTTAAAACAACACCTTGGCGCAGTATCAAGAACCAAACTCAGGTAGTTTTCATTTCTTGGTGTAACTGTAGCTTCATTCAATCACAAAACAAGTTGTAAAAGATAAGTAGGGAACCTGAGAGTGAGAGTGACACCCAGTGGGGACAAAAAAATATATATTGCGATTAAAAAGACCTGATTTTTGTTGTAAATCTGTTTTTTTTGAGTTGACATAAATTGAGTTGATTAGACAGCATTTGGATAAGTCCCACAGTTAACAGTGCATGGGTATACAAGCACAGGGAGGGCTCACTTGATGGATGTATAAATAAACTAAGAGTCTCTCTTTTTCTTCTCATCCTTCAAAGATCGACTGATCCAGACTGTCTGTGACCTAAACCTGGGTCTCATTCAAAGTTTGTATAACCATTTTAAGGGGTTTTGTCTAAGTAATGATGACGTTATCAGTAACAGTATTGCAGTAACGCTGGTATCATCTGTAGATCAGAATATTTATTATGACAGAATACTACAACTCAGTTATTACTGACAGAATACTGCAGCTTTCTCTATTGTTGCTTTCCAAACAGCACTAACTTCCCAATTGGTGATTGTTACACTGGGAACTCGATACTTGTAAACTGGTAGAAAGGAATTTGTCACAACACAGGTTATGTTTAAATATTCTGTTAAACGTATTCCTGTGTTCAGTCTTTAATCGTTGCACTGGTTGTTGCTGCTAGTTGGAGAAAACAACTGTTTCCTGTATGGGACAGCACATCATCATTACCTGAAACAATGGAGGTTACCTGACACACCTGACCCACGGCTGTCTTGGAGGAGACTTGAGTCTCAAATGAGTATCTGTAGCCTAATATATTACAGCTGCTTTACATAAGGTTTTCAGTAATTAACTGTTGCAGCCTTAACTAGTTACTAGTTTTTTCTGATGTCATGCTTTATAAAATATGAATTTCTGTCACAGCTCTCTGTGAAAAGACTGAAGTGTGATCTATTATGACTTCTTTAACCCCTATCCTGATGAACATCTTTTTATTAGCTTATGCTGTGACTTGTCATAAAATAATGTAAATAATCCATCCATCTATCATTCTAACTGCTGGTTCTCTTAAGAGTTGTGGGAGTGCTGGAGTCTAAACCAGCTGTCATTGGGTGAGAAGCACAGTACACTTTGGAATTATACCGTAGATACTGACACACAGCAGTCACACATATGGGCAATTCAGAGTCACTGATTAAGCCAACATGCATATCTTTGGACAGTGGGAGGAAGTCAGAGTGCCTGGAAAGAACACATGCAAATTCCATCCAGGCACCCGACCAATTTAAATAATAATTTTAAAAAATATTAGTGATAAAAATTTTCTGACTTAGCAGTGACTAAAGTATATTATACTTATTTTAGATTGTTACCATTCAGCAAATGAACAACAAAAAGTACAATTCACCAAAAGTATTTTTGCTGCTAGATACTACTTTTCTCAGTTGAAAACAATGCATATCAATATCTTGGAACTATTCAGACAAGTCTTAGTATTCTTCTAGGTTAGCAGTAGTTGCTCCTCACCACGTTTGATGGGTGCCATTTATCAGACTGTGTGATGATTTGGAATGGTTTTCAATGACATGTTTTGTTTAACATAAACATACAAAGAGAAGAAACCAGGAGGGAGTCAAGGAGGGAATAGTATCTGTTCATCACTAAACACAACTTCTAGTCTGATAACCAACTAATTTTGGTCTCATCAGACCGTTCAATATTTTACCAGTTGAATTTAGTTATCCCTATATGATTTCTGACAAACTATAAAGTCTTTACATTTTTGTTCCTCTTTGCCACTCTCCCATAATTAATGATTAATTATCTCTTTGCCACCATCCCAGGCAATCTTGCCCATTGATGCCTGTATTTCCATGTAAAGGTGATGACCATCACTTCCTTCCATTTTGCATTGTTACTCGGACTAGGCACATTTACATATATGCCATTTCTTAACACCAAGGATATTCAGTGTCTTGGAAAAGTTCTTGTTTCCATCTTGACTTACACATTTTAATAATCTTTTTGGAGATTTTTCATGTCACACATTTGTCCACTACATCACAAGCTATGCAACATTGGTGGTTACTTGTTAGCTATAAAATTAGTTAACTATACAGTAAATATAAAAAAAATATTTGACTGGTGTGTTTGCTTGCAGACTGGCAGCACTCAATCAGCAACAGCACCAAAATAAGAGCTGAGAAACACTGCCTCAGCCTAGGACTGAAAAATATAATAGTTTTCAATCAGGGATAAAAACAACTATATATTCTCTGGTTTAGCACAATTCTTTTTGCAGTATGAAGAGCAACATGACCACTCATGTGTCCTCCAGAGAATAGATATATTGATGATAATAGATTTGTCATTTTAGGAATGGTTTGAGCATGCTCAATATATATAAACTATCCCACATTACTTCATGCTTATTTCCGAATCATTCACACACTGCATACACCACACATGCTCTAAAGAGGTAAAACCGTACTTTTTGGCAAGGGTCCTCCTCTCTTCTGGGGTGTAATCAAGAGATCCTATTGCTCCCTCTCCTTTTGTTGGCATGAATCCAATTATGGCTATTAGAGCAGTTCGAACTGGAGAAAACAAAATAGAGACAAAAAATGTTAAAACAAAACAGGGTAATTGTTAATTAAAGCAGCAGTAAGTAAAGTTGTGCACATGCATATACATGAATATACACTGATGGTGACAGCAGCAACAGGTAGCAATATCACAAACATCCCAAACACCAGTGAGGTCCGTTTGATGCTATTTCATATGGGATATACAGTACACTTAGGTCAATAAATAACGGAATGATGATAAATCTCTTGTCCTTTGGGCTGTGGTGATATAAAACCACATTCAATTTGAAATAAAACACTTGAGATTTGAGTGAAGTCAAGACTTTCAGCTTCAAGTGCAATAATCCTGATACTTTTAATCAGCAGGCAGGTCATTATTAATGCCATGACACTGCATCCACCATGTTAATAAACAATGTGATATGCTTTGGATCATGAGCCGTTCTTTTGCTTCTCCATATTTTTCTCTTCTAATCACCCATCAACTTAATCTTGTTTTCCTCAGTTCAAAGTGTTTTATGGCAAAGTCTAATCTGACCTTTCTGTTCTTTAGCTCTACCCATGTTTGTATGCCTCCTCACTGGTGATAACCGGGGCCAGAGGCATTATGTTTTTGGGGTGTCCATGCGTGGCCAACCAATTGTGAATGACATTTATGTCCATTCTCTTGTACTGTTGCTCAGCTTGTCAGTTTGTTCCTTTATTTTAAGAATGTTCCAAATTGTTGCGTTAGCATTTTTTTTTTTACGGGGAGTATGTATATGAAAGTGAATGTAATACCTGAATGGCTATTGCCACAAATTTTATTTTTGCCAAACCCAATGAATTAAAGCTGAAAGGCTTGACTTCATGCACATTTTGAGTGTTTCATTTTAAATTAATTGTGGTGGAATACAGATGCTAAATGTATGATCATTCCATTATTTATGGAAGTGTATTTCTTTCTAATTGAATACTGTCGCTATAGAGCAGTTTTTTTGACTTTCTCTATTTACCAGCTGTGGTGTGCTCATCTTGAGATAATGAAAAACTAAATTAATATAGTTTTTTAATGATTATCTTTAGTGAAACACTGGAGATGAGAGGGGAGTACAACAGCCAGAATCAAAGCCTGTGCTGTAACTGTTTGGCTACAAAGGTGCTCTGCTTTGAGATGATTTGTTTTGTGAGTTTGATATTATTTTAACTGACTTCAAATTGGAGAACAGTGTACATTATAGCACATAAAATGCATTATTTGTCTAAGTTGATCTCAGATGCATGCTCTAACAGGATGATCATGCATGGAACGTCTGAATACTAGACAGTAAACACAGAAATAAGCACAGAAATAGCAACATAGTAGTGTAGTGGTAGTTTCTTTAAAAGAAAACACGAAAAGACACTTTCCAATTAAATTATAGTAGGAAGTTCTTAGTTTTGCTTCAAAAATGCAGTATTGCAGTAGTAGCACTACTAGTGCAGTCATCTACAAAGTTGGTGGTTCAAGTCCCAGTCTATACCTATTCTTGAGCACATGTCAAACTTTCCCTTGACAAGACACTGAAATCTTCAAAGGAGCTGCCAGTTTACATCAGATTTTAAATGAGAAAAAAAGAGAACCTACAACATACAGTAATAATGTTACAACAGTAATACTGTAGATATTCTACTCTCCACCTGTTTCATTACCATATTAAGTTTATTGCAGATTGCATATTGAAGGTATCACTGCATCAGAATAATTTTTTCACTTTATATATGTTGCACGTTCAAGCATGGCTTAAAGACATAACGGCCTAAATGTGCTCTAATTTTCTACTCCTCAATTCAGACTTCCTATGTCAATTACTGAAGCTTGTAACCCCTTCAGAGTAGTCATCGGTGTGTTAATGGCCTCTCTCACTAGTCTCCTTGCACAGTCACTTAGTTTGTGTGGACGGCCTGTTCCAGGCGGATTTAGACATGTGCCATATTCCTATAATTTCTTGATGATGGATTTCACTGAACTTGGGGGGTGTTCAGTACCTTGGAGATTTTTGTCGTATCTATCCCCTGACTTATGCTTTTCAATGACCTGTTCTCTGAGTTGCTGAGAGTGTTCTTTTGTCTATATGATGTAATGGTAGCCAGAAATACTGAATAACCAGTGACTGGACCTTCCAGACACAAGTTTCTTTATACTGCAATCACTTGAGACACATTCACTGCACTCAGGTGATCCCCATTTCACTAATTGTGGGACTACTAGCAGTAGTCTGGACCTCAGCTGGATTAGGTCAGTCATTTTAAAGGGGGTGAATATTAATGCAAACACTGATTTGACCTTTACATATTTTTATTTTAATTAATATTTCTTTGTAGAAACCTGTTTTCACTGAGACATTAATGTGGTATTTTTCTAATTTTTTTTTGTCAAATTTTTCAGCTTTTATACTTTTTATCTTCTTTAACTCATACATTCAATAATTCTCTACAGCTGCCTTCTTTCACTTAAAGAATATTGCTAAAATTAGGAGCATCCTGTCAGTGATGCTAAAAAACTAATCCATGCCTTTGTTATGTACAATAATTCTTAATTTTTCTCAATCAGAATCATAATACCTGAATTTTTGACTGTACATTTACAGCATAAATGTTTCAAAACACAAGCATACCACCATCAAGGGAATAGATTATTTTCCTGAACACAATAAAACACTGACAAGTAACTAAAGAATCACTAATAAGATTACCAAAATGTAGAGAACTTGAGGCTTATCTTTAAGGATACTCACTGCTCCAAGAGGGCTGCCACGTCTCTGGATGATGGCCAGAGATACTTAGACAAATCTTCTTTCCGACTTCAAATCTTCCATTTGCCTACAAAGGTATGGCAGTAAACAGAGGGTGGAGGTATAAAACAGTGGAGAATAAACAGTACTTTCTCAAAGGTATGACAAGCAGCCTCGTGGAGAGTGGAGAATGAGAAACTGCAGGCTGCTATTCTTCAACAGTAAGATGAAAAGGGTCATTATAGAGACACACACACACATGTGTATGTATGTCTAAATAAACCCTTTCAAAATTCCTGTGTAAGGATGAATAAGTAAGTAAGATAAGTAGATAATAATTTACACAGGAGAAAAACAATTCTATTCCCTTTTCCAATTGGTTTGAACAGCTAGATTGGGGAATGGAACTCTCACTGTTAGAGCTTCCCTTTAACTTTGATCAAGTTTTTTACTTCTTTTTTCTCTTCTTTAGTCAACTTTCATCTTTTATAAACAAATTATACGTCAAAGTAGGAAAACGAGTCCTCTTTCCAGACATATGCTTCTCATAATAATAGGACTTCTGGTTTTTGAATGGCATGACCAGCTATTGAGACATTGTTACAGACATGATTGTTACATGCCATTAGAAAAGGAGCCTCAAATCTCTTCCCTAAAACAGACATGAGGGCTGTCTCCACACCAATGTATTACCTGTAAGCAAACTGCAAGGGAACCACTGTGTGCTTAAACTCGAGTCTCAGTAGGCGCAGAATCATCCTCTCTAGGACCTTCATATTGTTGAATGTGAGAACCACCAGCCTATAGTCATTTAGTTCACCTGGAAACTTATATTTTGGGTACTGGTAAATACAAGATGTTTTCCACAGAGCTGGTGACCCTTCCCAATTGTAAACTGAGGTGGAAGATAATTGAGCAGCACAGTCCTTAAGTAGTCTATGACATACACCTGCTGCCTTCCCACGTAGGAAAGGAAGTTGGAGTAGATGGAGGATGCTTCCTTTTTCTGGTAGATTCTTCTTGTGATTAAGCAAAGTACACTAGTTACAAAAAAAAAAGTCCCCTGTAAAATCCAGAATACAATATCAAATACTTCTCCTTACATATAATGCACTCAATAATCAAACGAGTGCAAGTCTACTTGTGGTTCCAGGAGTTTCCAAATGTAGAGAATGGGAGGCAGAGCCTTTAGCTCTTATTACACACTAAGCTCCTCTCCTTTATCCATTCAAATGCCACCATTAAATATTATTAACTTTGTGTTTTCTTTCTCCTGTAGTTGTGTTTCCTCCTCTCTATACCTTTCTGCAGGTATCGCCAGCCTCGCAGTTGTATGTTGTTGCCTCATGTTCTTTCCCCTCTCCTCTTTCCCTTCACCTCAACCAGTCAAGGCAGATGGCCTGAGCCTGGTTCTGCTGGGGGTTCCTTTAATTAAAGGGAGTTTTTCTTTTCCACTGTTGCCTTCCACTTGCTTATGTGGGATTGTTGGGTTTTCTATCTAATTCTTGATACAGTTATATTTTTGTAAGGTCTTAAACCGTCTTAAGTCTTAAACTGTAAAGTGACTTTTGTTATGATTTGGCACTATATAAATAAAATTTAATTAAACTGAATCTTACTGTGAGGAGGATGATGCTGGGGGGCTTCATAGGGTACTCTGGGGGAAGTACAATCCTGCCATGGTAAACCCCACCATCAAAATCGGAATCTGGGGGGCCACGTACTGAGAAGTGCCATTCAAAGAGGTTATCCTGCAGAAAGAAAGAAGATAGTATTGTTTTATAGTGACTTATTTAATAATAGTTGCTGTATATTAATTAAATGAAATCTTTATGTTTGCAATTATGTTAGTTTTCCATTTTTATGAGCTACCAAAAATAGGAACGTGTGTATGAAAATGGCTGTAATTCCACCTCCTTTCTCCTCCAGGTCACAGAATGGTATCAGGTTTAGTCTGGTTTGCATTTACTCACTGACAGCAAGATGTTTCTATTGCCTAAGTTTAATAATTTAACATTTGCAGTTCTATAACTAGCCACATGGTGGCGTGGCAATTGTAACATCTTAGTATGTTCAGCACACAGGGTTCAGGGTCTTCTCCAAGGACAACTGAGCAAGTAGCCAGGAGGAACCTGCCCCATATTATAAGATGCTGACTCTGCACTGGTGAGGACAAAACCTGAGACCAACGCTGTATGTCACTTTAGACTCAAAAACCAAAAAGCCTGTTGTGGGTAGTGTTGTTGATCTGCTGATCAATCGCTAAAGAAAGAAGAAATGTAGTAGAAATACTACAGCACTGTTGTTCTAAACTTACCTCCAGTGGCTGGGCATGGTAGTGTTCTGTGGGATCCCTCAGCTCAGCAGCCTCTTTCATCAGCCTTTTTACAGCTGTTTATTTAGAGGACACAAAAACACAAAAATCTAAGGTTCATACTTCATATCAAATCAACAGCTTCTTATGAAGACAAATGTAGAGATGAAACAAATATAAAAAGGGACATGCATCCACTATAATCAAAGAGAAAAAGCCTGGCACAACAGTAGTGTAAGTGGTACAGAAATAAATAAAAATACAGTGCCCTACAACATGGTCATAATTAGTCTATAGTTAAAGGAGTTACTTGTCATTTTCAGTAATAGTTAATAATAGTACTAACAGTCATACACTTTGGCTTAAACGTGAGCAGCAGCAGGTTAAAGGGGTAAATAATAAGACATTTATTTATAGAGAACTTTTCTAAACATGTGTTACAAAGTGCTTCACATAAGAAACAAATAAACAGGTAGCCCAACAAGTCCAACTTGAGCAAGCACTAGGTAAACAGCGCAGAGGAAAAACTCCCTTTAGAGGAAAAAGACGGCAACCCATGACTGGACCCATCTCACTTGTCAAATGCGCAGTGGGCAGTATCACAAACAGGTCCAAACAAACAGATGTTCTGTGCTGTAACAAACATTCTGAAAGACAATTTATAGGCTACAACACTGTTGCGTGAGAAACTAAAACTTAGTGTGTTTCTTTAATGACTGATATTCTTTAGTGGTAATTAAATTATTTAGTAAAGGAAACAGATTACATATAAGTTAAATTACAAAAATCTTTAATGATGTGTGGTAAATGGGAACTCATCTGCTTGGTTTCGTAAATGTCTGGTTCATTTTTCCCCCTCCATTAAAGTGCACAGCTGCTCTCAAAAGCGGGATCCAATTTGGGATCCAAAAGAGACAGTCCAAGACTGGAAAGCATGCCAGTTTGTGTTAGTTTCATTTTACTGAAAGTAATATTGCTAGTCATTGAGCCAAGGCGATAAGGTTATAATCATTAGATCATCTTATGTAACACACATTTTTGTGGTTGCCCATAGGAATGTATTTATGTATGCTGATAAGCTAAATTGTGAGTCTATTATTAAATATTAATAAAACATACAAATACTAAAGCGATACAAATTCAGAGTTGATTTAATTTTATTAAACTTGTAGTAAATAAACTAAATAAAGTGCACTTGGCATACTTATAAGACCAGCAGCATCAGCATTAGATTGCAAACTCACTAAGCCTTAAGCTTACCCTTCACACTCCTCCTGTCTGGAGGGAGATTAGCTCCTTTGTTTAGTGAAATTGAACTTCTCTTGTCTTGAATTCCATCTGGTTTTCTTTAAAAAAAAAGGCGGTTTTGCCAGGGCTTGAATTATTTCATTAACTGCAATGTGTGACAGGGATGTCAGGCTCTCACCTGAGATACAGTCTTTGTTTGCTTTTTTAATGACTAGGTAAACCCACTGCATCCTCTTAACAAATGTTTTCAACACTTTAATTATTCATATGTATTAGATTGGTTTCGGCATAACCAGATACTCAAGGTTGCGGGATCAGTACTTGACATGAAAAAGTGGGACCATACCACCTTTATTATAAAAAAATAAAAATAAAATTATTTGCAAACTAGATATCTGTATTTGAGGACTACCTCACATTTGTTTTTGTGATATTCAAAGTAATGAATTCAAACACAGATACAGCCATCTGCTGTGCTATCCTAGTAGGAATGTGCATTTCAAGCTAATTTTTTTTATCAATATTTGCTGGGATCTATTTGAAAAATATTCAATGAGTGTGCAAAAGATTGCTGACAGTCTCTGTCAAGCTACTTGGCTAGCACAATATTGCTAACGTTGTCATGTATGCATATTCTTACTTTACCTATAGGTATTAAGCACATTCACCTGCCATTGCTTTAGACTGAAGACTGTATTTTCCAGTTGTTTATATAATGGCAGGTGACCTAAATGCTGCATCCCTGGTCATATACTATTTTAAACAACGGTGCAGATCACTTGCATTCCCATCATATTATCTAGTGATGCTATGGGCATTATTTTTGGAAGTAGTGCATATTTACATACAGCAGAGTTGCTGTATTGAATACATTAGATTGTATAGTTGTACCTAATAAATTAGCCAGTGGTCGTATTTTTTTAATGAAGCTACTTTTATTGGCATTAAGTACATAGTACCATCAGTAGCCTCAAATAAAACCAGTCACTAAGAAACAGCATGTTATAGTGGAACACTGAGTTTTGATGTTACCCATGACTCACCTGTTGCTAGGAAAATAATTCCTAAATCTATTCTACATCAATTTCTGCCAGTAAATATCCTTGAACATCACTACTGTAAAGCTCTTTGAGTAGCAACTAGGTAGAAAAGCGCTATATAAGTGCAGAACATTTACCATTTACCATTTACTTCTACTTCCCTGCTAACCTAGGTCATCCTCTGTGTATCAATTCCCTTCTTTTGCTGTGATTTTTAGAAAAAAGATAAATCTTCTTACACAGGAAGACGTGACACAGTGAAACACAAGAATTACACGTCATCTGTGTTTGACCGAGCGTACAACTAAGTACAGCTTCACTACTCTTTGAACCAGGAAGACAGCTAGGGAAGTGCAATACATGACATAACTAACTAATGAGAATAATTCTACTTGCATTATCTACTTTGTTTTTAATACTGAGTAAATTAGTACAAAAGTGAAATAATGTTATGTCTGTACCGAGTTAACATTTAGAGACGTCAGACACCAAGAATTTTAGCATAATAAATAATAAAGCGGCTCGTGTAAGTATAATTAAAGCATTATTCACAATTAAAACGTTGGAATTACCGTATACTAACTAGACTAACTAGGAGAAAACATGTCAACATACATTTGGTAGCTCCTATTTGTCAATCGTGCCAGAAAGCTAGGTCTAAGTTGCAGATCAACAGAAAAGGATGAATGGAAAGTGAGCTTACCTGGACTCTTGAGGTTATATTTATTCTCCATGTCGTACTGTCAGACGTTGAGCCCTCTATGAAATAAACAAGCGTTGAGCTTGAGCTTGCTAGCCCAGATAGTTAGCTAAGGTTAGCTTAACTTAGCTACCCGTCTAGGCATATATGAGGAATGATTTGAAACCACAGTAAATCGTCCTCTCTCTCCTGGGACGCGGTACACAGCAATGTAGAAGAAAACTGAAAAGAATACTAAGCAGCTGCGTCTCCGAAGTCTGAGTTTCAAAACTGTTTGTCAGACCTTATCCGCGTGACGTCATTTGTGGAAACAGGAAGTAAGTAAAAAAATAATGGGGATCGTTCGAGCTGAGCAAGTTCTGCGCATGCGCAGTGCATGCCGGTTAGCTTGCTCTCCATCCTGCAAAAACTCAGGGCATGATGGGAAACTGGCTCTCACCTGATCTAAGATCTGATTGGTTCAGGTGTTGGATCAACAAGATGACGTTTTATAGAAACGTTTTAATTTAATCAGTCAGAGTTCACTGTGAAGATTAATTTTATTACAGAATAAATCTGATTTATCAGAGAAGCTAATTTTAGTCTCAAACTAGACAAATAAGTGACACGTGACACTTTCACATTACTAAAATCACATCTGCACAGATGTTTCAACCCCGACAGTCTGGTTGCTTTCACGCCTTAGTGTGTTTGCTTTGGTTCAAATCAGTGTTATCCTTTTCCACTTCTCCCGTTATCCAGAGTAATTTTCTCGAAAGCACCGACTGTAACCGTTTATTTGAGTGCATGTAAACGCAGATTCAGAAGAAGTGCTGCTACGTTTCTATTCTGTTCGAGAGCCTCAACAACATTTCCAAGTGTCGGTCCACCAAACGCGCAAAAATGTTCTTCTGATTGGCTGTCGGTTGTTTCCCTCATTGGTTAGGTTTCTTTAGCTTAAAGTTAAAGTTAACCAATCAAAGGGCAGAGTTGGGGCAGACACCGATGAGGACCCGCCTTGATGAGAGGACTGACAGATTGCGCTTCCATTGGATCTTTGACACCATAAGAGTGTGGTGACAAGTTGATGGACATGCGTTAGGCTGGGGGTGCTGTTTCTCTGTCCCATTTAAATAAGGACACCAAAAAATCCATGGGACTATGAAATTAAATTGATTAAAATGTTATTTAAAACAACTAAAAAAAAGAGGTAGGATTGAATTAGCATCTTTTACACTAAATGTGCATATTAAATGAATTGCCAGTTGCAAAAATCATTTTCAATTTGCACATTGGATTGCAAAGCTACTCGTGTGAGGAAGGTTTATGATAAAAATGATGCTCTTTGCCGTATGTGTACTGGGTGGACTGAACTGAAAGCTATATAGAACTGCAGTGTAGGCTGCTAATACTTTTGTGAATAGCTTATATACATTCACTATTCATATAAACGTCCATTTCTTTGCTTGTGTAAAGCTTTGCGACAATGACAATTTTTAAAAGCGCTATACAAACTTAATTGAATTGAATTGAATTGAATAGTGTTCTGCAATGAAAAAAAGTAGGCTACCTAAATAAATAATTCCATGACTGTAGTTACAGTGTAGTTACAGTTGCAACAGTACATAAGGTCAGTTGTTTTTACTTTAAAGACAGAATATTGTGTTAAAATATCCATCTTCCAGTTTACAGTCCAATATTTATGATACTTTGTACTTGATTAACAATTGACTTTGATTTTTTTGGTTTGAAAAAGTTCCTTTTTATAGTCCAACATCTTTAAAGATGGTCAATAATCTATAATATTTAATAATAATATTAATCTATTGCAATATTTCTGTTACAATGTGACATGTATATGTTGAAGTAGTTTTAAATGACTATAGAAACAGGTACATTATATGTAATTTGCAACTTGGAATTTGATATATGGAAAATGGATATTCATCATCTGGTATGAAAATATTTTTATAGAGAAATAATTACAATTCCAAGATATTGGAGGTCATTCACCTTTTCCTTCAGAATTTCCTTGTTAAGTAAGTCAAGCAATCTCTTAGATGGTTTGTAGTACTTAAACTTATGCAGTAGTCAGTCTAAAGATATCAGTGTTCATAACACTTAATTAACATTTTGGAGTGATGTAAATTGCCAAAAGTTGCTGAGGAGCCAACACTCTACAACCTAAAAATGTGATTTTCTTTTATTAGTTCTTGGGCTCTTGCTAATATTTCTGCATGTGAAATCAAGGCCACTATTAACACAGAAACAAATTATGTTTGTTTCAAGTGAAGAAGAAAATCTGGTTAACAGACACAAATAAATATAATGCAGTGATAGGAGGCAAGTGTATTTGTTAGTGTAACTGTAGAACTACAGAAAAAATACAAACTAAACTCACTTTGTCAGTGAAGTACTTTCTGTGTTCAGGGTTTATATTCATGCTCTAAAAACACTGACTGGGCTTTTTGACTCATGTTTGCACAGGAGTCTGTTGAGATTGTAGCTTGCAATATGTGTCACCGTTTGCAGGGGTGACGGCTTTCTTACTTGATTGTAATTTTTTTCTCCAGAACAGTTTGGTGGTTGTCATGCCTTCAATTAGTAAGTCAACTGTCACTTCCAGTCATACAAAGGCAGATTTACTCATGCCAAAATAGTCTGTCTCTCTTTCTCACTGGCTTAAGCTTCTTCTCTAAAATTTCAGCTTACTGAAAACAATTCCAACTTTGCTTTTGCTTCACCTGTAATATTTCAAAGTTTGAATGATTCAAGCAATATTTTGGATGTTTCAGCTAATTTTTCTTCTTCTTCTGCCTACTCACAACGTTTTAAAAACAATTGCCACTTAATACACAACATGGAGACACTGACAAAGAAGAACTGAAAGAGCTGCAGAAGAAACATGAAAAAAAGTCAGTGTGTTGAAAGAGAAACCTTTGACCCCAGAGGAGGAAACATTCTGTGAAATATAAAGAAACACTATTTTTAATATAATCTAAACACAAAGAGTCTTGTCTCCATCTTTGATGGACTGCATAGTTTACCATGGTTACAGATATTATTGTCACGGTCATAAAACCTTTTATTTCATTAAGTCAGATTACCTAATTGCAACTGCAAATACAATTAAAAATTC
The DNA here is from genome assembly GCF_900324465.2 of Anabas testudineus. Taxonomy (NCBI): domain Eukaryota; kingdom Metazoa; phylum Chordata; class Actinopteri; order Anabantiformes; family Anabantidae; genus Anabas; species Anabas testudineus. The sequence continues at coordinate 871,481 of NC_046632.1, forward strand.
ATCAAATTAATGCATTTAATGGAACTGGAAGAAGAACATACAGCTCATAACCTCACCCAGAACTTATGACCAGATAAGATGAAAAGCCCGAACTTGAAGAAGATAAGGAGGAAATCTTCAACGAAGTCCTCTGCATTGCTGTTTGAAGTCTTACTTGCAAGTTCAACCACCAAAGTGAGCATCTCCAAGATTTTGCAATTCAATTCAATTTTATTTGTATAGTGTTAAATCACAACAGAAGTCAGTTCAAGGCATTTTACAGTGTAAGGTTTAAGACTTTAAATGTTGTTATAATGTATAATTGTATAAAATAGTTTAGTAGTTTAAATAGCATAAAAAAACCCCCAACAATTCCATTTGATCAATCTTTAGGCAACAGTGGAGAGGAAAAAATTCCTTTAGAGGAAGAAATCTCCAGCAGAACCAGGCTCATGTGGGGGGGCCATCTGCCTCGACCGGTTGGGGTGAGTGGAAAGAAGAGAGAGAAAAGAACAGCAGGCAACAAAAACAACAACAAGCAGCAAAAACATTGGGCAGGTTGGTCGGGCCAGTAACTGGATTCTGCACATGTACTGTACAGCTCCAAAGTCAAGGATACCTGCAGAAAAGTCCCGAGAGCAGGGGACACAGAGAGAGGAGAAAGCACAACTACGAGAGAGAGAAAGTTAACGACATGCAATGGTAGCATTTGAATGGATAGAGGAGATGAGAGGAACTCAGTGTATCAGTAGAGGTCCCCCAGCAGACTAAACTAAAGCAGATATACTAAGAGAATGTTTAGAGTCACCTGAGCCATCTCTAACTGTAAGGTTTATACTGTAAAACAGGAAGAAAACTTGCCTACCCCACCTGACCTAGGAGCTGGTTCTTTAAGATAAGATGGGGCGTGAGTATTAAGTGCTTTATATGTGAGGAGAAGTGTTTTAAAATCTATTCTGGATTTTACAGGGAGCCAATGGAGAGAAGCTAACTTAGGAGAAATATGATCTATCTTGCTAATTCCAGTCAGAACTCTGGCTGGAGGAGTTTTGATAAACTGTAAGCTTTTTAAGCAATTATTGAGACATTCTATCAGTATGAATTACTGTATTCCATTCTGGAAGTAACAAATGTTACTAGTAACTAGTTTTTCAGCATCACTTTGGGACAGGATACTCCTAATTTAAACAATATTTCTCAGGTGGAAAAATGCAGTTCTAGAGATTTCTTTTATGTATGAAGTAAAGAAGATATCTTAGTCAAAGATAACGCAGAGATTTGTCACAGTGTTACTTGAGGCCAATGCTAAGTTATCTAAGGCAACAATATGATTAGACATCATGGCGCTGAGGTTTTTAGGACCAAACAAAATAACCGCTGTCTTGTCTGAATTTAGGAGAAGAAAACTGGAGGGCATCCAGTCCTTTATGTCTTTTAAGCATGCTTGAAGTATGATAAATTGATTAGTTTCTTCTGGTTTCATAGATAAGTATAGCTGGGAATCATCAGCATAACAATAGAAATTTATAGTATATTCTACTGTAGTTATATTGCCTAAGGGGGACATATACAGTATAGAGTACAAAAAATCAGTCCAAAGCCTGACTGAAACTAACTTTTCAAGAATTTTGGACAAAGTGCAGTCATTGAGAGTTAAGGAGATACTAGGCTAGACAGAGCTATGACTCTTTGTCAGTATGTCTACAGTGCTAAAAGAAACCTGGGGTTGTTCTTATTTGCTTCTATCAATGAGGAATAATATGTGGTTCTAGCTTGACAGAGGCCTTTTTATTATATATATTTTTAAAGGCTTTCCAGGTTAGGCAAGATTCATCTAAATTAGTCTAACACCATCTCCTTTCCAACTTATGTGACGTCTGCTTTAAGCTAAGGATTTGTTACAGTTATTATCAACATCTACATGGATATTAAAGTCCCCCACTATAAGAACTTTATCTGCAGTATCACTGAGTGATACAATTAAGCACAATTAGGTAATATAGACCTCTTTATGGATAACCTGGATGCAGACATTTCAGATACTCTCAGATATTGATTATTTTGGGTAGATTTAATGTACATACCTAGAAGTAGAATGGTTGTTGTGTTTCACTTTATGAATTACTTTGCCAACAGTTTGAAAATACTTGCTGAAATGCATGTAAAAGGTTGATAAAGGGCCAAGAAACTGTGTACATCAATACCTGAGTCTCTGCAGTTATAAGTTAGTGATGCAGAAGTTAACTTGTATTATTATAATAAATAAATTAATTATTAATATAACAAGATTAATTTCAGTGTCATTTTAATGTATATGTATTAGCTGTTAAAGCATCATTGTGCAGGGATGGTATCTGACCGATGATGGTAAGCTGCCTGGGACAAAACTGCCATTTTGATTGTCGACTTGTTTTCACTGTGGAGTCAGATCCTACAGATCCAGCTGTTGTGAAAATTAACTTAGAATTTTAGAGTTCTTTTGTTCCTGTGGGACAGTAGAGTAAACAAAGTGAAGTTAACGGTTGACCTGTTGTTGTGGTCTGTTTGATTCAACTTTATCTAATAAACAAGTTAATGATGAGATGGTGAAATGTGTCAGTCTTCTGGCTCCAGGACCACATGTCTTCCTGTTGGTGTTAGAGATTGGTCGACTCACACCAGAGGAGAAGGAGACATTAAAACTTACAAAGGAAGGCTTCGGGAAGAATTCAGAAAACTTCAGCATTGTTCCTTTTACAAGAGGAGATTCACTGGTACAGGAGGAACAGTCTATTGATGAGTACATTCAACAGGAATGTGATTCTTTTAAGAAGTTGAACAGTGGAAGACAGAGAGGAGGACAAAACTATTGGGGAAAGAAAAGTTAATGACTTGCAATGGTGGCATATAAAGTTGACATTGGGTGTTGTTGCAAAGGCTACAGGATTTACAGCTGTTTACAATTATTGACCTAGTTGAGAAAGAATGATGGAGACAGTTCGAGCTGTGATGTATGAAGTTAATACTCTAAATACTGTCCTGTGGATCCTTGTTGCCATGTCAAATTATAAACAGGTATTGCAAACAGCATACCCATTTTCTCACACTGTATATTAATTAAATGTCAATTTCCTTTATAGTGTATTTGAGTGAAATTCAGCTAATCATTACTTCAACATCTACATGTTAAAGCCAGTGTCAGACTGTATACATAAATATACTAGCCCACACAAAGTACTGTGAATGTGTCATTTACAGGTTTCTATTTTTATCTAGTGACCTCGCGTAGCGTCCTGCAGGGGGCGCTTTACCATCAACCAGAGTAGAGAGTCTGGAAGCTGGATTTTCTGGAAGAGCGAATATCCAGACATCACCTGTGATTAGGTTTATCTTGTTTTCACAGCGCAGATGAACTTGTATCGTCAAATCTACAGTTGAATATGTGGAAACGTGAAGACGAAGCTGCTGCAAACAAAAACCTTTTACTTTCACTTTTAACGTGGTGCAGTGACCAGTGATGGCGCAGCAGGAATAAATCGGTGAGTAAACTTCAGCAAACTCGAATCATTACTTCAACATCTACATGTTAAAGCCAGTGTCAGACTGTAGATGGATCAACAGACCGTTAGGAGTTGATATTAAACATTTGCACTTCACTCACGAGTCGTTTTTACATCCTGAAAACGTGAGGATGAGAAAAAAAAACCCGGAAGAGTTTGTCAGTTTGTAATATATGTTTTTAAATCAAACCGTCATCGATTGTTTCTTCTATTTTCATTCTAATATGATTTGTTGATTGATTGTATGAATTTTCTTCTGAATTTAGTTTTGTGGTAAACGGTTCTCAAAGAAGTTCACTTCCTGTTAATCTTTAATTAAATAAATTAAATAAATAAATTATATAACACCGTAAAATCTAGCCACAGGGGTTGCAAGTCAGTGACTTCTGTGCCGGTCCCAAGCCCGGATAAATAGAGAGGGTTGCGTCAGGAAGGGCATCCGGCGTAAAAATTGCCAAAATAACCATGCGAATCATCCACAAGACTTTCATACCGGATCGGTCGAGGCCCGGGTTAACAACGACCGCCACTGATGCTGTTAACCTACAGGGTGTCGGTGGAAATTTGACTACTGTTGGTCGAAGAAAGAGGGGAGGCAGAAGGGTTCGTGGGCAGAGAGAGAAGGGAAAAGGCAGGAACATAGATTTGAGAATAGGAACTCTTAACGTTGGTACGATGACAGGGAAAGGCAGAGAGCTGGCAGACATGATGGAGAGAAGGAAGGTAGATGTACTGTGTGTGCAGGAGACAAGGTGGAAGGGCAGCAAGGTCCGTAGTATTGGAGGAGGATACAAACTGTTCTACCATGGTGTTGATAGGAAGAGAAACGGGGTAGGAGTGATCCTGAAGGGGGAGTTTGTGAACAATGTTCTAGAGGTGAAAAGAGTCTCAGACAGGGTGATGAGCATAAAGCTAGAAATTGAAGGGGTGATGGTGAATGTAGTCAGTGGGTATGCGCCACAGGTTGGCTGTGAGTTAGAAGAGAAGGAGAGATTCTGGAGTGAGTTTGATGAGGTCGTAGAGAGTATCCCCAGAGGAGAGAGAGTTGTTGTTGGAGCAGACTTCAATGGGCATGTTGGTGAGGGCAACAGAGGTGATGAGGAAGTGATGGGCAGGTTTGGTGTAAAGGAAAGGAATCTGGAAGGACAGATGGTGGTGGACTTTGCTAAGATGATGGAAATGGCTGTAGTCAACACTTACTTCCAGAAGTGAGAGGAACATAGAGTGACATACAGAAGTGGAGGTAGGAGTACACAGGTGGACTACATCCTATGTAGACGAGGTCATTTGAGAGAGGTTAGTGACTGCAAAGTGGTGGTAGGAGAGAGTGTAGCCAGACAGCACCGCATGGTGGTGTGTAAGATGACTCTGGAGGTCAGGAAGAAGAAGAGAGGGAAGACAGAAAAGAAGACCAAGTGGTGGAAGCTAAAGAATGAAGAAACTTGTGAGGAATTCAGGCAGAAGTTGAGACAGGTTCTGGGTGGTCAGGATGAGCTTCCAGATGACTGGGAAACCACAGCAGAAGTTATCAGGGAAACAGGTAGGAAGGTGCTAGGTGTGTCATCTGGAAAGAGGAAAGAAGGTAAAGACACTTGGTGGTGGAATGAGGAAGTACAGGAATGCATCCAGAGGAAGAAGTTACATGTTAAAGCCAGTGTCAGACTGTAGATGGATCAACAGACCGTTAGGAGTTGATATTAAACATTTGCACTTCACTCACGAGTCGTTTTTACATCCTGAAAACGTGAGGATGAGAAAAAAAAACCCGGAAGAGTTTGTCAGTTTGTAATATATGTTTTTAAATCAAACCGTCATCGATTGTTTCTTCTATTTTCATTCTAATATGATTTGTTGATTGATTGTATGAATTTTCTTCTGAATTTAGTTTTGTGGTAAACGGTTCTCAAAGAAGTTCACTTCCTGTTAATCTTTAATTAAATAAATTAAATAAATAAATTATATAACACCGTAAAATCTAGCCACAGGGGTTGCAAGTCAGTGACTTCTGTGCCGGTCCCAAGCCCGGATAAATAGAGAGGGTTGCGTCAGGAAGGGCATCCGGCGTAAAAATTGCCAAAATAACCATGCGAATCATCCACAAGACTTTCATACCGGATCGGTCGAGGCCCGGGATAACAACGACCGCCACCGATGCTGTTAACCTACAGGGTGTCGGTGGAAATTTGACTACTGTTGGTCGAAGAAAGAGGGGAGGCAGAAGGGTTCGTGGGCAGAGAGAGAAGGGAAAAGGCAGGAACATAGATTTGAGAATAGGAACTCTTAACGTTGGTACGATGACAGGGAAAGGCAGAGAGCTGGCAGACATGATGGAGAGAAGGAAGGTAGATGTACTGTGTGTGCAGGAGACAAGGTGGAAGGGCAGCAAGGTCCGTAGTATTGGAGGAGGATACAAACTGTTCTACCATGGTGTTGATAGGAAGAGAAACGGGGTAGGAGTGATCCTGAAGGGGGAGTTTGTGAACAATGTTCTAGAGGTGAAAAGAGTCTCAGACAGGGTGATGAGCATAAAGCTAGAAATTGAAGGGGTGATGGTGAATGTAGTCAGTGGGTATGCGCCACAGGTTGGCTGTGAGTTAGAAGAGAAGGAGAGATTCTGGAGTGAGTTTAATGAGGTCGTAGAGAGTATCCCCAGAGGAGAGAGAGTTGTTGTTGGAGCAGACTTCAATGGGCATGTTGGTGAGGGCAACAGAGGTGATGAGGAAGTGATGGGCAGGTTTGGTGTGAAGGAAAGGAATCTGGAAGGACAGATGGTGGTGGACTTTGCTAAGAGGATGGAAATGGCTGTAGTCAACACTTACTTCCAGAAGTGAGAGGAACATAGAGTGACATACAGAAGTGGAGGTAGGAGTACACAGGTGGACTACATCCTATGTAGACGAGGTCATTTGAGAGAGGTTAGTGACTGCAAAGTGATGGTAGGAGAGAGTGTAGCCAGACAGCACCGCATGGTGGTGTGTAAGATGACTGGAGGTCAAAGAAGAAGAAGAGAGGGAAGGCAGAGAAGAAGACCAAGTGGTGGAAGCTAAAGAATGAAGAAACTTGTGAGGAATTCAGGCAGAAGTTGAGACAGGTTCTGGGTGGTCAGGATGAGCTTCCAGATGACTGGGAAACTACAGCAGAGGTTATCAGGGAAACAGGTAGGAAGGTGCTAGGTGTGTCATCTGGAAAGAGGAAAGAAGGTAAAGACACTTGGTGGTGGAATGAGGAAGTACAGGAATGTGTCCAGAGGAAGAGGTTAGCTAGAAGGAAGTGGGATGTAGAAAGGACTGAGGAAAGTAGACAGGAGTACAAGGAAGTGCAGCGTAGAGTGAAGAGGGAGGTGGCAAAGGCCAAACAGAAAGCTTACGATGAGCTGTATGACAGGTTAGACACAAAGGAAGGAGAGAAGGACTTGTACAGGCTGGCCAGACAGAGAGATAGAGATGGGAAGGATGTGCAACAGGTAAGGGTGATTAAAGACAGAGATGGAAAGGTGCTAACAACCCAGGAGAGTGTGCAGAAAAGATGGAAGGAGTATTTTGAGGATCTGATGAATGAGGAAAATGACAGGGAAAGAAGAGAGGAAGATGTTGATGTTGTGGAGCAGGAAATAGAAGAGATTGGAAAGGATGAGGTTAGGAAGGCTTTGAAAAGGATGAAGAGTGGAAAGGCTGTTGGTCCTGATGACGTACCTGTGGAGGTGTGGATGTGCTTAGGAGAGACAGCAGTGGAGTTTCTAACCAGTTTGTTCAATAGGCTTCTAGAGAGTGAGAAGATGCCTGAGGAATGGAGGAGAAGTGTTCTGGTACCGATCTTTAAGAACAAGGGTGACACGCAGAACTGCAGCAACTATAGAGGAATAAAGTTGATGAGCCACACAATGAAGCTGTGGGAAAGAGTAGTGGAAGCCAGGCTTAGGAAGAAGGTGGAGATTTGTGAGCAGCAGTATGGTTTCATGCCCCGTAAGAGCACCACTGATGCTGTTTTTGCTTTGAGAATGTTGATGGAAAAGTACAGAGATGGTCAGAAGGAGCTGCATTGTGTCTTTGTAGATTTAGAGAAGGCATATGACAGGGTGCCGAGGGAGGAGCTGTGGTACTGTATGAGGTCGTCGGGAGTGGCAGAGAAGTACGTCAGAGTAGTTCAGGACATGTATGAGAGAAGTATGACGGTGGTGAGATGTGCTGTAGGCCAGACAGAGGAGTTCAAGGTGGAGGTGGGACTACACCAAGGATCAGCTTTGAGTCCCTTCTTGTTTGCTATGCTGATGGACAGGCTGACAGATGAGGTCAGACAGGAATCACCCTGGACAATGATGTTTGCGGATGACATTGTAATTTGCAGTGAGAGTAGAGAACAGGTGGAGGAACAGCTGGAGAGGTGGAGGTTTGCTCTGGAAAGAAGAGGCATGAAAGTCAGTCGTAGTAAGACAGAATACATGTGTCTGAACGAGAGGGATCCAGGTAGAAGCGTTAGGTTACAGGGGGCTGAGGTGAAGAAGGTACAGGAGTTTAAGTACTTGGGGTCAACAGTTCAGTGTGATGGAGAGTGTGGAAAAGAGGTGAAGAGGCGAGTGCAGGCAGGTTGGAGCGGGTGGAGGAAAGTGTCAGGAGTGTTGTGTGACAAAAGAGTGTCAGCAAGACTCAAAGGAAAGGTGTACAAGACAGTGGTGAGACCAGCTCTGCTCTATGGGTTTAGAGACAGTAGCAGTGAGACAGAGACAAGAGGCTGAGATGGAGGTAGCAGAGATGAAGATGTTGAGGTTCTCCTTAGGAGTGACCAGGTTAGACAGAATAAGGAACGAGTACATCAGAGGGACGGCTCATGTTGCCTGTGTTAGCGACAAAGTCAGAGAGGCCAGACTGAGGTGGTTTGGACATGTTCAGAGGAGGGATAGTGAGTATATTGGTAGAGGGATGTTGGAGATGGAGCTGCCAGGCAGGAGGACAAGAGGACGACCAAGGAGGAGATATATGGATGTTATAACAGAGGACATGAGGTTGGCTAGTGTTAGGGTAGAAGATGCCCATGATAGAGTTAGGTGGAGAAGGATGATTCGCTGTGGCGACCCCTGATGGGAAAAGCCGAAAGAGAAGAAGATATAACACCGTAAACCACAGGTTGTGGTAGAACGTGTTAACGAGCAGTTAAATGAGATACTAACATTAGTATTTACTCAGTTTGTCCAACTGTGAGTCAGTTCATATTTGCTTACTCCTCCCAGACCAGAGGACACAAGGGAAAAGTTTATCATGTGAAAGTCTAACTTCTATTTATTCTTCCATTCACTATTTACACCCAGTTGCTGTACTTTTGTAATGGAGAGATTTTAAGTTGCTCAGAAGTTCAATTTCCAGAATTTAATATAAAAATGTATTTTAAAACATTAAGGGTTTGTGAAGAGAGTTTGTGTGTGTTTCGAGTTTATCATATTAAAATCGAACTTCTTTTTATTCTCCCCTCTGTTGCAGCTGAATCAGCTTCAGTACCAGCTGATATCTGCAGAGTGACATCATGGCGTCTGCAGCACCAGGTGAGTCCAGGTTTACACACTGTCTTCTGTCACTGTCCACACATTACAGCTGTTATAAAATAACTTCTATTTTACTCTTTAGACTTTAAATAAGGTTTCCGAGTTAAATCTTTCAGTGTGTGTCACTGGCTCATGGAGTTCCAATGCATTCTGAGCCAGTGACAGCTTGACAGGTGTTACAGATTCGAGTGATTTGGTGCTATACCAGCTATTATTATGCTTCAAATGAGGTTGTGAGGAGACAGATTTGGAGAATGAGAGTATTAACAGAAAAGGACAATTTATGGCAGGGATAGAATATAGCTGCAGAAAACAGAGTGACAGAAAAAAAACGGAAGAAGAGAAAGACAGAAACCCTGGAAAGAAAAGTAAAAAAAAAAAAAAAAAAAAAAAAAAGGCAAGCACTAGTAGTGTGGGGCAGGATCATGACAGGTAGTTCAGTTCATTTGTCCCATGATGGTGATGGTCCCATGAGTTCCAAACTCTGCTAACTCAGCAGCCTCACTCTCAATATCCAAAACACTATTGGAGAGTAAGATTGGACAGAACTCTTCCTCAACTTTCTGCCTTATCTGGCTCTAATGTCTCATGAAACAAACATTTATGTCTCATGCAAACAGCAATTTGCATCAAATGTTCATGTTCTCCATGACTAAGATTTGTTGATGCTTTGCATAGGTCACTTTGGATAAAACTAAATGTAACTAAATGTAGTACCAATGGTTCAGCATTCAGTGTTTTATACGTGAACATGTCAATTTGTGGACCGGAATCGGGGAACTTGTGTGTGTAAAAACCGATAATGACTTATTGTATATAAAACATTACTTATCAATCTAAAACGATTTTAAATATTTACAGGTGTTTAGTGGTTTTATCTGTTTTTGTTTTTTGCATTTTATAGATGAAGATGATTTCTGCAGCAGCAGTCCTGACCGTGATTGTCCTAACTGTAAGTTGAACTGAAAAATACCTGCTTCATTATGCAGATTCCACCAAATTGCACAGACCTTAGGCTGTGTCTGAATAATTAACATTACTCTGTTTCCACATTCAGTGTTTTCCTATGTATTATCTGTTGGAAATCCACCAAACATCAGAGGAGACTTAATTCAAATTATTGTTTATGAAGACACCAGTAATCTTTGCACATTTGAATAATGTCGTTGTTTCTCAACATTACCATTAGAAAACAGATGTGGAAAGAATAAAGAAATTACTTGTTTCTTTGTGTATCCTTACAGTCACAGCTGATGAACAACCCAGGAACCGTAGAAACAGCATTGATCTGCCACCTCTCAGTGAGTCAAACAGTTTGTTTTGTTGATCTGAAATTATAATATTTAACAGTGGAAGCTCTCAAAATGTCTGATTTAAGCAACTAAAAAGAAAAAATATTAACATATGTAATATTTATGTATTATCTGTATTATAATTAAATACATTTAATTATAGAAATAACTTTTTTTTCAGTGTCTGAGCTGAGAGTTGTTCTGCTGGGGAACAGCTGGTCTGAGAGGAGCAAACTGGGAAACTTTATACTGAGAGAAACTGTGTTCAACACTGAAAGAGCACCAGACCACTGTCTGAGGGTCAGTGGACTGATTGAGGAGAAAAAAATTGTTCTTATCAACACCCCAGATCTGCTGCATCCTGAAATCTCTGAAGACAAACTGAAAGAAAATGTAGAAAACTGTGTGAGACTCTCTGATCCTGGACCTGATGTGTTCCTGCTAGTTCTACAACCTGAAGACGTCCCTGAGCCACAAACAAAGAGGCTACAATCAATCCTTGAACTCTTTGGTGACAGATCATTTGATCATTCACTGGTGCTGATATCAACACCTGGAGAGGAGAGTTCAGGTTCCACAGGAAAATACCTGCAGCATCCTCTGTTAGGAGACATTGTAAGGAAATGTAGGCGCAAAAAGTTGTGGCAGAAAAACCTTGAACATCCAGAGCTGTTAAAGATCATGGACCAGCTTGTGAAAGAGAACGATGAAGATCATGTGAGCAGTGATGTATTTGAGGACGCAAAGTCTGATTTATCCATCGGTAATGAAAGTCTGAAAGAAGAAGGAGCAGCCAGTATCAAGGATCAGGTTACTAAGGGTTTAGCGACAGCAAAAAACTACGCTTTCGATTGTGAGTAAAATATTCTAAAATATTGTACATGAAGTAATATGTGAAGATGAAGTTGATATACTTAATGAGTGGCTTTGTCTTTTAACAGGGTTTGCATCACATACTTCATCACCAGTGCAAACGCCATTCAACCACTGTAAGTAGATAGAGTAAATCTACATCAAATGAAATTTACTGAAGACAAATGTGTTTAATTAATCGCAAACAGCATTTTAGTGTAGCTCCCAGAGGTGAGTGTAGGAGTAACAACTGGTTTACATACTGTGTGTAGTAGTAGTAACATAAACGTTAGAGCTTTATGAACCTAATATTCTCTGTAGTTCCATTTAATATAACAAAAACTAATTATCAGCAGTGCAGCTCAATACTATGTAGACTTGTATTCTAGTACTTTAACTTAAAGTTTGTTTATCTGAGGTCTATAAATTACCAACCAGGGAGCAACTGATTTGCTTTGAGAGAAAGGAGAATCCTTGTTGCTGCCCAGATTTACTGAGAACTCCCTTTGAGAGAAGATTCATTCACCATCTGTTTCCATCTAGTGGTCAAACCACCACTTTGATCTTGTTTTTCTCTCTGTTGTATAGTGTCTCCTCTTAGGATTTTGCTTGTGGGGAAAAGTGAAGACAAAAAGACAAAACTGGGCAATGTCATCATTGGAGATCAAGGTTTTAATTTCCATAAAACTGAACCTATCAGACAATGTGTGGCTACCTGTGGAGAATGGAGAGGACGCTCTCTGACAGTAGTGAAAACACCAGATCTGTTCAGTTTGCCTGAGCAGACAGTGAAGAGAGAGGTGCTGAGATGCATGAATCTGTCCTGTCCTGGACCAAATGTTTTACTGCTGTTAGTAAAAACTTCAGAATTCAACACAGAGAAAAAAGAAAAACTGAAGTATTTGCTCAGTTTGTTTGGTCCAGATGCATTTAAATACTCAATGGCCATCATCACACACAAGGAGAATGAAACACGTTTCACTGTGAATCAGCTGTTAGAGGAGTGTGGGGGAAGATGCTACAACATGTTTGATAATGACAAGAAACTGTTGATGGAGAAGATTGAGAGCATTATTTATAGAAACAAAGGGACCTTCCTCACCCTCACTGAAGAGATGTCTGAACCAACCAAACCAGTTTTAAACGTGGTTCTATGTGGTAGAAGAGGAGCAGGGAAGACTTCAGCAGCCAAGGCCATCTTAGGTCAGACAGAGCTTCATTCAGTCTCCAACTCATCAGAGTGTGTTAAGAATCAGGCAGAGGTGTGTGGACGTTGGGTTTCCCTGGTGGAGCTGCCTGCCTTGTATGGAAAACCTCAGGAGACAGTGATGGAGGAATCATTCAGGAGTATCTCCCTCTGTGATCCTGAGGGGGTCCATGCCTTCATCCTGGTCCTACCTGTGGGTCCCCTCACTGATGAAGACAAGGGAGAGTTAGAGACCATCCAGAACACATTCAGCTCTCTAGTCAATGACTTCACCATGATTCTGTTCTCTGTGGAGTCAGATCCTACAGATCCAGCTGTTGTTAACTTTGTAGAAAGAGACAAAGACATCCAGAAGCTCTGTCAAAGCTGTGGAGAAAGATATGTTGTTTTCAACATCAGCGGCAGGAATATGAGAGAGGAGATGTTGGAAGCTGTGGACCAAGTTAGACTGTCCAAAAATAAATCAAGTAGTTTTACAACAGAAACATTTGTTCGTGCCCAAATGGATAGAGTTGTACAACAAGAGAAAAATATCACTGCATTACACACTGAACTGAAGAAGCTGAAAGACGATATTGTCACATGTAAGTACTTCCTATTTTAAACACCTTTTCTAAACATAATGTATTCTACACATTTGAGGCTTCTATACTGTGTTCTTATGATGTTTCAGGTGATGAAGAGGAGCAGAGTCCAGAGAGTCTTAGGATTGTGCTGATAGGGAAGACTGGCTGTGGAAAGAGTTCTTCAGGAAACACCATTCTAGGAAGAAAAGAGTTTAAAGCCAAATCAAGTCAAAACTCAGTCACTAAACAATGTCAGAAAGCACAAAGTGAAGTTAACGGGCGTTCTGTTGTTGTGGTCGACACTCCTGGTCTGTTTGACAATAGTCTGTCTCATGAAGAAGTTAACAATGAGATGGTGAAATGTATCAGTCTTCTGGCTCCAGGACCACATGTCTTCCTGTTGGTGTTACAGATTGGTCGACTCACACCAGAGGAGAAGGAGACATTAAAACTTATAAAGGAAGGCTTCGGAAAAAATTCAGAGAAATTCTTCATCATTCTTTTCACAAGAGGAGATTCACTGGTAGAGGAGGAACAGTCTATTGATGAGTACATTCAAAAGGACTGTGATGATTCTTTTAAGAAGTTGATCAGTGACTGTGGAGGAAGATACCATGTGTTTAATAATTATGATAAAAACAACCATGCACAAGTCAGTGAACTGCTCAATAAGATTGACACCATGGTGAAGAGGAATGGAGGCAGCTTCTTCACTAATGAGATGCTGCAAGAAGCTGAAGCAGCCATAAAGAAAGAAGTGGACAGAATCATGAAGGAAAAAGAAGAAGAGATGAAGAGAGAGAGAGAGGAACTGGAAAGAAAATATGAGGAAGAGAAAAAAGCCATAAAAAGAAGAATGGAAGAACAGAAAGTTGAAATTGAACAGGAGAGAAAACTGAAAGATGAACAACTAATGGAAATGGAAGAAAAGATAAGGAGGGAGCGTGAGGAGAGAAAGAAAGAACAAGAGACTAGAGAAGAAGAAGAGAGAAAGAGGAAAAGAGATGATGAAACCAAGCAGAAGGAGTGGGAAGAAAAACTGTCAGTTTTAATGAAACAAAGAAACAAATCAGAGTCAGAGCTTAAGGAGCGTAGAGATATGTTGCAGCTTGAACGAGAAGCCTGGGAGAAAGAACAAAAAGAGTGGTGGGAAAAACGAACACAAGAGGATGAACAGAGGCGACACGAGGAGCAAAGACTTAAAAACCTTCTACAACAATATGCACAGGAAAGAGAAGAATCTGAAAGGATAAAAAGAGACGAGGATAAAGCTAGAAAAGAATGGGAAGAAAAGAAGCAAAATGAATTGGAGAACAACTATGAGAAAATAAAGGAGGAGCTGCAGAAGACATATGAAGAGAAAGCCAGAAAGCAAGCTGAAGAGTTGAATGAATTCAAAGAGAAACACACCAAAGACTTAGCAGCTCAGAAACAAGAGCATGAGACGCAAATGAAGGACAAAGATGAAAAGTACGACATGTTGAAGGCACTTTCAGCCTGCAATGAAAAACAAAGGAGGGAAAATCACCAGAGACAAATCAGTGACTTAGTGAAGTGTGTGACCAGAAAGAGTGAAAACGTGACCAGAATCAAAGAGCTACTGATACTGCACGAAAAGCAAAGGGAGAAAGTGGAAAATCAGGAGGAAAAAGATACCCTACAGAAAATACACGAAAAAGAAATAAGTGACTTGATCCAGAAGCTTCTGAACGAAGACAAGACCGAATCTTCCTGTTGTATTTCATGAAGGGGAAATGATTTAATGTGTCACAGTTTCTGAATGGCAAACATAAAGAGAGAGAAGAAAACATGTGTCTTAAAGGTGTCTCTAGTTTTCATAGATTTTAGCTCCAGAGAACAATAAAGGGCCTTCAAAATATTTCCTGACTCATCTTAAACTAAGTCAGTAAAGAAAGATTGACTGAGAACAAAAAAACTGTTCTTATAAACACTTTAGGTTTATCGTCCAGCTGTCATTTCTGATCACTCTGTTTATTGTGGTTAACATTAACTATGTTAATGCTCTTGTATGAGTGGTTAGATTTCTCTCTGTGTGATTGATTGCAGAGAGAGGGAAACAGAGAGGAGGACACACAATTACAGGAGAGAGAAAAAACAAGGTTAATGACTTGCAATGGTGGCATATAAAGTCGACTTTGGGTGCTGTTGCAGAAGCTACGTTTACAGCTTTTCACAATTATAGACCTAGTTCCCAGCCGTGTCCTACCTCCAGTAGGGGTCCTTAGGCAAGACCTCCTCACGCCTACCCTGCCTACCATCGCACCTACTTGTAAGTCGCTTTGGATAAAGTCTGCTAAATGACTAAATGTAAATACTTCTGAAGTAAATACTGTCTTGAATTAATTAAACACAATGCAGCTGTCTGAGGTGGCTTTACTACCTACAGCCACCTCAGACAGCTGCAATGAAATATGAATTAAATTTGAATATGATCTGTCAAGGTGCTGTTATGTGAGGTGTCCTGTCTCTAACCAGGGAGCAGGTTTGTGTTTATCTCTCTGTGTCAGAATCCTTGTTGCCATGTTGAATTATTAACCTCAACAGCACATCCATTTCCTCACACTGTATAATAATTAAAAGTTAATTTGCTTGACAGTGTATCTAAGTAATATGCAGCAAACACTGGTATACATAAATATAGTAGTCCACACACACAAATACGGTGAATGTGCCATTTACATGTTTCTGTTTTCACCTAGTGGCCAAATAGAAAACACTTACTACTACTTTCACTTTTAACGCAGTGCAGTGATTAGTGATTAGTGATTAAGCAGCAGCAATAAATTGCTGAGTAAACTTTAGCAAACTCTAACATTACTGCAACGTCTAGATGTTAGAATAAAGCCAGTGTCAGTGATCAGACTGTAGATGGATCAACAGCCCATCAGGAGTTGATATTAGACGTTTGCACTTCAGTCACAAGTCGTTTTTACATCCTGAAAACTTATGACAAAAAAACACAAGAGAAGTTTGTGAGTTTGTAATATGGTATTGATAGGAACATTTCTGAAAAAAACTTCTCCAAACCTCAGATGAGATTAATAAGGCAGTAGTTTAATTTCTTAAACGATATAAGAAATTTTAAATTTCTTCAAATATTCAAATCTTAAAAAATTGGCCAGGATAGAATAACTCTCTGTACCATTTTTCTGACATTTCCCTCCTGTTTATACTTTTACATAAAATGTTATCCATAACAATGAAAAATAAAAGTAAATATCAAAAACTGGATAAATATAAGTAAGCGTATAAGCCTTTTTTAATTATGACCAATAAAACAACAAAAAAAATCATTAAAAGGAAATCAATAATTATATCATCACAAGATACTGTGTAATTCTGCATTGCTATCAGCATATAACACTCCGTTAGGTTTTTATAAGACTTATCATCAAGTATTCACATGTTTAATAAGTATAAATAAAAACTGATTTAACATATTTCAGCACAGTTGTCATCATCAAGGTTCTTGTCTTCGTCAGCAACCTGTTGGTACATAGTCCTAGTTAAGACAGCATCTATCCACCCCTGAGTTCAACGTATTAAATTGAGTTGAAATCTGGTTAACAGACACAAATAAATATAATGATAATAATGATATAATGATAGGAGACAAGTGTATTTGTTAGTGTAACTGTAGAACTACAGAAAAAATACAAACTAAACTCACTTTGTCAGTGAAGTACTTTGTACTCTGTGTACAGGGTTTATATTCATGCTCTAAAGACACTGACTGGGCTTTTTGACTCATGTTTGCACAGGAGTCTGTTGAGATTGTAGCTTGCAATATGTGTCACCGTTTGCAGGGGTGACGGCTTTCTTACTTGATTGTAATTTTTTTCTCCAGAACAGTTTGGTGGTTGTCATGCCTTCAATTAGTAAGTCAACTGTCACTTCCAGTCATACAAAGGCAGATTTACTCATGCCAAAATAGTCTGTCTCTCTTTCTCACTGGCTTAAGCTTCTTCTCTAAAATTTCAGCTTACTGAAAACAATTCCAACTTTGCTTTTGCTTCACCTGTAATATTTCAAAGTTTGAATGATTCAAGCAATATTTTGGATGTTTCAGCTAATTTTTGTTCTTCTTCTGCCTACTCACAACGTTTTAAAAACAATTGCCACTTAATACACAACATGGAGACACTGACAAAGAAGAACTGAAAGAGCTGCAGAAGAAACATGAAAAAAAGTCAGTGTGTTGAAAGAGAAACCTTTGACCCCAGAGGAGGAAACATTCTGTGAAATATAAAGAAACACTATTTTTAATATAATCTAAACACAAAGAGACTTGTCTCCATCTTTGATGGACTGCATAGTTTACCATGGTTACAGATATTATTGTCACGGTCATAAAACCTTTTATTTCATTAAGTCAGATTACCTAATTGCAACTGCAAATACAATTCAAAATTCATCAAATTAATGCATTTAATGGAACTGGAAGAAGAACATACAGCTCATAACCTCACCCAGAACTTATGACCAGATAAGATGAAAAGCCCGAACTTGAAGAAGATAAGGAGGAAATCTTCAACGAAGTCCTCTGCAATGCTGTTTGAAGTCTTACTTGCAAGTTCAACCACCAAAGTGAGCATCTCCAAGATTTTGCAATTCAATTCAATTTTATTTGTATAGTGTTAAATCACAACAGAAGTCAGTTCAAGGCATTTTACAGTGTAAGGTTTAAGATTTTAAATGTTGTTATAATGTATAATTGTATAAAATAGTTTAGTAGTTTAAATAGCATAAAAAAAACCCCAACAATTCCATTTGATCAATCTTTAGGCAACAGTGGAGAGGAAAAAATTCCTTTAGAGGAAGAAATCTCCAGCAGAACCAGGTTCATGTGGGGGGGCCATCTGCCTCGACCGGTTGGTATGAGTGGAAAGAAGAGAGAGAAAAGAACAGCAGGCAACAAAAACAACAACAAGCAGCAAAAACATTGGGCAGGTTGGTCGGGCCAGTAACTGGATTCTGCACATATACTGTGCAGCTCCAAGGTCAAGGATACCTGCAGAAAAGTACAGAGAGCAGGGGACACAGAGAGAGGAGAAAGCACAACTACGAGAGAGAGAAAGTTAACGACATGCAATGGTAACATTTGAATGGATAGAGGAGATGAGAGGAACTCAGTGTATCAGTAGAGGTCCCCCAGCAGACTAAACTAAAGCAGATATACTAAGAGATGGTTTAGAGTCACCTGAGCCATCTCTAACTGTAAGGTTTATACTGTAAAACAGGAAGAAAACTTGCCTACCCCACCTGACCTAGGAGCTGGTTCTTTAAGATAAGATGGGGTGTGAGTATTAAGTGCTTTATATGTGAGGAGAAGTGTTTTAAAATCTATTCTGGATTTTACAGGGAGCCAATGGAGAGAAGCTAACTTAGGAGAAATATGATCTATCTTGCTAATTCCAGTCAGAACTCTGGCTGGAGGAGTTTTGATAAACTGTAAGCTTTTTAAGCACTTATTGAGACATTCTATCAGTATGAATTACTGTATTCCATTCTGGAAGTAACAAATGTTACTAGTAACTAGTTTTTCAGCATCACTTTGGGACAGGATACTCCTAATTTAAACAATATTTCTCAGGTGGAAAAATGCAGTTCTAGAGATTTCTTTTATGTATGAAGTAAAGAAGATATCTTAGTCAAAGATAACGCAGAGATTTGTCACAGTGTTACTTGAGGCCAATGCTAAGTCATCTAAGGTAACAATATGATTAGACATCATGGCACTGAGGTTTTTAGGACCAAACAAAATAACCGCCTTGTCTGAATTTAGGAGAAGGAAACTGGAGGGCATCCAGTCCTTTATGTCTTTTAAGCATGCTTGAAGTATGATAAATTGATTAGTTTCTTCTGGTTTCATAGATAAGTATAGCTGGGAATCATCAGCATAACAATAGAAATTTATAGTATTTTCTACTGTAGTTATATTGCCTAAGGGGGACATATACAGTATAGAGTACAAAAAATCAGTCCAAAGCCTGACTGAAACTAACTTTTCAAGAATTTTGGACATAAAGTGCAGTCATTGCTGTTGAGAGTTAAGGAGATACTAGGCTCAACAGAGCTATGACTCTTTGTCAGCCTGTCTACAGTGCTAAAAGAAACCTGGGGTTGTTCTTATTTGCTTCTATCAATGAGGAATAATATGTGGTTCTAGCTTGACAGAGGCCTTTTTATTATATATATTTTTAAAGGCTTTCCAGGTTAGGCAAGATTAATCTAAATTAGTCTAACACCATCTCCTTTCCAACTTATGTGACGTCTGCTTTAAGCTAAGGATTTGTAAATTGTACAGTTATTATCAACATCTACATGGATATTAAAGTCCCCCACTATAAGAACTTTATCTGCAGTATCACTGAGTGATATAATTAAGCACAATTAGGTAATACAGACCTCTTTATGGATAACCTGGATGCAGACATTTCAGATACTCTCAGATATTGATTATTTTGGGTAGATTTAATGTACATACCTAGAAGTAGAATGGTTGTTGTGTTTCACTTTATGAATTACTTTGCCAACAGTTTGAAACTACTTGCTGAAATGCATGTAAAAGGTTGATAAAGGGCCAAGAAACTGTGTACATCAATACCTGAGTCTCTGCAGTTATAAGTTAGTGATGCAGAAGTTAACTTGTATTATTATAATAAATTAATGATATATATAATATATAATAATATAAAAAGATTAATTCCAGTGTCATTTTAATGTATATGTATTAGCTGTTAAAGCATCATTGTGCAGGGATGGTATCTGACCGATGATGGTAAGCTGCCTGGGACAATTGTCCCAGGCATTGATTGTCGACTTGTTTTCACTGCGGAGTCAGATCCTACAGATCCATCCTTAGAATTTTAGAGTTCTTTTGTTCCTGTGGGACAGTAGAGTAAACAAAGTGAAGTTAACGGTTGACCTGTTGTTGTGGTCTGTTTGATTCAACCTTATCTAATACACAAGTTAATGATGAGATGGTGAAATGTGTCAGTCTTCTGGCTCCAGGACCACATGTCTTCCTGTTGGTGTTAGAGATTGGTCGACTCACACCAGAGGAGAAGGAAACATTAAAACTTACAAAGGAAGGCTTCGGGAAGAATTCAGAAAACTTCAGCATTGTTCCTTTTACAAGAGGAGATTCACTGGTACAGGAGGAACAGTCTATTGATGAGTACATTCGAAATGGGAATGTGAAGATTCTTTTAAGAAGTTGATCAGGGGAAGACAGAGAGGAGGACAAAACTATTGGGGAAAGAAAAGTTAATGACTTGCAATGGTGGCATATAAAGTTGACATTGGGTGTTGTTCCAAAGGCTACAAGATTTACAGCTGTGTACAATTATAGACCTAGTTGAGAAAGAATGATGGAGACAGTTCGAGCTGTGATGTATGAAGTTAATACTCTAAGTACTGTCCTGTGGATCCTTGTTGCCATGTCAAATTATAAACAGGTATTGCAAACAGCACACCCATTTTCTCACACTGTATATTAATTAAATGTCAATTTCCTTTATAGTGTATTTGAGTGAAATTCAGCAAACACTGGTTTATATAAATATACTAGCCCACACAAAGTACTGTGAATGTGTCATTTACAGGTTTCTGTTTTCATGTAGTGGCCAAATAAAAAATAACAGTCTGCCCTGTTTCACATGAAAACACCCATTTCTACAATTTTGAAATAATATGGCAGTATGTTAAATTACACTAATAGAAGTTTGGCTGCTTCAATAAATCTGGACCACAAATAATCAACCGACTATAAGATCAACTCGAACGTCAAGAAATGATTTTAGAAAAGAACCACGTTGATGAACCTCATGTAGCGTCCTGCAGGGGGCGCTCTACCATCAACCAGAATAGAGAGTCTGGAAGCTGGATTTTCTGGAAGAGCGAACATCCAGACATCACCTGTGATTAGGTTAATCTTGTTTTCACAGCGCAGATGAACATGTATCGTCAAATCTACAGTTGAATATGTGGAAACGTGAAGACGAAGCTGCTCCAAACAAAATCGTAACGTAACGTGGTGCAGTGATCAGTGATGGCGCAGCAGGGATAAATCGGTGAGTAAACCTTAGCTTAAATCATTACTTCAACATCTAGATGTTAAAATACAGCCAGTGTCAGACTGTAGATGGATCAACAGACCGTCAGGAGTTGATATTAAACATTTGCACTTCACTCACGAGTCGTTTTTACATCCTGTTTTTAAATCAAACCGTCATCGATTGTTTCTTCTATTTTCTATTGTTGCCGATGACTCAGCTTCAGTACCAGCTGATATCTGCAGAGTGACATCATGGCATCAGCAGCACCAGGTGAATCCAGGTTTACACTGTCCACACATTACAGCTGTTATAAAATAACCATCAGTTATTGATTTTACTTCATTAGTTTGACCTTTATGTTTTGCAGCTGTACTGATGGAGCAATTTAACCTTTTATCATTAAATCAAATTATTTGAGTTTGGCTAGAAGACTGAAACCTGACTGAAACCTAAACAACAAAGACAGGTTTTGTTACATGTAATGTTCAGTTCAGTGGCACCTGATTATATAGGGATTTATATTTTTTCATGATCCAGTTGCTTAAACCATTTATTGTTAATTTCCACAATTTTAAAAGACTCACTTGGAGCCCTCACACACCACCAACATCGTGACTGGACACATGACTTTGCTGTGCATTTTTTTATGTCTCTGGGCCTCAGCACCTCTGCCCCAAGGAGACATGGCTATTAAAAAATGAAACAATTTCATTTGGTCTAAGTTTAGCAGTTACAGGCTGCTTGTGTTTATGTGGCAACAACAGAATAAAAGCACTACAGAGGAAAAACTTCAGCCGTTTGTGCATGCTTATGTTCAGCAACATGTCCATGAAAATTCAACTGGCATACCTAAACCTAATAGCTTAACACGGCAGTAGTGATGGGCAAATGATACTGAGGCATCGGAGCTTTTGTCACTCGTCACTGTTTCGTTTCGCGCTTCATTCCTTCAAAATGTTTCAAAGCTTTTTATTGGCTCAGAGTCTTTCAGTGTGTGTCACTGGCTCATGGAGTTCCAATGCATTCTGAGCCAGTGACAGCTTGACAGGTGTTACAGATTCGAGTGATTTGGTGCTATACCAGCTATTATTATGCTTCAAATGAGGTTGTGAGGAGACAGATTTGGAGAATGAGAGTATTAACAGAAAAGGACAATTTATGGCAGGGATAGAATATAGCTGCAGAAAACAGAGTGACAGAAAAAAAACGGAAGAAGAGAAAGACAGAAACCCTGGAAAGAAAAGTAAAAAAAAAAAAAAAAAAAAAAAAAAGGCAAGCACTAGTAGTGTGGGGCAGGATCATGACAGGTAGTTCAGTTCATTTGTCCCATGATGGTGATGGTCCCATGAGTTCCAAACTCTGCTAACTCAGCAGCCTCACTCTCAATATCCAAAACACTATTGGAGAGTAAGATTGGACAGAACTCTTCCTCAACTTTCTGCCTTATCTGGCTCTAATGTCTCATGAAACAAACATTTATGTCTCATGCAAACAGCAATTTGCATCAAATGTTCATGTTCTCCATGACTAAGATTTGTTGATGCTTTGCATAGGTCACTTTGGATAAAACTAAATGTAACTAAATGTAGTACCAATGGTTCAGCATTCAGTGTTTTATACGTGAACATGTCAATTTGTGGACGGGAATCGGGGAACTTGTGTGTGTAAAAACCGATAATGACTTATTGTATATAAAACATTACTTATCAATCTAAAACGATTTTAAATATTTACAGGTGTTTAGTGGTTTTATCTGTTTTTGTTTTTTGCATTTTATAGATGAAGATGATTTCTGCAGCAGCAGTCCTGACCGTGATTGTCCCAACTGTAAGTTGAACTGAAAAATACCTGCTTCATTATGCAGATTCCACCAAATTGCACAGACCTTAGGCTGTGTCTGAATAATTAACATTACTCTGTTTCCACATTCAGTGTTTTCCTATGTATTATCTGTTGGAAATCCACCAAACATCAGAGGAGACTTAATTCAAATTATTGTTTATGAAGACACCAGTAATCTTTGCACATTTGAATAATGTCGTTGTTTCTCAACATTACCATTAGAAAACAGATGTGGAAAGAATAAAGAAATTACTTGTTTCTTTGTGTATCCTTACAGTCACAGCTGATGAACAACCCAGGAACCGTAGAAACAGCATTGATCTGCCACCTCTCAGTGAGTCAAACAGTTTGTTTTGTTGATCTGAAATTATAATATTTAACAGTGGAAGCTCTCAAAATGTCTGATTTAAGCAACTAAAAAGAAAAAATATTAACATATGTAATATTTATGTATTATCTGTATTATAATTAAATACATTTAATTATAGAAATAACTTTTTTTTCAGTGTCTGAGCTGAGAGTTGTCGTGCTGGGGAACAGCTGGTCTGAGAGGAGCAAACTGGGAAACTTTATACTGAGAGAAACTGTGTTCAACACTGAAAGAGCACCAGACCACTGTCTGAGAGTCAGTGGACTGATTGAGGAGAAAAAAATTGTTCTTATCAACACCCCAGATCTGCTGTATCCTGAAATCTCTGAAGACAAACTGAAAGAAAATGTAGAAAACTGTGTGAGACTTTCTGCTCCTGGACCTGATGTGTTCCTGCTAGTTCTACAACCTGAAGACGTCCCTGAGCCACAAACAAAGAGGCTACAATCAATCCTTGAACTCTTTGGTGACAGATCATTTGATCATTCACTGGTGCTGATATCAACACCTGGAGAGGAGAGTTCAGGTTCCACAGGAAAATACCTGCAGCATCCTCTGTTAGGAGACATTGTAAGGAAATGTAGGCGCAAAAT
Source organism: Anabas testudineus (assembly GCF_900324465.2). Lineage (NCBI taxonomy): Eukaryota > Metazoa > Chordata > Actinopteri > Anabantiformes > Anabantidae > Anabas > Anabas testudineus. The sequence continues at coordinate 895,335 of NC_046632.1, forward strand.
GTTGTGGCAGAAAAACCTTGAACATCCAGAGCTGTTAAAGATCATGGACCAGCTTGTGAAAGAGAACGATGAAGATCATGTGAGCAGTGATGTATTTGAGGACGCAAAGTCTGATTTATGCAGTGGTAATGAAAGTCTGAAAGAAGAAGGAGCAGCCAGTATCAAGGATCAGGTTACTAAGGGTTTAGTGAAAGCAAAAAACTACGCTTTCGATTGTGAGTAAAATATTCTAAAATATTGTACATGAAGTAATATGTGAAGATGAAGTTGATATACTTAATGAGTGGCTTTGTCTTTTAACAGGGTTTACATCACATACTTCATCACCAGTGCAAACGCCATTCAACCACTGTAAGTAGATAGAGTAAATCTACATCAAATGAAATTTACTGAAGACAAATGTGTTTAATTAATCGCAAACAGCATTTTAGTGTAGCTCCCTGAGGTGAGTGTAGGAGTAACAACTGGTTTATATACTATGTGTAGTAGTAGTAACATAAACCTTAGAGCTTTATAAACCTCATATTCTCTGTAGTTCCATTTAATATAACAAAAACTAATTATCAGCAGTGCAGTTCAATACTATGTAGACTTGTATTCTAGTACTTTAACTTAACTTTGTTTATCTGAGGTCTATAAATTTCTAACCAGGGAGCAACTGATTTGCTTTGAGAGAAAGGAAAATCCTTGTTGCTGCCCAGATTTACTGAGAACTCCCTTTGAGAGCAGATTCATTCACCATCTGTTTCCATCTAGTGGTCAAACCACCACTTTGATCTTGTTTTTCTCTCTGTTGTATAGTGTCTCCTCTTAGGATTGTGCTTGTGGGGAAAAGTGAAGACAAAAAGACAAAACTGGGCAATGTCATCATTGGAGATCAAGGTTTTAATTTCCATAAAACTGAACCTATCAGACAATGTGTGGCTACCTGTGGAGAATGGAGAGGACGCTCTCTGACAGTAGTGAAAACACCAGATCTGTTTAGTTTGCCTGAGCAGACAGTGAAGAGAGAGGTGCTGAGATGCATGAATCTGTCCTGTCCTGGACCACATGTTTTACTGCTGTTAGTAAAATCTTCAGAATTCAACACAGAGAAAAAAGAAAAACTGAAGTATTTGCTCAGTTTGTTTGGTCCAGATGCATTTAAATACTCAATGGTCATCATCACACACAAGGAGAATGAAACACGTTTCACTGTGAATCAGCTGTTAGAGGAATGTGGGGGAAGATGCTACAACATGTTTGATAATGACAAGAAACAGTTGATGGAGAAGATTGAGAACATTATTTATAGAAACAAAGGGACCTTCCTCAGCCTCACCGAAGAAATGTCTGAACCGACCAAACCAGTTTTAAACATGGTTCTATGTGGTAGAAGAGGAGCAGGGAAGACTTCAGCAGCCAAGGCCATCTTAGGTCAGACAGAGCTTCATTCAGTCTCCAACTCATCAGAGTGTGTTAAGAATCAGGCAGAGGTCTGTCCAAAAATAAATCAAGTAGTTTTACAACAGAGACATTTGTTTGTGCCCAAATGGATAGAGTTGTACAACAAGAGAAAAATATCACTGCATTACACACTGAACTGAAGAAGCTCACATTTAAGTACTTCCTACCTTTTCTAAACATAATGTATTCTACACATTTGAGGCTTCTATATTGTGTTCTTATGATGTTTCAGGTGATGAAGAGGAGCAGAGTCCAGAGAGTCTGAGGATTGTGCTGATAGGGAAGACTGGCAGTGGAAAGAGTTCTTCAGGAAACACCATTCTAGGAAGAACTGTGTTTAAAGCCAAATTAAGTCAAAAATCAGTCACTAAACAATGTCAGAAAGAACAGAGTGAAGTTAACGGGCGTTCTGTTGTTGTGGTCGACATTCCTGGTCTGTTTGACAATAGTCTGTCTCATAAAGAAGTTAATGATGAGATGGTGAAATGTATCAGTCTTCTGGCTCCAGGACCACATGTCTTCCTGTTGGTGTTACAGTTTGGTCGACTCACACCAGAGGAGAAGGAGACATTAAAACTTATACAGGAAGGCTTCGGGAAGAATTCAGAGAAATTCACGATCATTCTTTTCACAAGAGGAGATGACCTTTTAAAGGAGGGGCAGTCTATTGATGAGTACATTCAACAGGAATGTGATGATTCTTTTAAGAAGTTGATCAGTGACTGTGGAGGAAGATACCATGTGTTTAATAACAATGATGAAAACAACCATGCACAAGTCAGTGAACTCCTCAATAAGATCAACACCATGGTGAAGAGGAATGGAGGCAGCTTCTTCACTAATGAGATGCTGCAAGAAGCTGAAGCAGCCATAAAGAAAGAAGTGGACAGAATCATGAAGGAAAAAGAAGAAGAGATGAAGAGAGAGAGAGAGGAGCTGGAAAGAAAATATGAGGAAGAGAAAAAAGCCATAAAAAGAAGAATGGAAGAACAGAAAGTTGAAATTGAACAGGAGAGAAAACTGAGAGATGAACAACTGATGGAAATGGAAGAAAAGATAAAGAGGGAGCGCGAGGAGAGAAAGAAAGAACAAGAGACTAGAGAAGAAGAAGAGAGAAAGAGGAAAAGAGATGATAAAACCAAGCAGAAGGAGTGGGAAGAAAAACTGCCAGTTTTAAAGAAACGAAACAGATCGGAGTCAGAGCTTAAGGAGCGTAGAGAGATGTTGCAGCTTGAACGAGAAGCCTGGGAGAAAGAACAAAAAGAGTGGTGGGAAAAACGAACACAAGAGGATGAACAGAGGCAACAGGAGGAGCAAAGACTTAAAAACCTTCTACAACAATATGCACAGGAAAGAGAAGAATCTGAAAGGTTAAAAAGAGACGAGGATAAAGCTAGAAAAGAAAGGGAGGAAAAGAAGCAGATTGAATTAGAGAGCAACTATGAGAAAATAAAGGAGGAGCTGCAGAAGACATATGAAGAGAAAGCCAGAAAGCAAGCTGAAGAGTTGAATGAATTCAAAGAGAAACACACCAAAGACTTAGCAGCTCAGAAACAAGAGCATGAGACGCAAATGAAGGACCAAGATGAAAAGTACGACCTGTTGAAGGCACTTTCAGCCTGCAAGGAAAAACAAAGGAGGGAAAATCACCAGAGACAAATCAGTGACTTAGTGAAGTGTGTGACCAGAAAGAGTAAAAACTTGACAACAATCAAAGAGCTACTGATACTGCACGAAAAGCAAAGGGAGAAAGTGGAAAATCAGGAGGAAAAAGATACCCTACAGAAAATACACGAAAAAGAAATAAGTGACTTGATCCAGAAGCTTCTGAACGAAGACGAGACCAAATCTTCCTGTTGTATTTTATGAAGGGGAAATGATTTAATGTGTCACAGTTTCTGAATGGCAAACACGAAGAGAGAGAAGAAAACATGTGTCTTAAAGGTGTCTCTAGTTTTCATAGATTTTAGCTCCAGAGAACAATAAAGGGCCTTCAAAATGTCTCCTGACTCAATCAATAAAGAAAGATTTACTGAGAACAAAAAAACTGTTCTTATAAACACTTTAGGTTTATCGTCCAGCTGTCATTTCTGATCACTCTGTTTATTGTGGTTAACATTAACTATGTTAATGCTCTTGTATGAGTGGTTAGATTTCTCTCTGTGTGATTGTCTTTTTTTAAATCACCCAGTAATGCATCATATCTATCATCATAGCTCTTTAGGTCTTGCCTCTACTGGATGTGTAGACACAGCCAGGATTTGCCAGCCTTACTATTACGCTATCCAGCCACTACAAAATATTGTGAGAGTTATGTCAAATATATGTACAAAGGCACAATATTTAGCAATTTTAAAATCAGTAACAGTAAACATTCTTTTTTATAAGCTGATCAATGTATTTATCTAAGACTGATTAACTGATATTTTGGGTCAAGGCAAGTGTTACATAAAGAGTTTCAGACACATTAAAAGCTTCACATCTATATGGTGTAAATGAATGGTTTAATCTGCGACTTTTTCTCTGTTCTAAACTGTTTTGTAAAATTCAAATGGTACAGCTGAATCAATACAGTAGCTATGTTTCCTATTTGTCATTTCCATGACACATTTATACAGATCTAAGGCTGAGTATACCTGCAGAGAGAGGAAAACAGAGAGGAGGACACACAACTACAGGAGAGAGAAAAAACAAGGTTAATGACTTGCAATGGTGGCATATAAAGTCGACTTTGGGTGCTGTTGCAGAAGCTACGTTTACAGCTTTTCACAATTATAGACCTAGTTCCCAGCCGTGTCCTACCTCCAGTAGGGGTCCTTAGGCAAGACCTCCTCACGCCTACCCTGCCTACCATCGCACCTACTTGTAAGTCGCTTTGGATAAAGTCTGCTAAATGACTAAATGTAAATACTTCTGAAGTAAATACTGTCTTGAATTAATTAAACACAATGCAGCTGTCTGAGGTGGCTTTACTACCTACAGCCACCTCAGACAGCTGCAATGAAATATGAATTAAATTTGAATATGACTCTTGAACGTATTAAATCTGTCATGGTACTGTTATGTGAGGTGTCCTGTCTCTAACCAGGGAGCAGGTTTGTGTTTATCTCTCTGCGTCAGAATTCTTGTTGCCATGTCGAATTATTAACAGGTACCTCAAACAGCACATCCATTTCCTCACACTGTATAATAATTAAAAGTTAATTTGCTTGACAGTGTATCTAAGTAATATGCAGCAAACACTGGTATACATAAATATAGTAGTCCACACAAAATACGGTGAATGTGCCATTTACAGGTTTCTGTTTTCACCTAGTGGCCAAATAGAAAACACTTACTACTACTTTCACTTTTAACGCAGTGCAGTGATTAGTGATTAGTGATTAAGCAGCAGCAATAAATTGCTGAGTAAACTTTAGCAAACTCTAATCATTACTTCAACATCTAGATGTTAGAGTAAAGCCAGTGTCAGTGATCAGACTGTAGATGGATTAACAGCCCATCAGGAGTTGATATTAGACGTTTGCACTTCAGTCACAAGTTGTTTTTACATCCTGAAAACTTATGACAAAAAAACACAAGTTTGTGAGTTTGTAATATGGTATTGATAGGAACATTTCTAAAAAAAACTTATCCGCACCACCGATGGGTTAATAAGGCAATAGTTTAATTTCTTAAGCGATATAAGACATTTTTTAATTTCTTCAAATATTAAAATCTTCAAAAATTGGCCAGGATAGGATAACTCTGTACCATTTTTCTGACATTTCCCTCCTGTTTATACTTTTACATAAAATGGAATCCATAACAATGAGAAATAATAGTAAATATCAAAAACTGAATAAATACAAGTAAGTGTATGAGCCTTTTTTAATAATGAACAATAAAACAAAAGAAATCATTAAAAGGAAATCAATAATTATATCATCACATGATACTGTGTACTTCTGCATTGCCATCAGCATATAACACTCCGTTAGGTTTTCATAAGACATATCATCAAGTATTCACATGTTAAATAAGTATAAATAATAACTTATTTAACAAGTTTCAGCATAGTTGTCATCATCAAGGTTCTTGTCTTCGTCAGCAACCTGTTGGTACATAGTCTTAGATAAGACAGCATCTATCCACCCCTGAGTTCAGCGCATTAAATTGAGTTGATAAAATACCACTCTAATTAGAATGTTAGATTTGTATGGCATCAGTATGTAATTACTAATATTCTAATTAGAATATTAGTAATTATACTATTCTTCTTAGGTATTTAAAGAAAATAGTCATCGTAGAAATTTCTATGTATCTTTAATACACAGATCTTCTTCTCTTTCGGCTTTTCCCATCAGGGGTCGCCACAGCGAATCATTCTTTTCCACCTAAATCTATCATGAACATCTTCTACCCTAACATTAGCCAACCTCATGTCCTCTGTTAAGACATCCATATATCTCCTCTTTGGTCGTCCTCTTGCCCTCCTGCCTGGCAGCTCCATCTCCAACATCCCTCTACCAATATACTCACTATCCCTCCTCTGAACATGTCCAAACCATCTCAGTCTGGCCTCTCTGACTTTGTCGCTAACACAGGCAACGTGAGCCGTCCCTCTGATGTACTCGTTCCTTATTCTGTCTAACCTGGTCACTCCTAAGGAGAACCTCAACATCTTCATCTCTGCTACCTCCATCTCAGCCTCTTGTCTCTTTCTCACTGCTACCGTCTCTAACCCATAGAACAGAGCTGGTCTCACCACTGTCTTGTACACCTTTCCTTTGAGTCTTGCTGACACTCTTCTGTCACACAACACTCCTGACACTTTCCTCCACCTGCTCCAACCTGCCTGCACTCTCCTCTTCACCTCTTTTCCACACTCTCCATCACACTGAACTTTTGACCCTAAGTACTTAAACTCCTGCACCTTCTTCACCTCAGCCCCCTGTAACCTAACACTTCTACCTTGATCCCTCTCGTTCAGACACATGTATTCTGTCTTACTACGACTGACCTTCATGCCTCTTCTTTCCAGAGCAAACCTCCACCTTTCCAGCTGTTCCTCCACCTGCTCTCTACTCTCACTGCAAATCACAATGTCATCCGCAAACATCATTGTCCAGGGAGATTCCTGTCTGACCTCATCTGTCAGCCTGTCCATCAACATAGCAAACAAGAAGGGACTCAAAGTTGATCCTTGGTATAGTCCCACCTCCACCTTGAACTCCTCTGTCTGACCTACAGCACATCTCACCACCGTCATACTTCTCTCATACATGTCCTGAACTACTCTGACGTACTTCTCTGCTACTCCCGACGACCTCATACAGTACCACAGCTCCTCCCTCGGCACCCTGTCATACGCCTTCTCTAAATCTACAAAGACACAATGCAGCTCCTTCTGACCATCTCTGTACTTTTCCATCAACATTCTCAAAGCAAAAATGGCATCAGTGGTGCTCTTACGGGGCATGAAACCATACTGCTGCTCACAAATCTCCACCTTCTTCCTAAGCCTGGCTTCCACTACTCTTTCCCACAGCTTCATTGTGTGGCTCATCAACTTTATTCCTCTATAGTTGCTGCAGTTCTGCGTGTCACCCTTGTTCTTAAAGATCGGAACCAGAACGCTTCTCCTCCATTCCTCAGGCATCTTCTCACTCTCTAGAATCCTATTAAACAAACTAGTTAGAAACTCCACTGCTGTTTCTCCTAAGCACTTCCACACCTCCACAGGTACGTCATCATGACCAACAGCTTTTCCACTCTTCATCCTTTTCAGAGCCTTCCTAACCTCATCCTTTCCAATCTCTGCTATTTCCTGCTCCACAACATCCACATCTTCTGGTGGATGTTTTCTGCACACTCTCCTGGGTTGTTAGCACCTTTCCATCTCTGTCCTTAATCACCCTTACCTGTTGCACATCCTTCCCATCTCTATCTCTCTGTCTGGCTAGCCTGTACAAGTCCTTCTCTCCTTCCTTTGTGTCTAACCTGTCATACAGCTCATCGTAAGCTTTCTGTTTGGCCTTTGCCACCTCCCTCTTCACTCTACGCTGTGCTTCCTTGTACTCCTGTCTACTTTCCTCAGTCCTTTCTACATCCCACTTCCTTCTAGCCAACCTCTTCCTCTGGACGCATTCCTGTACTTCCTCATTCCACCACCAAGTGTCTTTACCTTCTTTCCTCTTTCCAGATGACACACCTAGCACCTTCCTACCTGTTTCCCTGATAACTTCTGCTGTGGTTTCCCAGTCATCTGGAAGCTCATCCCTGTCTCAATTTCTGCCTGAATTCCTCACAAGTTTCTTCATTCTTTAGCTTCCACCACTTGGTCTTGTTTTCTGTCTTCCCTCTCTTCTTCTTCCTGACCTCCAGAGTCATCTTGCACACCACCCCTTCAGGATCACTCCTACCCCGTTTCTCTTCCTATCCACACCATGGTAGAACAGTTTGTATCCTCCTCCAATACTACGTGCCTTGCTGCCCTTCCACCTTGTCTCCTGCACACACAGAACATCTACCTTCCTTCTCTCCATCATGTCTGCCAGCTCTCTGCCTTTCCCTGTCATTGTGCCAACGTTAAGAGTCTCTATTCTCAAACCTATGCTCCTGCCTTTTCCCTTCTCTCTCTGACCACGAACCCTTCTGCCTCCCCTCTTTCTTCGACCAACAGTAGTCAAATTTCACCGGCACCCTGTAGGTTAACAGCATCGGTGGCGGTCGTTGTTAACCCGGGCCTCGACCGATCTGGTCTGAAAGTCTTATTGATGATTCGCATGGTTATTTTGGCAAGTTTTACACCGGATGCCCTTCCTGACGCAACCCTCTCTATTTATCCGGGCTTGGGACCGGCACAGAAGTCACTGGCTTGCAACCCCTGTGGCTAGATTATCTTTAATACACAGATATATTATCATAATTGTTTACTTTCACACCAGTATAAACTATAAGAACCATGAGAGAGGTTGGTGTAAAGTCAGTACCTACCCCAGCTGAACAAGATTGTCATATTCATTCTGTTATCATGTACATTGCCTTTTAACTTTTGACACCCAGTTAAATTATTGAGCATACATTTGTATTTTGGGTAAAACGTCTGTCTTAGGTGAGATGGACATGGTTTACCAATTATCCATTTTCTCCTCCTATCTCACAAGGTAACTCCCACATCAGTGAATAAGGATACATGGGGCGCATAAATATTTCAATAAAATCATTCTTCTATATTAAGATCAGGCTAACCCTGGATATCTTTTCTTATCCCAATAAAAGCTAATAAATTTCCCAGCAGATTAATCTACATGTTTAAAAGTAAATAATGTGCATTCAATGGTTTTATGATGTCAGCATTAATGTTTAGCTTTTAGCTTTTAGGGGTGGATGGAGTGGAGCTAGAATCAAATCTGTTGAAAAAACGATACAATTTATTGGACAAGGGCTGATTGTCTCCAGCTGTTGTTCTGACTGTGGTCTGTCCATGGCGATGGTCTCCAGACCTCTCCACACATCTCATGTTCTCTTCTAGCCATTCCCTTTTCTTTTAGCTATCCTTGGCCTGCCTAATCTTGCACTTGACTTAACTCTCCTCTACTCCCCGCTGTTTCCTGATATAAGAGCCTTCCTCTTTTTTTCAGCAGGGCTTTAAGCTTTAAGCTTAGGGGTCACCCAGAGCTTGGATTGGAAAAACACTGCACCCTCTGGGTTGGCAAAGTGTTCTTCACACAAAAGTTGTATATAATCCGTAATGGTGTCGTCTCCATGAAAGCTGCACTGTCTCCTAGTCTGTGGTCTGGAAACAATCTCTGAGTCTCTCTCTAACTTCATCAGTCCACATTCTGACAGTCTTCTTCTGTGCTGTCTCTCTTCTCACCCTGGTTGTGTATTCAGGGAACAGATGTTCTAGGTTGTGATCAGAGCAATCAATTTGGGGGAGGGGGGCAGAGGTGTATGCTTCTTTGGCATAAGCACACAACAGGTCCAACAGATGAGAGAAGGCTGAATTTTAGCTATGCTACATAGGTCGAAGAAGGCAGTCTTAGACTGTTTTTTCAAAGCAACCTCAGTCTAAACAGTCAGATCATCTGCCTTTGATGCTACAGTGGTTGTATTTGGTTGTATCACACCCACATTCACACACCAATGGCAGAGCTGCTATGCAGCTGACCTGACTCACGGGGGGTGACTTGGGGTTCAGTATCTTGCCCAAGGACACGTTGGCATGTAGCAGCCGGGAATCGAAACACCAATCCTATGATTGGGAGACAACTGCTCTACCTATTGAGCCACAGCCACCCCGGCTTAGTGGTTGCTGTTTTCCTTGCGGCCTCTTCGTGGATCCCCTTTGCCTGTGGGATTCCAAGGTATTTGTAGCTATCCTCAACATCTGCTATCTTGCCTTCTGGTAGTTCTATCCCCTCTGTTCTGGCTACCTTTCCTCTCCTTGCTACCATCTTTTCCATTGAGCTCTGGATGAAGGTTCTTAGAGTCCTGTTGATCTTGTACAGTTCCAAGGTACTTGAGGTACTTGGCTTTAAGGTCAACACAAGCCATAAGGTGCAATATCTTCCATGGAAACGCAGGTTGGAGGCTAAGATCAAGGCAACACGGAGAGAAATTAGCCAACTATTAGAATTGCAGAAAGCATCGTGAAGAAGTACCGCGTCCAGAGAAGTTGAAACTAGGAGAATAAACAGAAAGTTCTCCACTGAGCCATCCAAGGTGTACTCACAGTGGCAGGGTTAAAACATGGGAGCAGACCCACCAAGGAAGGAGACTGAGGAATACAGGAAAAGTATATGGGAGAAGGAAGTAGAGTCAGATCAGAAATCAAGTATAACACAACCCTAACCCTATAACAACTTCAAATGAACTGAAGGTAATATCGCATTTAGAAGTTAAGTTGAACAGAGATTTATAAATTAAGGCTACACGACCACCTTGCTTAGTTGCACAGGCAACATGGGCACTTGTGGACTCAGATGGAGAGACTGTATTTAGTGGAAGATAAGTGTTTGGTTTAAGCTATGCTTCATAAAGACCAATCATGTCCAGAGCACGCTGCAAAATCAAATAATTTATCAAAAAGGACTGTGGACAGTGATCTGAAATGAATAAAACCAAAGGTCACTATTATGTTGTGAAGAACTTTCATTGTAGTGGCAGTCTATAGAGTTTTTGGCAGAGGATAAATTGAAAAGTGAGTACAGTACACTAAAAATACAGAAGATCAACGAATCAGACAGAACAAGAAACAGATCTCACGCATTTGCAGTTGCAGGAAGCAATTCACGGGAAGCGAATCACTGTAAGGAGCTGAACAAACTGTGGATTTAAGTTGTTGTTGGATTTAAGACTATTTCTTTTTAATAGAGTGGGCCTTATTTAAGTGGAAAAATCTGTATATATGTGTGAAGCTGTGAACAGTTTGTGGCTGCTAGTTTCACTTCAGGAGCTCAAAGAAGGCGGATTCTATCTGTCATCTAAGAGTCATTTTTTTGTTGTGTTTGTTTACTGGGTTAACTTGTTTACTGAGTTAATACAATACAACATGACTAATGTCGCTACTGTTAGCTACTCTAAGACAGGAAGCAGGGAACAATTTTGGCTAATTACACAGCGGGACAGTCAGGATGTACTAGAGACATTGTGTGAAACAATTTTTATGGCACAGGTGGTAATTTTAACATGTTTATCTGACACCATTATAACTTAGTGTAGCAGGGCATCAAAGCATGCCTGTGTTTTCTTCTTCTTCTTTTAAACATTCATGGTTCACAAACATCACAGACATGACTGCAAAGGCAGGGGAGGAGGAAGCTCCACCTCAAAACTGGTTGTTTTTGACAGGTTGGAGCACGTTCAGCCAGAGACTGATTTACATTAAGTGAAACTTCACAACTCCTCCTCATCATTTATTATATATTAAGTCAAATATTTATTGTTATTCTACCCTGTACTATTATTATTGAACGACTTTCATCCAACTTACATGTTATGTGTATTGTATATATATACTGAGTTTTCTGTATTTATGTTATGTACAGTATATAGGTCGGTGTGGATCTTTTCTGGTTGTGGTTCCTTTTCTTTCTGAGTTGGAGCAACTGTAACAAGGCAAAACAATTCCCTCAATTCCCCCTTATTCCCTCTGGGAATAATAAAGTTTTTTGAATCTTGAACCTTACTGCACAAAATACCTTGAGATGATTTTCTGGCATTTGGTGCGATATAAATAAACTGAATTAAACTAAATACAATGAGTGAATACCATATCATGAAATAAAAAAGTATGAAAAGAGTTGCTGTTTATAAAACTTGCCAGCCTGGAATATGCACCATTCACCACTAATATCAAAAGCAGATATTCAAAAACTCATTTACTTAATTAATCACAGATAGGTTTTCTTTTGCCATTTAACCTTTTTATTTTGCTTCTATTGTAAGGATAAATCTAAAAGTCCAATTCAACTCAAGAAGGTACATTCTTGAGTTGAATTGGACTTTTAGATTTATGTTCCTAAATGTATCCAAATGAAAGTTTTGTCTAAGGCTTCTGTTGTTGTAGCAGCTTTCAGATGAAAATGAACTAATCTGAGAGCACATCAAAAGACAATAGTATAAGCTATAGATTCACTTTTTTATGTTCACTACCAACATGACACACATGACCAACATCTATGCCAACTCTTGAATCGCCTCACGTTGCCTTTAAATAACTCTCTGTGCCAGCAGATGGCAGTAATGTGTATCTATCATTCAAAAAGAAAAGCAGAAAAAACACAGGAGAACACTACAAAATTCCAACTTCAAATGATCCAGAACAGAATTCAGTACAGGGACCATAATATCTCTCCACGATTTCATACAAGTATGTAATTTTTCATATGAATGATTGAGTCTCCAGGTGAGACCATTTGTAAATCCTCATTGACATAATTCTAGTGCTTCTATGTTGTTTTTTTATGTCTTTTCATATCTTTTTGTCATTAAACAGAAGGTGATATTCAATAAAGTGTTCTTATAAGTGATATTTTTGTGGTTGGCAATATAATTCACAAAAGGTGCATAACGTCCTTGTTGTACTATAACTTTGAGCTATTTTGGTGTGTAAGTAATACATCAAATAATAATTCTCATATTCATCATCTCTGAGATGACACAGCTAACGTGTCTTGTCAATGTCTTTCCATTGGAATTACAGTAAGATCTATTTACACAGGTGAAATGCTTTTAGTGCAGGGAGAGGACACTGATAAACCTGTTAGGATTTATCACCAGAGGGCAGCAGAATGTAACTAAGCACTAATTGCACCACATCTTCACAAAAAGACAATTTTTAACAAGTCTCAGTAACATTTGGAGATTCTATTGAACTATTTAAGGAAGCAAGACTAAACACAATAAAAAGGGAAAATACCCAGAACACTTCACTGTCCTGCAAATTGGGGTCTCTTCTTGTGCCCAGACACAGCCTCTACAGTATCACCTCACTCTTGTCCTTTCAATTAATTCTTATCCATGACCAGTCTCATCCCCTCCGACAGGGCAGGACAGTGCCGGGCATGATGGATGTGACATTAATGGGAAATGAAGCCGGGTAGATGCAACGCCCCAGTCCAATAGTGACATTTGTCACTGCCCTGGTCATGCAGATTGGGCCAGCCTTGCCCACTGACTAAGATTAATAATGACGGTGGTCCTGTCTTTGTCTCCCTGGGTGGCTTTTCCGAGCACAGCACAGTCTCTAAACATGACCTGTCTCATATTAACCCCCACACAAATTAGAGATGCACACAGATGGGTACATTTTGAGTGTGTTTTATTGTTTGTATTAATTAAGAAATGTCTTATTTCAATCTGGCAGTTATAGCTGAATGATACTCTTGAACTAAAAACATAGGGAGTCACTCTTTAGAGATCTTTAAAAGTATTAATTCTCTCTAGTTGTGTTCTCAGTAATAACATATTCAGTTATATCTTAAATTATCATTCTGATTAGTCAAAATACAATTTTAGATAGATGTATGTCATTCTGCTATATGATTTATTTTAGCAGACTTGACTAAATGTATTTTTGATGCTGCTTGTGATTTTTTTTGCACTAATGTACAGTGTCTACTGGTAGAACTGCATCCTGGCTTGTCATAAAGCAATGGAATAACCTTAAGAAACATGCACTGCTGCACAGAAAATGGCTTTTCCCTGACAGATGAGGTAGCCCGGGCAAGCGCAGATAGATGAGGTATTAGGTCTGCCATATAAGACTTCAGGGATGCAGCACATTCCCTTGGTCATCCATCATTTACTGACACATCCACTTATATCCACACCAAACATACAGATGTAATCCTCTGATCAGCAATCAGGCAGTCTGCAGCCAGACAGAGGTCGGTCTCTGCCCCTGTCTGCATGCATGTGTGATTTATAAGAAAATCAAAGCTGAAATAATAAAACTTGTTTTAATGAATAGCATTTGAAAGATAATGTTAACTTTATGTATTCCATAACAAAATTAGCAATAATTAACGCCACCTCAGCGAAACTACATGGCCACTATGGGCAAGTGACATGCTTAGCTTCATGTTCTCCTCAATTGTAAAAGTCTGATATCCACACATATGATGATGAAACTACACAACGAAAATGAAGATTCAAGTCCACACACTATACACACATTATATTTTAAATATTTTTTAACATTTGAAAGTTTGAAAAGATTTACAATGAAGCTATGTTACGACCAGTCAAAAGTATAATTAAAGATTTAGATAGATAAAGATAAAGTTTGTTTTGACTTGTCAAGATTCCAATTAGAGGTAATTACATTTGAACTAGTGTGGATTACTCTAAAACTAAATATAACTCAATACAACAATAAAATTCAGATTTTATGGAGATATATTCAACTGAAGTCCACTGGTCAGAATTATACCTATACAGGTATCTTAAACTTATGTCTTGGCTAGTTAATATGTGTGGATATCTTTGGGGGGTGGCTGTGGCTCAGGTAGGTAGAGCAATTGACTGCCAATCACAGGATTGGTGGTTTGATTCCCGGCTGCTACATGCCAACGTGTCCTTGGGCAAGACACTAAACCCCTAGTTGAGAACCCCCGTGAGTCAGGTCAGCTGCATAGCAGCTCTGCCATCGGTGGGTGAATGGGTGAATGGGACACAGTGTAAAGCGCTTTGAGTACCAGCTAGGTAGAAAAGCGCTATATAAGTGCAGAACATTTACCATTTATAACTCATTATGATATCAGTGAATATAAGGTGAACACAAGCTTGCCCAGTCACTCAATTGCTCAAGAAATCCTGTGAGAATTGTACATTTATTATCTCCTGTAGGATTGTTGGGTTTCTATAAAATTATACATACAGTTATAATTTGTAAGGTCTTGTAACCTTACACTGTGAAGTGCCTTGAGATGACTGTTGTTGGGATTTGGTCCTTTATAATGCCTCTAATGGTGCCTTTTTCACCTTTAGAAAATTAAGTGAGCAATACTATGAAGCCAATTGTGAGTCTATATACACAGAATGACTTCCCAATTTATCAAATTAGTCAATTAATCATCCAATCCCATTCATCCATTCAAACCAATAATGGCAGAGATGCAGTGCCTCACCCACTGGGAAATGGGTCCTAGTTTTACCCAAGATAACTCTGGTCTATGCAAGAGAAACCTCCATAGGAGAACCCCTTCTGATTTACAGGAGAATGGAAAAGTTCCACAAAAATGGAGCCCTTAAAAGTATCTCCCTTACATATAAGAAGGGCACCGATCTCACCTAATTCTATTAAATTTTAAAAGAAACATATCAGATACATAAATATCAGACAAAATAGAGTCAACCTTGAGCACTAACATGTCCCTCTTGATGTGAACGTAAATGAGAATTCATTGAGTGCTTGTAGAGAGCTCGGTTTATTCTGTCTGAGCTCAGTATGAGATACCGAAACCATGCTGAGATGAGAATAGTTGAAGTTCATGAGGGAGCTCTTTGATTTATCTCCCAGAGATCAAAAAGCGGTGCCAAAGTTAAGAAAATCTGAGCATTTTTTTTTTACTTCATGAATTCTCTTTTGGAACTTGTTATGGAGAAAAAATTATGACACATAGGACAATTGAGCCATGACCTAATTTTGGTTTAAGGAAGACTTGATAGTCTCAAACACTCTTAAGAGTTCTTTCAGTGCTAATTGTAATGTAATTGCAGAATAATTGGCCTTCTTACTAGCCAGCAATTGTAGCTATGTTGAATAACATCTTTTACTAGTGACTTTGTAATCAAAATGCATAGTAGATATAAACATTTAACTACAGAAAATGAAATCAAAACCTTTTAAATGTTAAATGCCTTTCCAAACATAGACAAAGTTTACCTACAATAGACCTTAGTCAAAACACAAATGAGTCAATTTCAAATCCTCAATTTAAAGTGACCCTAAATTGCACATTGATGTGAATGTGAGTGTCAATAGTTGTCTGTTAGACTGGCGACCTGTTCAAGGTGTACCCTGCCTCTCACGCATTGACAGCTGGGACTGGCTCCAGCACTCCTGTGACCCTAAAGAGGAAACGTGAATACCATATTAGATGGATACATATGTATGTAATTTTTTAAGGTACTTTAATTGAATATTTATACTTTTACTCCATTATCTCACAGCTGAGATAGGTATTTAGAGATAAGCAAAACCTGTCATGTTATTACATATTACACTGCCACTTTAATTTATTTTGTTTTATTGTTTTATATCTGTTTTTAAGCATAAACACAAATGATGTTGGAGGAGGGTGGAGCTCCCATTGTCATAATCATTCAATTATTTTCATCCATCAATATTTCGAAATCTTATATGCATAAAAAATCTTTAACCATAGAGGGCTCATCCTGAGGTGCTTCTACTTTATCTCTGACCGTATTTATTCCTCTTCTCAGTACACATATAGCAATAAATTTAACCACAAACCAGTAAAAAAAAAAATCAAAAGAAAACATAGAAAACTGTAGGTTAACCTGCATCTATGAACCAATGTTAGTAGTAGCAGTACCCTGATACTTCAAACTTCCTCTTGCAGTTCACTGGAGCATACCAGCTTGGGTATGTGCAAAAAGAGGGCTGTCAGGTGGTATTTTGCCTTTATTTTTTTTATCTCCTCGGCGTAGGTGTTTTGATGTCCTGCTCCCCCGTCAACAGGTGCTAGTGATTTGGTATTACCATGTTCAGGACAGGGCCCAAAAATTGGTGGGGGGTGTGATGCCTGCCAAGAGGGCCCAAGGGAGTAAGCTTAATGTGGCTGGGGCGATGGAGTAGAAAGATCTTTCTCTGTCCCTAGGGGATATGAATGTTGATTAAACATGTGCTCAGCCTTGGATATTGAGTAATTGAATGTGGAGCAAATGTCAAGCATTTGTTAATTTGAGCATTATGCACTGTAATGAGTGAAAAGAACCAGCTTAGCTGGCCTGTAAGATGCTAGGCAGATGTAAGTAACTCAAGTGCTTTTCTTGTACTAACCCAACTATCCACCCCAACCACATCCCAGTGAGTCTTTTCTTTTCTTACAATGACAATACAGAGTTGGTAAAATGACAACGGCAGTTTTAACGATTTAACGCTTTGCCACGTGAGGTACATGGGATAAAAAGAGAAAAGCTCTGCTCTCCTACTCCAGTTACAGAACTGGACGTACCTTCGTTACACCTACATTGTTTCTGTGCTGTGTGTTCTAAATGTGAACCCTTGGCTTGCATTATTTCTCCCAGTCCAATCTAATCGGAATTATCTCTGTCTAGAGATGCTGGCTGAAGCTATCACATCCCTTTTGTGTGGCTGGACAGGTGTCTAACTGAATGATGAATGACCCTGTTTCTCCCTACATAATTGGCTCCTTGCTGTTTGGCCTTAGACTGGCTACGTGTCTGCTGGGCAGCAACCTCTATCTGTCAATCACCAACCTGCTGCTGCCTGACTGGATCTTTGATGGCTATGCTAATGCACCGTCCATGTACCCCATTGGCTGAAACTGCATTGGTCCAAGCTAATCCATTAAAACTGTGACAGTAATAATCTCCCCCCAAACACAGGGTTCCCAGTGTGCTAAATGTTATTTGACCGTTCCTGTCACATTGGTGCTGCCAGGTGCACCGGTGAGGTGATGGATGATCCCAACCACAGCCTGCACATTCGTCACATGGTGACTGGTGTATGTATACACTTCCAATAATTTAAAGGCTTATGCTATTTCTTACTAAGATCAACTCAGACATGTTTCACACCTTCATTGGACCTTTGAAATGGTTTTTGGGTGAATGCAATAACCTTTTTAATTTACACAAAACAATGTTGAATGTAGTAGCAGTGAAGCAATATCAAAACAACAACAACAAAAAACAAATCAAAACAAATATTGCTTAATAGACTGGCATATGTTTTGGTAGCATTAAAGGGCCAACAAGACCAAATAAAGAGTGCTTTGCACTCTGAGCATAACAATTAACTCAGATGGTTTATTTTGCATTTACTTTCAGCAGTTATGGACAGATGCTGTTTGTGTCATATTTAATGATAATGTATCCAGTAGTGAAGAACACATGACAAAAAGTTACACTGCACCATGCTTAAGTAAACTGGTTAGTGGTGATATGATGTGTAATTTATTGGTTAATTTATACAAAATGGCCCACTGAGGTAAGTGTAAAATTCAGATGATCCACTGCATGGAATATTTTAACTGTAAGTAGTAATACACAAAGTAAGTAGTAAAAAAATAGACTGAAATACAAAAATCAAAATGGACTAACCTTTGATTGTCAGGGTGCCTTTGAATTCAGCCCTCTGTAGGTTGATAATTTTAATTTCCATCAATGTGGCATCCTTTCGTTCCTAATACATCACCCAGTCTCTATCAGTATAAATATCCAGCATGATTTTTTCCCAATTGAAACTGAAATGATGTGTTTACAAATATTTCTTCAGTTCTTTCAAAACAGCACCATTGCTATTGCTAGTCATTCTAGATATACAGTATTTCATTGATAAGGAGTCAGAGTTGTTAGTTGGAAAGAATAATCTGGATTAATCTTGTGAAGATGATGTACCATATAATATAAAAAAGATCATAGCACTGCACCTACAGGCTTGTACAGTAGGACTAGGCATGACCGGTGCACCACTCGCTTCTCGTCTTACCCTGATGCGCCCATCACTGTGGAGCAGGGCAATACTGGACTCATCAGACAACATGACCTTCTTCCATTGCTCCAGAGTCTGATCTAGAAATCTAAGCCTTTTTTTCCGATTAGCCTCACTGACAAGTGGTTTTCTTAAGGCTCCTCAGCTGATTAGTCCCAGTCCCTTGAGTTACCTTTGCATTGTGCGTGTGGAAATGCTCTTACTTTCACTACTAAACGTAGCTGTGAGTTCATCTGTTGTTTTTCTATGATTTGATTCCACCAAACCTTTAAGTAATTGCCAATCACAATAATTTTTTTTTCTCACCACAATTCTTAATTGAAGATGATGGTTCCCCACTATCCTTCCAGTTCCAGTCAACAATGCGTTGTTTAGTTCTTAACGCAATTTTTTGGCAATCACCTGATGTTTTCTATGCTTGATGCCAATAATTTGACTCTTCTGAAACAGATTAACATCATTTATTTGGTTATCATAACTTTTTGTAGGAGAATAACTGATGCTGGCTATTGTTTTTCCTCTTTTCTCCCTTTCTTTCTTTAGTCTAGAGTTATCATAACTCTCCACATGTTCGTTGCTGTCTTGCATATAAATAAATGTGCTGTTGCCACTGCCTTTGCCAGCCTCCTTGTGAAGGTAAACTGGGTCATAATTAAGAATGTTGAATTGAATGGACATGCTTGGCTTGTTGCAGTCTATCCTCAACAAAGTAACTTGTGTTGAATTTAGCCTTATGAGGAGAAGAAGGCTTGGGTTGGTGAGTTGGGAAAGCAGTGTGGAGGGTTGATATGTGCTAACTATAGTGTGAGGAGCTGTCACATAGCAGGGCAACAGTAGCAGTAAAAATGTCAGGTGAAAAACCTGGGATGACATGTGTCACTTTGATTCCACAGCAGAGGTTAGTGCTGCAAGTTCAGTGTCCAGTGAGCTTGTCCAAATCGCCATCTTCCTCCCGTTAATCTGAAGGAAAATGTTTATATTGAGAGTCAGATGGACAGAGCTGCAAGGGAAGAGGGGTCTGGCTGACAGAAAATACTGTTTTTTTTTCATGTGTTTTTGTTTTTGTTTGCAAGAGGAGTGGCATATCTGGGTCATACAAGAGTAGCTTCAGATAAGAAGTCCTTGCTATTGTATATATAATAGCCTATAATCAATACCATGAGTTATTGTTTAATTATTCATACTTACCTATTCCATAGGGTCAATAAGTGCTAATGTTTATACATCTAATAATCCTTTTAACATTTAAATTTACATTTAATCATTTGGCAGATGCTTTTATCCAAAGCGACTTACAAGTGAGGTACAAGGCAAGAAAAATATCTAAGCCAAGCAAAAGAACTTTAAAGAAAGTGCTCTAGGAAGAAATTGGAATAGACACAGAACTGGGTAGGTTGTTCGACATTTATGGAGAATGAACTGAAAAGTGGAGCCTAGGAACTTATGAGTTGAGGTGAGGGGACCACAAGACTTTCACTGGAGATTCACCGGCAGAGTGCAGTAGATAGAAGGGACTGTAGACCTGGATAAGAGAGTTTAGGCTGTTTAGTGCTGTTGAGTTGACTATTATGTAGGCAAGGGTCTGTACTTTGTACCCGATGGACGCAGCTACAGGTAGTCAGTGCAGGGATCTGAAAGGTGCTGTATGTGTGAGAACTGCAGCCTGCAGTCCTGCAGCACACCAGTGGATAGGCAGTGAGATTTAAAAACTTGCCCCTGCCAAGATACTATGAAGATTCGTCCAGATAAGACTTAAGCCAGGCTAGAGCTGTAACAGTGATGTCCAAATCAGAGAGTGCAGACAGGAGGATCTGGTGGTTAATCATGTTAAAGGCTGTAGATAGATCAAGTAAAATTAAGAAACAAGACTGAGCCATAGCTTTTGCAGCCCATAGGGATTTCACAACCTTCTCGAGTGCTGTTTCTTTGGAGTGACTACTCTTGAAACTGTTTGACATCAAGAAGGCCATCAGCAGACTCTGATATTCCATTAGAGTTTCCCCCGGTGAGTCATCGGTGCTTGTGCGTGTGAATGAGATGCAGTGTAAAGCGCTTTGAGTACCAGTTAGGTAGAAAAGCGCTATATAAGCACAGACCATTTACCATTGGCCCAGTGACAACTGGGGTGGGCTCCCCCAACTTGTAAGAGGACTGACTGTGGCTTTTTGACAAAGACATAATTGAAAAGATGAGTGTTCTGGTAGGAGTGAGTGACCAGTATCATTCTTTCTCTGTTCCTCTCTCATTTACTGAGGATGTGTACTCTACCTGTCTCACTGAGAAACTCTGAAACCTGAAGATGACTACACACGTCGCTGGACACACATTCAGCTTTATATGTTTCTTCTTCTTTCAAATAGTATTATAAATTAAAAAAGAATGTTGTGAAAAATTTACATGCTAATTACATTTTGAAAAGATACTTGTCACTTTGATCTCAGTAGGTTAATGTCGTCGTCCTAACATTGGGTATTGATATTTATCACTCCCTCCAGGAAATATATGAGACTGTAGTTTCAGTTACTGAGGTATTTGTCATCGTTCCCTTTGTTTATGCCTGCTCTCTCACCTGTGTTCCCCTGTTTGTTTCAGGTACTACCCTTCCCCTGTGTCTCGTTTGTCTCTGTCTCACCACCACATAAGAACTCTCTGAACTATTTCTAGGATATTGTATGTATCGCAGTTTCCCTGCCCTGGGTGCAGTCACCTTATTTGTCTTTACTTTGGATTCTCCTGCCTGTTAGCGCAGTCAACCTTAGTTTCTACCGTTCATCTTTTAGTTTGGATTCTTGTGCCTGCTAGTTTAGGCTACCTGCCTCTGTATGTGGTCTCTGTCTGTAACCTGTCATTAAACTACGTTCACTACTCCAGCCTGCCTACGTCTTGCTTTTGGGTCCTACTGTGTGACAGTATTGAATTCTGATCCTGCACTTGTTGCACCTTGCTGTCAAATCCACCTTCAAATTCACTGTCAAACTGTTAAAGTATTCACAGGATGAACACAAAATGTACATGTCACACATGCACATTGTAAATAACTAAACAAATGCTTCTGTAATAAAGCTTTCACTTCACTGATCATGTGTAGAGTAAGAAAAAGCCTTTATGTTTGTCATATGTAACATTTACATGTTACAAGGAAATTTATCCCCAGCTTTTAACCCATCCCCCATAGGGGGGGTGGGGGTGTGGGGACAGTGGGCAGCATATACAGCACCCGGGTAACTAGTGTGGAGTGGCTTCCTCACAGGACACAGCTGGTGATTGAGACAGGTTTTGAACCAGGAATGTTCTTCAGTCCTGGATGATGCTCTACCCATTGAGCCACAAGGCACAGCTGTGGCTGTCAAGTCACAGGACATACTTAAAAGCCCTATTGATCAGTGGCCATCCTATCATAGTGACCTTCCACTGTTTTGAGCTCTACATCACTGTGAAGGCTGATGATCCTTATGAGATGACTAAATCTGACTCCTGTCTGTCAGCGTAACTTGTCACCAGCCTTAGCTTTCCACCACTTGCTCCCTATCAAAGTCCAATCAGAATTTAAAGTGCTTCTGATGACATATCAGAAGTCTTAAATGTTAAACCGAAGGGCTACTTCGTTACACGTGTACTGTCTGATCTCCTGAAACCTTATATTCCACCTCGTGCCCTTTGCTCCCTGAGTGCAGCACTTGTCTATCCCCAGAGATAAAAAGAAGTCAGCAGGGTCTTTTTCTACCACGCGCTCCACTCCTTTGGAATAACCTACCTGCTGACACCAGACAAGCTCACTCTGTATAGGTTTTTAAATCAAAACTTGAAATGCATTTATACACCCTAACATTCAAGTAGTGGCAGAGATACTTGACTGGTAGGTGGGTTTCAGACCTGTGGCGAGATCATAGCATTTATTCTGACAATAACTATCCTCTTCTCTCTACTGTCTACTCACCCCAACAGGTCAAGGCCCACCCTGAGCCAGGTTCTGCTGGAGGTTTCTTCCGTTCTTCCGTTGTTGGATTCTCTCTATGAATTTATGAGGTTCTAACCTTATTATGTAAAGTGCCTTGAGATGATTCTGTTGTGATTTGGTGCTAAGCTTGAATTGAACTTCATTGACCTCATACCTATTATCCCAGTAGCTCCCTTTGCTCTACTCGTGGTACTTGAGGTAAAATCAAAGCCAGTATCTTCAGCCAACAGGCTCCTTTGTTGTGGAGCTTCCTGATGAACTTGGGGAGGCAGACACCCTCTATAATTAGAGCTGATTCAGGTCATTTCTTCTGTTTGCAGTTGTCATTTTTGTTCTCTGTCATCTCTCTCTTTAGCTATATCCTCAGCTTTGGATCTAATATTCCCAGTATTCACTGTACAGTCCCTGACAACCCTCCTAGTTTTTTTGTCTGTTCCTTCTGGTTGCTCTTATTTTTTTACTCTGCTCTACACTTATCCCAACTACAGTATATACAGTGCATCCAGAAAATATTCACAGTGCTTAACCTTTTCCACATTTTGTTACGATACAGCCTTATTCCAAAATGGATTAAATTCATTATTTTTCTAATAATCATACAAAAATACCCCCTAATGTCAAAGTGAACATTTTTTACAATTAATTTTTATAATTATATCAAAAAGAATCACAGGTACATAGGTCTTCACTGTCATCTCTCAATACTTTGTTGAAGCATCTTTAGCACCAATTACACTTTTTGAGCATGATGCTTAAAAGCTTGGCACACCCATGGCAGTTTCTCCCATTCTTCTTTGCAGTACCTCTCAAGCTCCACCAGGTTGTACAGGGCTGGTGGTGCTGGTCTGCACAGCCATTTTCCTGCAGCTACTCCATTGTTATCTCTGTTGCGTGCTTAGGGTTATTGTTCTGTGGAAAGATGAGCGGTTACCCCTGTCTGAGGTCCAAAGCACTCAGGTTTTCATCAAGGATGTCTCTGTACATTCATCCTTTCCTAAATCCTGACTAGTCTCCCAGTACCTGCCACTGAAAAACATCCCCACAGCATGATGCTGCCACCACCATGCTTCATTGTAGGCATGGTATTGGCCGGGTGCTGAGCTGGGCCTGGTTTCATCCACACATAAAGCTTGGCATTGCGGTCAAAGAGTTCAATCTTTGTTTCATTAGACCACAGAATCTTGTTTCTCTGTTGCTCTGAGAGTCCTTTAGGTGCTATTTGACAAACGTTTACTGTGGAGTGGTTTTCTTCTTGCCACTCTATCATACAGGTCTGATTGGTGGAGTGCTGCAGAGATGGTTGTTATTCTAAAACATTCTGTGAATACTTATGTACATATGATGTTTTTTTTTTTCATTTTTTATTTGTATAATAAAATAAAATAAAATAAAATAAAATAAAATAAAATAAAATAAAATAATAAAATATAATAAAATTGTAAAGATTTCAATTTCTTTGACATTATGGGGTATTGTTTGCAGAATTTTTAGGAGCATAATGAATTTAATCAATTTACTATCAATAAAACTGTTACATAACAAAATGTGTGTAAAGTTAAGCACTGTGTAACATGTAAAAATAAAAAAAGTCAATAATAAAGGCATCTTGATTGTACTAGATAAAAAGAAAGATGAGACAGCAACACCCCAGATCCAATGTTAGAATGAAATTGTAAGCATTGTAATTACATAGAATTTTTTTATTTCATTTATTCAACGTTGCTTCATTCTCTCCCAGGTGTAGTGTGTGGCGAAATGTTGAGTGCATCCTTTGTTTATTTTCAGCTTAAATAAAAGCCAGATTTAAATATTTTGTAGCTGTACTGGAATCAGAAATATGAAGTGTGTGTTCTACTCTGGCTTTCAGTGTAGCCTGACGAATCAATTGCTTTACAACATCTGGATAAACTATTTAATTGATAACTGTCACTTGACCCATTATTGTACAGATGTAAGTGTTTCCAGATCTCAGACATGAACTTTGTGCAAACGTTTTACTTCTGATACAACTGATGTATTAGTATTATGTTAGTGCTAATAGTGAGATGACAGAGCCCTGAATTTCTTTTAATGAGAAATATATTGGCTATCCACTGAGAACATATGGTGTGAAAGCATAACCACCATAGGGATTTTAATGTTAGTTGTCTCTATAATATCGTCCATGGAGGCTATTCCAGGCATAATACTTCATTAGAACGTCTTCATAATTAAAGATCAGTGATCTCTTCACATCTACCTTCTCCTTAAACAGTTTATAAATTATTTTAGTTTATATTCATCACATAATTTGTGGCACTATAAGCCTTTCTATTACAACGAATATTGTTTTTGAAGCTATACCATTCCTTCAATCCAACATGTTCTGTATTTTTGCTGTTTAATTTGTTTCAACAGTGTTTCTGTAATATCACAGAGGATTTTTCTAGAAATTCTGTTTTACTCCTGCAAAGCTGTGCTCTGTTGTTGATGAGGACTGGAAGAAGAGTTTCTGCATCATGTGGTGCAGCTTTCTCCGGGAGCTCTGACCCATATTTCATACAGATACATGCTTGTTTCCGGCAGCCTTCAAAACGGATTTATCTCCAGCACAATCGGCGGGGCTGAATGAATTAGGCCTGTTAGCGCGGCGCTCACATGCATTGAAAGAGGAGCTCCACAAAACCATCCCACTCACTGTTGGTCTCCTCACATCGTTTTCTCTTTTTAGGCATGTCGTGGAAAAAATATAAATATTTTTAAAACATACGTTAGTCGTGTTTTAACCTGTGTTGAGTTTTTTTTATTATAATTTTTTTATTTTACATATGATTCTGATGTCCAATGATGTTATTCTGATGTTATAATCGCACACATAAGTGCACTTTTCGTTTTATTTATTTTTAAATGTATTTATTTATTTATTTGTTCTGGAATTGGAGGGTTTAATATAGATTTTAGTTTTCCCTTTTTAATGTCACGTATATAGAGCCACAAATGAAATGTGGCTCTATATACAGAAAACAGACTTCACAAAGAGACTCTGTAAATATCTGACCTCAATATTTTGCCCAGTTCCTTATTTACTACAACATAAAATGTTTTAAAAAAAAGAGAAGAGCGTATTTTAATTCTTATTTTAATAAAATCAGTTTTCGGCTACTAAGAGATATGTTCCCTGATAAAAAGACCACATTTGGGAACGGAGCCCGTGATCATGTCGGTTGATTGTTGTCGTTTCAAACTAATATTTGCTCATCATTGCAAACCTCAGAGGACTGTTCCAGGCTGACAGTGATAAACGAGCTCCTGCTGCTCTGGTATCTGTAGATATTATTTTTAGATTTCCTCTGGAATACGGATGTAGGCCGTAGACACTGGAGAGCAGGACAAAATCATCAGTGTATAATTAAAAACAAAGGAATTTATTTCTAGTGAAATGAAACAACGTGATTCCACCGTTGTTCTTTTTTTTTAACTTCTTTTCATTGTTATCTTTCTGTTTATATACACACACACACGATTTAGATGTTTTGTGTCGTGACTTGTCTCAATAACAATAAATTGAATTGAATGAGGTTTTAATTATCACTCTTCCATTCACTACTCCTTATATTACACACACACACACACACAGAGTACATTTACTCTTACTATTACAACATTTAATAAACCCTGTGCGCCGGATCCAGCCTCGGACATCGCAGTGATTTACTTGAATTTTGATGCTGGGTAATCCATCATCCCCGTCACCATCAATCGAATCACGCCAGACAACTGCAATCCCGCCTCATATCGAACGAGTGCAGGCTACGTGACCTGTCCCACCGACTCATACTGAAGCGTTTTGTCTCCACTACACTGACCTTTCTCCGTGGGCTTTAGAATAAGCTGCAAATAAGACAACAAAACGGAAACGGCGTTGGCCACTGCGCCGTTTACGCACTAACACTAAGCTCCATGAAAACCCTCTGCGTCTTTCTTCTGTCATCCTTCACTGGGTCTTTATTTTGGTTTCAGTGCAGACTTTTCTCTGGAAATATTGAAAACACTGAAAATCTTTTCTTTTCAAGTCTAATCAATAAGAACACAAAGTAGAAAAAAAACTGAAGCGAGAACAGAAACAAACATTCACATAATTCTTACAAAATGCTGTAGATGCGTTTTTTAAACATGTAATTCTAAAGTCTAGTCATTACAAGAGCAACATGGACAGAAACAGCCACACAAAGAGCACATATATATACAGAACAACAATTAGACCTCTCTCCTAATCCACCTACCACAGTGTTTATTCTTTAGTCCTATGAACTTGTGTGTGTCAGAGAGAGAGAGTTACTTTATTCACTTTAATTTAGAGGAAAGGCATGTTTAGGGATTAGCCCAAGAAAGGAGCAAAGTTGTCATCCCCGCGATCAGCCGTTATAGAAAAATAAATAAATAATTTAACACGAAGAAAGGGGGGAAGTGTATCTGTTCTCATGTCACGGCGAAGTCCTTGCTTTTCCTTAAAAGTCTCTCCTCACTATAAAGGCTGTGAGCTGCCTCCAGTGCAGAGCTTAGGGCGTCCTGGTCCGCTGCAGGCGCCCGGCGTGCGTCCTCAGGTAAGGTGAGATGGGAGTGGTCAAGGAGGTGTGACGTGTGGCTGCAGCAGCTCTGCAGCCAGGTGGAGGAAGATCCCTGAGCCAACTATGGAGGCCTGAGTAAAGAGAAGAAACGGCAGCACATCAGAGCACATAGGTCCAGACCTGGTGCAAGGATTTATACTGAAATTACAAAATTTAAAAAGATTAAAACTAAGTGAACCATGAATTTAGATTTGTTTCTCCACAAAATACAAAATGAATCCTATGTCTAATAGTAACTACTGGTCATACATAAACAGTAGCACTTCTAAAAGGACTATCAAAATAGCTTTCTTATGGTAAAATTCAGAAAATGTGACTTGGTCTCATTATCCCCACCTTTTTGAATACACTCTTACATATGTTCTAGAAAATGGACATGTGCAGTAAGTAATAAAATATATGGCATAGGCAGCTGTATGGTGCACCAGATAGGAGAATACAATGGTGCAGTTTCACCCATGTGTTCCAAAATAGCTAGATGTTATGGCTGGGGCTTTATCATACATGGAAAAGCCACATATTACCCCAAACATGGCTCTCTTACTTCCTGCGGTCATGGAGAGATTTACTGCCACAGTCAACATATGCTTCCACTATGAATCAAATTAGGGGAAAACACTTGACTCTATGAGCTATAACTGCCACTTGTCAATGATCATTCAGTAAAAAAATAAATAAACAGCCCCCAACGGCAACATTCAAAACGCTTTTTCTCACAAAATCTTGGTTGTCGTTTAGATTTAGTGATCACCAGCAAACACGGACAGGAACAGTCAAAGAGCACAAATCTATACACCATCACAATTAAAACGATCGCAGATGAGGCAGAAGTAGGTGTATTTATTAATTTATTTTTGGTTGAATCATCACTATCTGCTCTTTGAACTTCATTCCCAAAGTTGGGTGAATTATTAGACAGGGAGGTGTGCGCAGTGTTGGCGAAAATTGGCCCTGTTATAAAAATGAAGCAAATGCAGTCCCTATTTACATATAAAGAGCTCTATTAATCAAGGTAAGTGTCATTATAGTGTGGCTCATTGAGCAGTGGAGAGTCGGTGTTAAATAAAATTCTCTGTGCTTGGGTGCCTCCGGCAGGCCATACATCTTGATTTGCGAACTGTCAGCAGTGCTCTGGAGCTGATATAGGCTCTCCTACATACGTGGAGGAGGGGGAGTATTACCCCGAATCTTAATCAGATTCCAGGGAGAGAAGAGACAGTCAGGAAGAAAAATGAAGGGAGAAGAGAACGGAGAGATGAAGAGGGAAGTGTGGATGAGTTAGAGAGAAAAACATGTTTCCCACACACTGAATTCATTCAGCCCAGCCAGCGTCCCCCATATGACGGTTGGCATTTGATAGTAAAATAACGTCCGAAAGTGACGCACTAATTATACAATTAATTTACAACCCCAATTCCAAAAAACTGGGACATAAAAATATACAGAAAAACAGAATGCAATGATGCAAATTTCATAAATCATGTGGCTCAGGAGGTAGCACAATTGTCTACCAATCGTGGGATGGGTGCTTTGCTTCCCAGGTCCGCTTGTCACATGTTGAAGTGTCCTTGAACAAGATACTTAACCCCAATAAAAATGGACCATTTAAGGACAGAAAATTGTGGAATTGATAGCAGCAACATGTCTCAAATAATTTGGAAAAGAATGAACAAAGGGCTGGAAATATAAGTGGTACTAACAGGGAAGTGCTGGAAGAACATTTTGCATCTAATTAGGCAACAAGTCAGCAATGTGATTGGCTATAAAAGTGAGTCTTTTCAGAGTTTTTCAGAAGCAAATAGCGCAGGTTCACCAATTTGTGAAAAGCTGCATCTACAAATTCAGAATGTCAGGTTAGTATTCCTTGTTCCTGCTCCATATTACAAAGACTCTGAATATGTCGTCTTATCCAATTTCTACACAAGGGACAAGACTGAAATGCAACATTAGATTCCTGTAACACTGCATTAAAGAGGCATGATGAGGAAATGGGAAATGGATAAATCAAAATCTGACATTCTTCTGGGAAACCATGGGCACTGCATTATCTGGACTAAAGAGGAGAGGAACCTTCCATCTTGTTATCAGCACTCAGTTCAAAACCTCCATTTCTGATGATATGGGGGTACATTAGTGCCTACAGAATGAGCGGCTTGCAGATCTTGAAAGGCACCATCAACATGGAAAAACAGAGTTTACAGCAACAAATGGTCCTATCTAGCCAGCATAGTTTTTAGGGAAGGCCTTGCATATTTCAGCAGGAAAATGCTTAACATACTGCATCTACGACAACAGCATGGCTTTGTAGTAGAGTCCAGGTGCTGATTTGCTGTGATCAATTTCAAAATGACCTATTTTTTCTTAAAATGGTTCATTTTATTTTCATTTCATACATTTCATTCATTCCTCAGTTTAGATATGTGACATGTTTTCTATGTTTTACTGTGAAGAGATTATGAGTTTATGAGATTTGCTAATCATTACATTCAGTTTTCATGTAGATTTTTCCCACATCCCAACTTTTTTGGAATTTGGGTTTTAAAATGTGAAAAAAGCGCAATGGATTTTAAGTTTAGGACTTAGGACAAAGGGGAAGAGAAGAGCAGAAATATGAATGAAAGCAGAGGAAAAGTATCAGATTAAAGAAAAGTCTGACTTACTTCAATTTACCTTGTTTAGGTTTGCCTCGGAGGGGTGGTCTACATGTAGTGCCACTGTCCATCCATTCCCATGTTCATGGCCATGCCACCCATAGGCCCTGGATAAGACATTAAACACTATTAAACAAAAATGTTATTGTTATTAAAGTTTAAGTTATTAAAACCTAACTGATGCAGTGAGTAGCTTCTCATCTCTTAAAAAACCATGTCTGAAGACACATTCTGTAAAAGACTGGTTTATTGTCATGCATGGATTGGCCATCACAAAGCGTAGACCTTAACCCCCGATGAGAACCTTTGGGATGTGCTGGAGAAGACTTTGCTAAGTGGTCCAACTCTCCCATCATCAATACAAAATTTTGGTGAATAAAATTAATGCAGCTCTGGACGGAAATAATTATTGTGACATTGCAAAACCTTATCAAAAGAATTCCATGGCAAATGTGTGCTGTAATCAGAGCTATAGGTGGTCCAACAAAATTTTGAGTGTGTCCCTTTTTTTCGGACGGGAACTTTCTATCTGTCTGTCTATTTGAATATTCGTTTGCTTTACGAACATATCTTGTTGTTGGACAAAAACAATGGTATTAGTCAATCCTGAAAAAAACCTGAAAATAGTGATATTACTTTACTAAAATGCACATTTAAATACATTTAAAGACAAAATATACAAATACATATATTGCAAAAAAACAAACAAAAAAACAACAACAAAAAAACAGTTAAACAGTACTTCGAACAACAATATTTTGAATTGATTGTAGTTCAGGCTACTTATTAATTACTGGACAGAGGGAAACCTTTGGCTGAATGTGTTACATTACAGCAGCCCCACCTCAATGCTTTCACATACCACCTTGGATGTTAATAATGAAGTTGGTAATTGTTGTCTACGATTGTAACCCTTAGTGATAGTCAACTCCAAAAGCAGCTTAGATTGATTTCAAAAGATCAAACAATCAGCAGCTACTCTTCTCTAGCTGGTGCTATTTAGGGAAACTGAGATTACTCACCTCCAGGTCGGAGACCCACGTGCTGCTGCCCCTCAAGAACAAAGCCTCCCATTGGCTGGCCATCTGGACTGTAAGCTGTACTCTGACTGACTGTGAAAGGAGAGAAGAAATAATAAGATCAATTACACTATACTGTCAAATATATTTGTGTCATGTCTCACACAGTCTTTATCTGATCAGACCTTTGAATGAAATGCAGGATTAGGTACACTAGGGTTAGCTGTGCACTACAGTTTTACCTGCTCTGTTGGACTGGTCAATCATTGGCTGCACTATTCTCCTCCTTGCATTAATAAACCTGGAAAAAAGGAACATTATTATGTAGTTTTTCATTAAGCCACAGTAGGCATGTGCAGTGCTGTAAAAAAGTATTTGCCCCCTACCTGATTTTTTATTTTTCTACATATTTTTCACACATAAATTATTCTGTTCATCAAACATAGCAGTTTTAAATAATGACTTGATTTATTAACAGAAAAAAGCTGTCCAGAACAGCTGTAGCTGTATGTAAAAAACTAATTGCCCCTGTCACTATTCCTGCTTGGTCCTGGCCCAGTTTGTTTTGTCTCTCTCTTTCTTTCTGTCGCTCACCTGGCCACTCTCCTGCTATGGTCATATATGGACTGCCTCTCTAATTACTCTCCTCTGCCTTGATCACCTGATCCACTCCACCTGTGTTCACCCTCTCTTTTATAAGCTTCCTTGAGCCATATCAAATTGATTCGATTGTGTTTTGTGTAAACATTTGTGTTATGTATGTGACTTACCAGTTGTTCACTTGAAGGATTGTGAGGCCTGTGTCTTGTGCTAACTGCTTTTTCT
The DNA here is from genome assembly GCF_900324465.2 of Anabas testudineus. NCBI lineage: Eukaryota > Metazoa > Chordata > Actinopteri > Anabantiformes > Anabantidae > Anabas > Anabas testudineus. Next base: position 927,035 of record NC_046632.1, read on the forward strand.
GTTCCTCTGATGGGTACGGGTGCTGTGTCCAACAAAGGCATAAAAAAATAAATAGATGAATTGATATCAAGCTAGAAACTCGCATTCATTAGGCCAGTGATCACCAACTAAAAGCCAGCAGGACATTTTTTATGGTGCAAAATCGATCGCTGGCGATAAAGAAATGTTCTGCTAGGCCACGAGACTCTTGTGTGAAGTTGTTAATGCATTAATAAGCCATTACACAAAGAGTGGTAATTCACAAAATACATTCACGTCCTTCTTTCGATAGCTATGTGTGGGTGCAGTGAGCACAGTGGGAATGTTAAAAGCACAGATTAACAAGCTTCAGTGAATACAATTTGCCATAATGTACAGAACCTTGTACTTCAAGAGACTCTCATTGAAGAAGAAGAATATTTTGTACCAGTCTCCATATATAGTAATTTGTGAAAGTGAGCAAACAAGTCAACTGTGGAAAAACAGAGGCTGACCACGGTTTGGACATATCAGGCTAGTGTACACAAACAATAGTGGATATAAAGAGGCACAATGGTGGCTTTGGTTCAGGGCCCTGATGAGGCCAAGCCCCTGTTACTCCCAACCCCTATCCACCTTGCTCCATTCCCCTGTCCTCTAGTCCTATTCACTCACTGACCCTTTGTCTTTGTGTGAGACACTCTATAGTTAATATAAGCTCTGTTTCAAAAATGTGTCCGTCTGCGCTCTGCATTTCATGTGATCAAATACTGATGTGTACCAGAGGCAGTCTTATTCAGTAACTGATAACGAAACCTTTAGTGAATAGATTTTAAATCCCTTTTTGCAAAACTCAATTATCCAAAAAACAAACAAATAACAAAAACATATCCGGTTGTCTGACAGCAACTGGATTTGTGAACAAATGATTAATGCAAAGATGGTTATCTTTGTGTCACTTTGCATTACATATGCAACTGCGGCTGACTGTGCCACAGTTTGTACATCTGACTAGTACAGTATCACCCTTCTGCAAGTCCTTACAGTATAAACAGCCTACAGCCTAGGTGAGTTTTAAAAAGAGTGATCACACTGATCAGAAAAAACAGTATGGCTTAATCTTGTGGTGGACTCTGGTCAGTATCTGTAAATTTTAATTGTCAGAACATCACACAGTGCATTACAGCTTGGTGTGTTTGGGGCTGTGTAGCTACAGATGTGTCAGAGTGCCCATGGTGACCCCGGCCTATTTCAATATTAAATCCATCAGGTATTGTTAACATTGTGACTGATTGTTTTATGTGTCTAACTACAGTTAGAATAGGCATTAGAGTGGAGTTTAAATTCAAATGTACGAATGCAAATGACTGGTTTAAAAAAGAAAACAATCTTCAATGCTTTGAGATGGGGACTATGATCTAGATTATCTGCCACATCACAGTGAATCGTTTTTTCTGATTTTTATTTGTCATGTGCTGAACAGAGATTTAGTGTCATAGATGCCTGAATGTCTTTTAGCTCAAAGGAGAAAACAGTCACATTTCAGTTGATACTGACAAACTGCGGCATCAACATCAGAACATGGTTTGATGCAGGGATCCGTGGAAACCACAGTTAAGATTGGTCTAATGGGTTGATAATGAATAATGTAATGAATCAAAACCTTTCACATCTGTTTTCTCTATAGCTTTATCGGAATGGGGTCTTGTAAGGGTCCTCAGAATAGTAGACAAAAGCAGGAGGCTAGGGCTTGAGGTGGACAGACCCCCACCTCCCACCAAAAGGCCTTCTAACCACAGGGTTCACACTGAAATGTCTGACAAAACATAATCCCACTCCTTTCACATGTTCAACGACTGATGAATGCTTGATTGCTTGGGTGTTGCAATAGACCTTTCAGAGGCCAAAGTCTCCTTGCACACTTTTCATAGGCACATCCTGCCACACACTTGCGCTTAACAAATTAGGCTTGAAAGAGGACGGGGAACAGAGAGGGGATAATTCAATTATCCTCCTTTTTATCGGAAAAATCTAACGGTGGGCTTTCTAAAGGAAAGGGTACAAGACCTGTGTGGGCCTTTTTAACAAACTAAAAAACTGTGAGGTTAAACCACATCACAAGAGTGGCAGAGGTTAAAAAAGAATTAGAAGGTAGTGGTGGTTCTATACAAAAGCTGGACAGATATTTAAAAAAAAGCTTTAGATGTGATTTCATCTTTACTCAATTCACTTACAGTGGAACAAAGATTATCTTAGTTTCAAGATGCCTTTGAATCTTGGAAATTCATTTGAAAAGAAGCATAATTGCAAAAACTGGTGATGGGAAAGGGCTGAGGTTAAAAAACAAGTATTTCTAGCATTACGTGTTTGCTGTTACAGAACTTTGACAGCAAGGTAAAGTGGAATATATAAAAAGATGAATCTGGCCTGTCTGGGAAAACAACTTAAAAGTAACAGGATCTGCATAGGTTCACTTACTGTAAGGTGCTGAAAGAGCCATGCTCTCATTATATTTGTGGCCACTTTGGGGAAGATGCCTCGTTTCTTCTGCCGCTTCTTGTCTTGGTCATCCTCGTCTCCCGTACCCGGTGATGCCAGGCTGTTGTCTAGACCATCACCTGTGATAAGAAACAAGAGAACACGCGTTACAAGAAAGCTTTCATTTGGCCGTGTTGCTGCCATACTTCTCACCAAACATGTGTCTCAAAGGGGCAGCTTGATAAAGATTGCCTTTCTCTGTGGCACGGCAACACAAGATTTTCCCTATCACCTCTGCTGGACTCCCCAGCCAATGGATAATGAGGAGGAGTTTGTAGTGCAGGAGCTCAATAAAACCAAGAACTATTAAATCAATCTGAGCCATGCATTTGACATGAAGTAATGAGTGTGGAAGCTGTGCGCCTGACATGAAATAATGAACGTCCAAACTGTGACCTCTGAAGGAAGACAGTTTGAAAAAACACTAATAACAGAGAAGGGAATAAAAAAAAACAAAAGTCAAGCATGTGATTCAAGTATGAACACAGAAGCAAAGCGATCGTTTGGGGTACTGAAGCAGAATGAGAGTGGTGTGGGAGGGTGGGGCAGGAAGATGTGAAGACATCAGAATTGTGTTCGCTCCCCACCCCCACCCTCACCGACATCATCCATGTTGGATTGTCTGCAGCATAACCTCCTGGCTTGCTTTGGATCCTGCCAGTAGCAGCATCCCTGTTTGATTTCAGCAGAAAGCTGGTGCGGATGGAGGCAAGAGGCTTCCTTTAGCCTGAGACTTCTACCCCAGCTCGCAACACAAGGGGCACTCCACTCCCTCACCCACTCTGCCATTAATTGTGCATCAGCCAAGATGATTTACTTTTAACAGTAGTGGTTATTTTTCTTGCCCTCGGGGCAGAGAAGCCTTGAAAGCCTGCCTGGAGGGCATGTGAATAATGCATCTGAGAGACTCCTCCCCCGAGGCGGGACAGGAACCCTACTTTTCTTAAGATTTGCCCTACTATGTCTTTTTGTTTTTAGAGATGCATCAATCAAATGCGCCTATATGAGCCATATTCATGCAAAAATATTTCAACTAATGAATACTGACATTTAAAAAGATGGTTAAAGGGTTGGGGGCTGTGGGATTTTTGACAGGTGGTGCCCTGCTCTAAGTGAAGGACAGAATACATGGTTCACACTGCCTCTGTCCTCTACTCTTACTTTGCTTTGTCCTCCATTTCTTCTACAGCCTGGCTGTAAAGTTACTTCTTTGAATTTCCCCACAGATTAGATGGATGCGGGATATTTTCAATGTTGTTATTCTACAATCTATGACACTATCATATATAAGTTAAATAGTCGAGTCAAGATTCCAGTGGGGTTTTGGCAATTCTGAGATTTCCATAGTTAACCAGTATACACCAGCTTTTACTAGAGGTCCTGCAGATGTCCACTGAGACCCGATCCGAGAACTGAGTCACGTCAGATCTAAATTCTATCTGATCAGCTCAGGTCTCCTTTTAAGCCAATGTTTGTGGTCAACTGCATTTTGGTTTAAGTTTAATTTTATTTGTGAATATTTGAGACTGGTCTGCATGTGCTTGGGTACTTATTGGGTCAGGTCTCTCCTTTAAAAAAAAAAAAAAAAAAAAAAAAATTACTTTAGGTTGGTGTTGGCTTTCCACCGTGTCCAAAGTTTTGTACTCATGAAGATCTCTGTTTCATACATGTAGAACAACTGATTGTAGATGGGATGGGGATGCTATCTTCCTACATATCTAACTAACTATGTTGCAATATAGCAACAGAATAATGGACACACAAAAAAAACGTGAAAGGCAACTTAAACTTGATTGACCATGAAAAGGTCAGACTAAAACACAACAAAATAACACATTTTCACACCCATCAAGATAAGATAACACCAACAAATTAAAGGAATATTGATAACCAGAATATTTTTTACCTCCTGTTAGTGATTAAACTGGTGCATTTCTGTCATGGTCATTCAGTGTCAATGAACTTCACTTATTTACATACTCACTTATACACTTGCTCTTCAAATTACTTCCATAATTCTAAAAGTGGCATAAATAAAAACAATGTATAAATTAGCAAGTTAATAATAACTTGAGTTTATATTTGAGGGTTATGTTCATGATTCAAAATTTTATGTTTTAAACTTTTGAAGTTTTAAACTTCAAAGGTTTCAGTTTTAATTTCATCTTTAGATTATAAAACATAAATCTGGCAACAAAAATCATTCAAAAAAGTTTGACACAGATAGAAAGAACAAGCAAGCGAGGCTTGCTGAGCCTAATTATATCTAAGAAATGCACACTGTTCTCCCCTCCACCCCCACCCTCGACATCATCCTGCTTTCTTGTGCTCCAAAGAGAGGAAAGCCGGAGGGCAGATCCTCCGCTACACTAATCGCATCTGACTGTGCCGCAGCAACTCAGCCTTTCTAACCATTGTGTGACGGTGCAATCTTAAGAGTTGTACACTTGCTCAAGTGTCCCATCGTCACCACCCCCCCTCCACGCCCCCACCACTTCCCTGTTCCATCCAGTGCTATGCGTATCACATTGGAGGGGGTAGGGAAGGGGTGTAGATGAAGGGGTGGGCTGGAGTATTGCCCCAGGGCTAAGAAAAAACACACACACAAAAAACAGCACCCTGAAATATGAAGAGTTGCTACTACACATTTAACTATATTGAGCCTGTGTTGTTATAAAAGTATATCTTATTATACTACTTCAGTCATTCCAACTCAGCCTTGCTTTCCCAGTAAGTTAGAAACACAACATACAATTGCAAAGTGACGATATACTGTAGTTATTCTGAGTCTGTTGTATCTCACTCAAAAAAATTGTGGTTTGATCATTTTGCATCTATTAATACTGCCATATGCAAGAAGTTTCAGACTCCTCCATACTGCTAAACACTGTGCTTTTTCTTTAGTTATTTATTGAAGACTTTGATCTATCATGGATCCCTAAAAGCCCTGATGTTTTAAATGTTAACCTGATTATTTAAACAGTTTAATACAGGTAGTGGGATCACCGGGCACTAATAAAGTTGTACATTTCCTTTGTTTGTTTTTACTGAACTGTATTTGTTCCGTGCTTTTCCATGCCTATGCAAATCCTAGTTGTAGTGTAAAACACTAAACTAGTCCACATGGTCTCCAGGTAATATGTCAGATAGTGATATTTGAAACTGCATGTTTTTATGTTTTACGCTGGACAAAGCAGTCAACGGATAACGTGTCCACAAGATAAAGCGCAGTACGGCTAGAAGAACTGATTGCCACGCTCCCAGCTGCATCAGTAATGCAAAACCAGCGTGGCCAGTCTAATGAGCTCAGTAGGCCCTGATCCATCATCAGTGACAGCTTCTCCCCTTATTAGACATGATACATGGCTTTAAAAGGAGTAGTCTAGAAGGTTTCTAGTCCTCAGTGTGAGCGGATGTACACAATGATTAGAAGGTCTTGATGGGGAAAATATTAGAGCTGTTTGCATGGTGGCACCAACAAGGCAGTGAAAGGAACTGTTTGTGTGTGGGATTAAGAAAATCTCTAGTGATACTGGAGCATGTAGCATCTAGTGATTCTGAATCCACTGAAGGAGGTCATTTGCATTTCATTTGTGAATCACTTAAAAACATTTAAAACATTTGTAAAAGCCACAGCTGCTGCTGCAAGGACTTTAGCCACTGGAATGTCAGCACCTCGTCTCATTCTTTCCTCCCAACTCCTAAAGATGCAACACATTCTGTTCCTCACATTCTGCTTTTCAACATGGTTGTGATGGATGTTTTCAAGTGACTGCCACTGTCTTTTGTTTTATGTGGATCTTTGTGATGGATGTTTCTCCCCAGACCCCTTCCCAACATTCCTGGGAGAGCTCATTCAGTGTATCTGTGGTCAACCAGCACTCACCCAGGGAGTCGAGCTATCAAACAGTCCTCTCTGTTTTTCACACGGCATACATGACAACAACCGAAACTCGCCGGTCCTAACAGAAGACAGGCAGCCATAAGCTAAACCGCCAGTCATACAGTAGATGGATTATTTACCAGTGGTTAGCCAGACCCAAAGCCACAGCACCGCTATGTTAGTGTTCCCAAATGATAGTAGATTTTATAAGGTTTCATCAAGCTATGGAAGCATGACAAATGAGCCACACCACAATCCTTCCATGTCTCCTGCTAGATTGTCATTAACTTTTAACCTTTCTTAAACATTCTGACAAATGAATATCTGGTCAACCACATTATTCTGTTATTAATCTACATACATGTTGAAGTTTAACCTCATATAATAATGTTATAGCCATTCTGCAACAAAATTTCAGATAAACTTTTTTTTTACATTGAGCAAGAGATAAATTAATATGATGAATAATTGTAACAAATAACACACTAAAAACCCATCACTCGCTTTGCTTCCATCACTGCCACTGAAGGCTGACTCCGACTCTTTCATATTTGTACTGCAATTAAAATGCTGCTAACTTGAAACATATACAGTAAAACATGCTAACTTCAAAAAAAAAAAGAAAATTGACCTAGATGCAGACGATAGTTCAGGATAATATAGTAGCATCATCTATGTGCAGTTGTCCAACAGCCACTTTCACATTGGGATATACAGTATAACACTCACACACACTCACACACACACACACAACCTTACCCTAACTAACCAAGTGTTTGAACCTACCGAGATGTATAACCATAGGTGAAAGAAAGTCAGTACAGTCTAGTTCTACATGCCATTAAGAGATCGAGTGGTGTAGCTTCTGTACGTATAACACAATCTTTGTGAAACCAGAGTTCACTTGAGAGCCTGCAGCTTTCTTTTTTGCGTTGGTCAGGCTGCTGCTGAAATGATTTTCATTATAAAATTATGTTTGATGATAACAACAAATGAATTAGCTTTGCAAGTATTGGTTAATTTCTTCCAAATTATTTATGTTTTTATCATTTGAACCTGCAGTTATTAAAAAAAAAATGTGTGTGCTCACCATTAACTGTACTGTCCCCTCTGGGTCAGGGTGAATAATAAATGATTCCAACAAAGTTCCAGATATCTTTGTACTTGGCTGGCATGCTGTCTGCATGTTTTAAATAGAAGTGTGATTGTTTCTAGTTATTGTTTACAAAAAAATTAAAATGCGGAAACAATGGTTAGGGTTAGGGTTAGGGTTAGACATAAATCCTGGTCTATCAAAAGCCCTATGCTCTATATAACCAACCATCCTGCTTGACCACTTCCCCACGACTTTTGTCCAGTCATGAAGTTGTACTAAAAATCATAGACAGGGACCTAAATCAGTCGCAATTATGCTTCTCCGATATGTTTTTGCTATGCAAATCAAATCTTATCAGTAAAGAGGGTACGTGATACTGAGAAATAATTTTAAAATCACATATGATTTTTTTTAAAGATCCATTAATTAGTTTGCTAAATTAGAATAGCTTCATATGAACATAATCTAAAGGGGACGTTAGATTTTAAGATCAACTCACTAGATGATATCCTTTATACACACTCACATCAATATACCTCATGAAAAAGGTAACTGGTACTGAACGCAAACATGCAGTGATACCGATGTACTCTGTGGGGGCCATCTATTCCAAATGAGATTAACACAAGTCACATATGACAAGCCTTTGTATCCTTTTGGGCTGTGTTTGTCTCTTCCCTAGCATTAGAATAGACTGGCTCGAAGGTGGGAGACACAGCAGTAAGCATGCCTCAGATACTGCTGCAGCAACCCCAGCTCTGATCATTCTCCCTCTTCTTCTCCTTTGTTCCTCTACCATAAAAAGCTCTGTCCTTCCATCCCTACAGGGAGCATTCTGCTCCCCCATCTTCTATACATTGTCTTCTCTCTCAGTTCTAAAGGTCTATCCCACCCCTTCTTTTTTAAGTTGTTAAGGTCTTAACAGTTCACCTCAGCAAAGTCTTCTGCATAATGAAACACTACCAACTACACATGCCATACTCTTATTGCATCTTAAGAAAAGTTAAGAAGCCAAGATGACTGCCAAAAGTCTTGAACTGTTTAATGGTTTCTTAATCCTCTTTCTTTTGTCTTGCAAAGCATCATCCCATTGTTCTCATCAATGCTCTGCTCATTGATGCCTGATGGGGCAGAGGGTGGAAAGTTAGTTCATTCTATTTTTACTGCAGCCAAAGGGGAGAAAAAGAAAAACAAGTCATAAAACCCTTATAACTGCCAATTAGCACTTCAGAAATCACATCAACTGCAGTAGCACCAGGGCAACACAAAAACGAGCAGGGCTGGATGACATCAGACAGAGCAAAATCAAAAAAACTCAAAGCTGTCTTCATCAGTGCTGACTGGAAAACTAAGGGAGCCTCAGTTACATGAGAAGATCAACATTATTTTTACTTTTGTCCATTTCTCTCACTTTATGCCAAAGTTGAACCTACTGTCTAATTTAAATGAAACATTACAATAAAACAATGACTGTGTCCATCTAACTACATTTATATTGTGGAATTTATAAAGTCAAAATGTTTTTATGTAGTTTCTCTACATTGCTGCACTAAATGTTGGTGGTATAATAAAATGGCAGTTTTAGCAAACACTCCTCAGACAGGAGAAAATGTTAGGTAAGATAACATGATCACACGGAATAAGTGCATTAACTTTCTTGAAAGGTTCCAGAGTCACTAGGTAGCAGGGCCTTTGCTTTAGAAAGAAGGTTAAAGCTTTGATATGGAGGAGGATAGAGAAAGCCTGTGAATGATCTTACCAATGTCACTGGTGTTGTCCCCACTCTGAGACACATGTCCCCCACTGGATGGTCCTGGGGTGCCCACAGAGGGTGTGGAGTGGGCGTCATCCATGTCTCTCCAGGACGCTGGGGTCTGAGAGGTCAGGAAGAGGTTCACACACCAGGGGACAGGAGATAAGGAAAGAGAAGAAAACAGAAGAGGAAAAAAATGTTCAAGATGGTCCAGCACATCCAGTGAGAGGTCCTTTATGCAGTTTCCCAAAGACAGCTGTGTGGCATGATTAGCATAGTAAAGCACCAACCAAGTTAACAGCAAGGTGAGACAACAAAATTACCATTCTGTCAACAGGGAACAAAAAGAGTTGCAGAAAAATTACATGCAGAAGCTTATAAGAATAAAGCAGGCAGAGTAGCACGTGGACCTTCAGTGTTCCCAACGTTTCTGTTTCTGGTTGTAACTGGTTTTGGGGAGAACCCTGGATTTATTAGCCTCGCCACTCAGAGAAATCATAAGCCTAAAACAACCAGCAATATAATAAAGAAATATTAGAACAGGTGAACTCTGGTTTACTGTACGTCAGGTATGAATGTATGTCGTTGAAGTCACTAAAGCGAGGACTGATTTTAGTCACCGAAACTGCAGGTAGACAATATTTTGGGCCGTTTTTTAATACTTGAAAGGTTTTCTTCCAAAATATTCCAGCCCATATTTCTCCTACATTAGTTTCTCTCCATAGGCTCCCTGTAAAATCCAATTGAATTTAAGATTCTTCATATAAATATCACATATAAATAATTTAATAATCAGGCTCCCTCTTAAAAACCCTATAGTTCCATATTTTCCCAGCAGAACTCTCCGTTGTCAGACTGCAGGTTTACTTGAGGTTCCTAGAGTTTCCAAATGTTTCCTCTATACATTTAAGACTAGTTACAGATGACTGGATGATCCTGAACCATCTCTTAGTTATGCTGATATCGATTAGTCAGCTAAGGGATCCTCTACTGATACACTGAGCTCTCCTCTGCTCACTTATATGCCACCATGCCTCTCTTTCTCGCAGTCGTGTTTCCTCGCCTCTGTCTCCTTCTCTCTGAGATGACTTTTGTTGTGATTCTGTGCTGTATAAATTAAATTTAACTGAATTATATTGAATTTTGTTTAATTAAACCCATAACTGTTTATGGAAGAACTTTTGTCAAATTGAAACAAAATGAAACTAGGTGACAGACATCTACCTGTCTTATGTCCTAATAAATATCTTGTAGCTGTATTTCCAATCTAAAAATGCATCGAATACACTGTAACTCTGTATCATCTTAATTTATTTCTTGAACGCAGGAGCACAACATAGGAAGAGACTGTGTAAAGCACACAGTAAAAGACTAGTTTAAGGAAGACTCCCTCCACTCCAGCTATAAAAGCCCTGGTAACAGGTTGCATTTTTTTATTCTTATTCTCTTCAAACAGGGATTTTGCCTTTTCTTGTGTTTTTGTCAGAGTAGTCTAAGTCCCAGAGTTATACAACTTGGAGCCTTCGACGTCAACAGCAGTCATATGACAGAAGTAAACTTCAGAAAACCAGGTCACTGATGCTCAGGATGGACACACTGATGTGACCCTCTCTGAGATTTCAAGGCAGGTATGTTGACTCACATGATCTGCGAGGTTGGTGGAGGATCCTGAGAGGTCGTCGAAGTCCGACTTGCAGACGTCTCGCTCCTCTATGACCAGGTCGATGGGCATTTTGCCTTTCAGACAGCTGATGTACCGGTGGCAGAAGTTGTCGCAAAGCTCATGAACCTGCGAAACCCAGGGTCAGGGTTAGAAACATCATCCGTTTTAAAAGAGCAAGAGTGTAAAATGTGAGGCCGATTGTGTTTTAGGTCATAGTTACCTTCTCTAATTCCAGGAGATGAAATCGTAGCACTTGAATCGCTTGAATAATCTAAAAACAGATTATTTTAAATGAGCTTCAATTAAAGAAAAACACACACGCACACACACAATAATATGTTACTGACACTCTGATTTGCGTTTAACAAACGTCCAACATATCAAGTTATTTCAAAAGATAAACGTGTCCTTGAAGAAATAATTGGCCCCGGGCAGGTGACATCCCGCTGTGCGCAGAGGAGCAGCGCAGAGCAGGAGGGAGCAGGGAGGAGCAGGAGGGAGCAGGGAGGAGCAGGGAGGAGCAGAGAGGAGCAGGGAGGAGCAGAGAGGAGCAGGGAATCAGAGGATGGAGCGCTCACCAAGTTATCCAGCTCTGGGTTGGAGGAAAATAAAGGTTTCTCTGCGCGGATCTGAGGATGAGAAGGAAAGACGTCGGTTATCAAACGACTCACTGGGTAAACTGTGAGTTTAGAATAAAACGAATGATGGTAAAATATATAAAAAAACAGATCCAAATTAAAAAATCGTTGATGCAAAAGTGCCTCTCCTAACTTAAATACAGCTATTTGGTAGACATCTGTGGTCCCACCTGTTTTGCAAACACTGCAATGTCTTCGTTGAAGGAGTCGGAGGAGCAGACGTCTCCTCCGGCCACACCGGGCTCTCTGGGCGTGCAGGTCGCCAGCTCGCACTTCTCAAACACCAGAGCCAGGAGGGGGAATAGAGGGTGACTGCAACACAGCAGAAGACAGGGGCCCTGTTTGAATCTCAGTCAGTTAGGCCTGAACAGAAAAACAGCGCCTGCAGCGCATCAAACCGGCCACAGGTCACATTTCACACGAAGCTTTGTTACACAGGTAATTTTGCACAGTATTTGTCTTTTTTTTGTAAACGACACCTGATCAGACTGAAAATGAAAATATAATTGATGCCACGGAGATATAACGTTATTTGTCATATGGTTATTTCGTGCTGCAACAGAATGAAATTAAATCATATTTAACTACATGGAAATTTACTGTAATTCCTTTTTCTCTTTATCATTGTAAAGAAAATATTGGGAACTACTATGAAATGTAATTCAGTCCGGCTTCATTTACAATTCTTTTTATTTGCATTTTACTTTTATAATATCCACACCCGTAGATTTGGTCCTTGTCTCTTTTGAGTGCGTCATTCACGGCGCTGCCCAGGCTGCTGGGCATGATGTTGTGCGGTGCATGTGCTCCATAGTGCTGCGCAGGGTGGGGGGGCGGCCCGTGGTTCAGGTGGTGGACTTGGGGCAGCGGCCGGGGAGCGTGCTGGTCTCCGTACATGGACGCGGGGACTCCAACTCCGTCCATCCCGCCTCCGTAATGAGCCAGCTCGTCGTACTGCAGCAGAAGTTGTAGATGACGTTAAAGACATGAACAAAGCGAAGGAGACAAGTGGAAGAAATAAAAAATAAAACTTTATCTATTGGAAAGAGAAGAGCACAGGTGGAATGAGCTTTTTTAGTGTAAAGGTAAAAAGTCGCGCATGGATTTACTGTAAATTTATGGTCTAATTACTTGAATTTGTCTTAAAGATGTAAAATGATCTGTGTTTAAAATTAATCACCTTGTGCAGAATGTTTAAATAATGAAAACTTTAAAAAGAACAAAACAAAAAAGAAAAGAAACTCTGTCAAATTACCCTTTGCGACATGTCCGTGCGCAATTGTCAGTCCTGAAAACAGAAGTTTGGTGTTGATGACAACTTGGATTCAAAACAGAAAATTCCAAGAGAGGTTTATAATCCTGTCCTGTTCTGTGTCATGGAGCAGTCTAATGACTGGAAACAATGTAAAGTGATCAGAATCAGGTGGGTTCTGTTGTCACGTTAGCCAGAGTTCCTGCGGTTCTTCAACCAGAGGATTATTGAGTGTTGTGATCAGGTGTCCCTGAAGCAGGATCCGCAGCTCCGTCCTCTCTCTCACCGCGTCCTAACGTCCATGTCACTGCGCGCCGACACGCTCCCTGTCCGCAGGTCTGCTGCGCAGCCGCTTATAGGAGCGACACACTCAGTGGGATGTGTGCCAGCAAGTTACTTCATTTTCAAACGCTGTGTTCCGTCGATGGCCTTCAAAATAAACGTAGATAAACAATCTAAAGGCTTAGAATGTCTCTATAAATACTTAATGTGGTGTTTGTTGATAAATAAATTGTACTTTCTCTAACTTTATTATAAAGTTGTATTATAAATACAATGCGTATTTGACCCAAAAGTGAAACTGGTTTGTTGGGATGGACTACCTGACTAACTTAAATTTGTAATGTATACTTTCACAACTGCAAAACATTGGCTACCTAGAAGAAAGACACATTCAAAACTAACACAACAGTTTGTTGTGGACAGTTATAGGCAGCAGTGGGGTTAAATACAGCCAAACATCTTAATTATCTAAGTTGTTGAAAATAAATCAGCAACTCGTTTTATTGGGACACTGACTGTTTTAATGTAGTTTAATGTAATAAACGTTGGCAGGTTGGCATCTTTGTGTCTTTTCATTGGCGCACATTCTCGATGCTTTTATTTTGAAAACAACCTCATCACAAATCCTGTTTGTGTGTGTGTGTGTGTGTGTGTGTGTGTGTGTGTGTGTGTGACGGGCCACTGATTCTTAAGCCGAATCTGATTGGCTGAGACGCTCTAAGACAGACCTGCCAGACTATATGAATCTAAGGAATAAACCCACAGACAGGCTTATAAGCTAAACTTATCTTATACATATCTTATCTAATACACTGGTGCTGCATTTAGGCTGCTTTTAAATCATTTAATCTAATTAATTCTATATGAGAGAACGGTTACATCCACACATCCATTCTGACAGGTCTCAAAACTAAACTGATTAAACAAAATCAGCATGTTTAACAATGTACTATACTTCATAAAATAATTTAGAAATAGTACCAGCATGTGACCAACTATAAAGTATTATATAATATTTTTAGATCGATACTTCATACTGTTTTCATATGATTGAAACAATGACTCTCAAATCTATCACAGAAAAAGGAACAATGAAACACAGCACACAGCTGTCTCAATCTTGCACTGAAACTGCTCTTTCTAGTGCACTTTAATTTAAAGTTCACCTCCTTGGCTTACATATTTGCTCTGTACCTCATCTGTAAGTCCCTTTGGATAAAAGCATCTGCCAAAAAACCAAACTCAATGTAAATGTAAATGCACCCACTCTTCTCAGTACTAAAGTAACAATATTTGGTGTTACATTAAAAATATTAATTTAAACTAATTTGTTTGCCATTACAGTCATGAAGTGATAAATCACAATCCAAAACAACATGAGAGAACATCACCGCACATTCCCATAACTTCTAAAAGTACTCCACAAGATATATTCAGTATTTTAGAATTGTTTCTACACTTGAAATGAATAACAAGAAAACATAGACACTATAACATAATAGTAATATGAAATAAAAATAACCAAAAATGTAAACTATAAAAATAGTTTATATTACAAATAATTAAATAAATAGAAACAAACAAACAAAAAAAATTATCGTGAAAATAGTTTACAAAAGTGTTTTTAGTTCATTTGAGGTTTCTCATTAGCATACTCAGCTTCTACCGTATTGACTCTAATAATACAGAATTAGCTTAGAAAGTGTAATATTTCCAGCATTACTTTTTGATCAGAAATATCATACATAGCTTCCTTTGATATGCACTGTCTGTGAATTATTAAAGACATGCATTTGAATTATAAATGCATTAACTATAAGGAAGCAGGCAAAACATGCCCCACGCCCCAGGCTACATCTCTCATCATCACATATCATTTCCATGTCTCTCTCGGTTTCCTCCTCTCCCTGCTTTCTCCTTCTTTGTGTTTACCTCCCCCGACATCACTCCTCAGCATCCCCTCCCTCTGTTGCCACAACCACCACCATACCACCCCAGCCAGCCAATGTGATCTGAATGAAGGCTGATTCAGAGTGTCAGGCCCTGTCTGAAATGTAATGAATTACCATCGAGTTGGGAAGCATCTCTCCTGACACATGACCAGAGACTGTCCTGTTCACCACCATTCCTGGCATCCTCTTCTACCACACACAAACACTGCTTACCCTCCAAATCCCCAGCTACACCCCCTTCACCCCCATTGTCACCAAGCCCTTGTGTAACTGGCTCTGTCATCCATCATGTTGTGCCCAAGTGAGAATCATTAGCATTGTCAGAGCTAAAGAACTAGGAGGCCGGCAGAGACCTAGATGAAGGTAATGCAATGACCTTGTGGAAGAAAGAAAGTGTGCTGTAGCATGCAAGTATGTAGCTACGTGCAAGTGTTTTTGCATGTAGGTGCCAATTTAATAAATGTGTTTTCTTGCATAGAGTTGTGTGTGAAGTATGTGCAAATAGAGGAATGTTGATCAATGATATATGAATATAAGGCATAACAGACAGATTAAGACTTAGAAGTGACCAGTTGCACTACTGTGGGTTAGGGTCCATACTGTATATCTAGGGCAATATGACAAGGTTTCAACTCATATTGAGAAATTCTACAGTTTGATTTCTCTCTAGCGGCAGTCAAACCATTCTATCGCAATCATCATGCTTGTTGACTCATCAGACTTCTCTTTAGTGATTTCATCATGCTTTGAGATCTCAACCTGTGATATATTCCTTAGTACCCAGTTAGTGTAATGGTAGCCTCTGTCGCTGTTGATGTCTTCCTTATTGTTCATTCATACTTTCATACAGTCATACAGTCGACTATTTTTCTATACTTTATATTTTTAGCATATAAAGTGAATGTTTTGTAGAAGCATATTAACAGTAGACCTATTAGAAGTAAATAATTAGTAATAAGTAAGTTCACATCACTACAACTCAACAAAACGAGGAGAAACATAGTATTTAGTGTGTGTGTATATATATACATATATATATATATATATATATATATATATATATATATATATATATATATATATATATATATATATATATATATATATATATATATATATATATATATATATATATATATATGAGCCTGGGACAGTGGAGAAGCAAATGATCCAGGAGACCTTTAATGTCCACAGAGAATTTACAGGCTTTACTTGATTTTACGTGTCTGTCTAAGTTAATAGTACAACTTAGCATGTTTCTTTAATGTCTGATGACCTGTAGTGGTCATTTTATTATTTAGTACAGTAAATATATAAAAACTAATTGTTACTGTAAGTAGATTTTTTTTTCACCTGTACAGTACCGATCCCACATAAATTTTTCTTTGCCTTTTTAAAAAATTTCTTCATTATATTTCCTAATTAACTGTCAATTGTTGTGTTTCCTAAAAAAATGATTATATGTCATTAACTATTTCATTATGAGTGGAGCAGTTCAGTGTCTCATGAGCCAGTGTTTCCAATGAAACCTTTATTTTTAATTCCACTTTACTTTTGTATCTGCTATCTCTTGTATTTGTAGCCACGTTAAAATAGTGTGTGCAATTTTTATGTAGACCACCCTTTGGGGACACCCAAATACTGAGGATACTGGGGACATTTTTGAGCGCCCAAAAACAGGAAGTAAGATTGTCTGCTGCAGTGTTGATTTTGACTGTTTAGTCAAGGTAAATATATTGTTAAATAAGCCTGTAGCACTAAAATATTCTGTTAGAATCTTTCAAAAATTTTGTATTTAAACTTGCTGTTGGATGTTAGTGACCAATATTGTTGTTCATATTGGATATCAGGGCCTGAATTTCAATGCGGGATTGTGGGTACTGGGCATAATTCTAACGAATCCCACAAAGCTCTTTTAATGACGGAAATTCACTTGCACATTTACGGTAATTTCAAATAATGACAACTTGGCACTCTGTCCCCCCTCTCTACAAGGTTACATACCTTCTCTGCTGTTGCAGCCTCTATCGCTGAGGTAGACATGAAAGCATGTAAAAATATAAAACATAAATGTACCTCACAAAGGTCGAAGTCGCCTATAATAAAACACCAGATCCTGAAAGGACTAGTGAAAACGCGTAAGTGATGTCACAATAGCCTACAGTGCTGTGCCTTTTACCACCTGATCTTAGTAAACATACAGAACTTAATGTCACCACTCAGACTGCGAAACAGCAACCATACAACCAATAGCTACAGCAGTAGTGCAAAAAAAAAGAAGAACATGATGATGACTTCAACTGAAAGAGAGACAAAAATAGCAGTGTATATAGTTCAGAAAAGCCCTGATGACACAAAATATTTTATGTGATTGATGTAAGCGTGAATGCAGCACAAGCAGCACTGGAACAAAATTCCGATATTCACTGAGTAATGAACACTCCAACAAACTGATGCCTATTTCAGAGCATGGCCTTAATTAAGGTCAGTTTTTTAAGTTATCAAGTGGAAAGCTACTGTGACAGGGACAGGTATACAATAGACCATGGTAATGAAAAAGAGGGACAATGATTTAGCTTACAGTGGCAACTACTAGGAGAGAGGAGATTTTGTCAAACTTCTGCAGTCATTGAAAATTACATTTTATACAAAGCCTGTGAATGTAGGATTGTTGACAATGTATATGTAGTCTCTTTTGTTGTATCAGGAAAAGCTACCACAGTCATTTTTATGTTCTTAATGATCACATAATGATGCACTCATTTGTATGTGTTTTTTTTTTGTTCTAGCAACTTTAGTTGAGGTTGTTTTTTCAAGAGCAGTTGAGGCTAAGCTGCTCAGCCTTTAATGCTGAACCTAGTGAAAAGTACTGATGATACACTTTAATGCAGAAGAAAACATTTCCATAGGGGAGAATTTCCTTGGACTTTGGTGCTTTAATGTTTTATTTTTATTGGACCCCAATTTTTCTGTTCAGAATAAAGAACCCTAAAAGAGATTACTGTGTCCTGGGTTGGTTTACATTTGCCATGCTACACACCACTATTGTCATTTTCATTTCAGATCAAGTTCATTTTTATTTCTGGTCAATCAGCTCATAGTTCCACATTCCTATTCAGTCAGACTACTGAAAATTTAAGACCTTTTTTCTTCATTCCAACATTTATAAAAGCAGCACATTTACAAGCGTTATTATTATCACAGATTAATGGTAGATCCAGGTTGTTATAAGAAATGTTTCTCATCTTCTAATGCACAGAGTACTTCAGAGTTTGCTCACAGTATTACTAATTGGGGTGTTGGTCCACCTTCTTTTGTCTACACCCAAAACACGTCTTGAGTATTTAAATAAAAATAAAGAAATAACATTCAAGTTCTATAACAGATTTACACTGAACCTAAATCTCTTAAGCTTAAGCTTATCATTTTCCAGGGGAATATACCATGCATCATGTGATTTTTCTCTGTGTCTGCTTAAAAACTCACTTATTTTATTAATTATCCCAAATCAAACAGAAACCATGAAAACCTCTAAGATTTTTTAATTGATGTAAGCCATGTTTTCCTTCCAACCACATCTACTGTTTAGAAAGAACCACCGACTCCAGTGAGAAAAAAAAATTGTAGGAGTGTGTTTATACATATGTTAATAATGCCTGGTGTACATCTACAGACATTGTTTGGAAAAACTGCTCCCCACATTGACATTGAGTATCTGACTTTGAAATCCAATGCTTTTTACACATCAAGTGAGTTTACTGCTATTCTAATCACAGCTGTACCCGTGATGCCCAAATTAGAGAGTTCAGACAGGAGGATCTTATGGTTGTAGATAAGTACAGAAGACTCAAGACCACAACTTTTGCAACCGTAGGTATTTCGCAAACGTCAGTGCTGTTTCTGTGGAGTGACCACTCTTGAAGCCAGACTGGCCAACATCAAGAAGGTCTTTCTTTTTTCTTGCTTAAAGAGTGGAGTAATCTGGGCCTGGTTAAATGAGGTGGGAAAGTGGCCTGTTTTAAGAGATGTGTCAGTGATTTGTGTAATGGCTGGGATTATTGTGGGTACAGTTGTTTGAAGGAGAATGAAAAGGTGGTAGGATGGTTTGAGAGGAGGAGGGTGGATGCATTGTCCTCTGTCAGAGTGGCAAATGAGGCGAGCAATGTGCTGTTAGGAGGCTTGTAGGATGTCTGTTTGAAGGAGAGAACTATGGTGCCTATAAAAAGTATTCACCCCCTTGGATGTTTCATCCTTTTATAGACATTATAAATCAATTATGGTCAAAAGAAGTCAGAAAAATATCACCTGACATTAATATTCCCTGTAAAATAACCGACCTGATCGAACAGAGTTCCAGATATTTGGTGCTAGTAGTCTCACAATTAGTAAAATGGGGATCACATACAGTAAGTGCAGTGTCTCAAGTGACTGCAGTATAAAGAAACGTTTGTAGAAGGTCCAGTCACTGATTAATTGGTATTGTCATGCTGTGGGGATGCTTCTCGGCAGCCAGCCTAGGAAGGCTTGTTAAATTAGATGGTAAGATAAATTTGGCAAAAAATCTTGTTCAGTCTGCAAGACAACTACGGCTTGGGAGAAGACGTGTTTTCTAGCAAGACAAGTCAGTGTGTTTAGAGACGTGGACAAAATTGTTGTTACCCTTCCTTTAAAGAAATAAAAACCCACAAAGGCCACTGAAATAACGTGAAACTGACAAAAGTAATAAATAAAAATTTACTGAAAATGAACTTATGAAAATCAGACATTGCTTGGTTTAACAGAATCATAAAAAAAAAAAATAATACTAATGAAACCAGCCTGGACAAAAATGATGGTACCCTTAACTTAATATTTTGCTGCACAACCTTTTGAACCTTTTGAAGTAATTACTGCAAGCAAGCGATTTCTGTAATTCTCAATGAGACTTTGTGTGATTTGTTCTTAGCCATTCTTGGGTGTTTTTAGCTGTGTTTTGGGTTATTATCCTTTTGGAGGACTATGACCTGTGACAAAGACCAAGCTTTCTGACACTGGGCACTACATTTTGCTCCAGAATGCCTTAAAAGTCTTGAGATTTCATCGTACTTTGCACAGATTTAGGACACACTGTGCCAGATGTAGCAAAGCAGCCCCAGAACATAACAGAGCCTCCTCCATGTTTAACAGTAGATACAGTGTATTTTTCTTTGTATGCTTCTTTTTTGTGTCTGTGAACAAAGACCTGATGTGATTTCCAGTTCTGTCTCATCTGTCGGACATTCTCCCAGAAGCTTTGTGGTTTGTCAAATGTCACACACCATGATACCAAACATCACAGTGACCACTTTTCACCCTTTAAATAGGCAGACTGACTTATTACAAGTTTTAAGACACTTGTGAATCCAGTTACAGGAAACACTTTAGTTTAACATGTCCCTATGGTCAAATTATTGAACATCTTTTCTATGGGTACCATCAATTTTGTCTAGGCCAGTTTCATTATTATTATTATTTTTTTTAACTTCCATTTATCCACAATTCAAAAGATGTGCCTGATTTTCATATGTAAATTTTTTATGTATTATTTTGTCAGTTTCACGTTATTTCAGTGACCTTTGTGGATTTTTCTTTCTTTAACAGAGGAGTACCAACAATTTTGTCCACGTGTGTAGTTTAAATGCTGATTTCCTCAGATCAACGCAGAGAAACCCAAGAGCTGGTGGTGTATTCCGTAGACATACACAATTAACAACGAACTGGACTAAACAGACAATGAAGATGCACTTTAAAGGAAAGGCCAGAACAAACGCTTACAGAGAATAAGGTCTCTTGAAGTGCAGGGAGCACTATTAAAGACTTTCTTTGACTGTGGTGGCCTCAGCCATCTTTTATGGAGAGGTCTGCTTGTGTACCAGTATCTTTAACTTTTTCCCTTCACTCATGACATTCTGCTTTATGCCACACCGGTACACTTAATATTATTTCCTC
The DNA here is from genome assembly GCF_900324465.2 of Anabas testudineus. Classification (NCBI taxonomy): domain Eukaryota; kingdom Metazoa; phylum Chordata; class Actinopteri; order Anabantiformes; family Anabantidae; genus Anabas; species Anabas testudineus. The sequence goes on from NC_046632.1 coordinate 948,017, forward strand.
CTCCTTACCTGCAAAAAATGCACAGACATAGTGGTACATTGTTCACATGCGTCTGTCTTGCATCTTGTGTGTGGGCGCTGTACGCTCTTGAGAGAGGTGCTCGCTAGAGGGTCCGCTCCCTTGTTACTTTTGCCTGTGTGCAGGAAACTGGAGCACATATGTGAGTACATAAACCACATAGAAATATGTGCAAAAGAAACAATAAAAAAAGCCTTTAACTGTAGTATTATAATCAAACAAAGTACAAAGATGTAGGGGGTGCGTTCTTTAATTCGCTATCCTCACATTACAATTTGGAAAGGCTAGGGTTAATGATTTGATTTATTTTAATTTAAATTAATTAAAAATAATTTTTGCCTCTCAAAAACATACCTATTCAATATTCTTTTTTTTTTTTTTTTTGGCCAGATTTCTATCCCCACCCCTGTGGATGTTCACTTCACACTTAGACCTATTGATCAAGAACCCACCTGACTCATGCACTCAGTCAGCATAGTAGCTGTTGCAATATTTCTTTCTTCTAATGTGGTAAAAAAGAATCAATTTTGAAATATTTCTTGAATCTCTACTCAACATCAACCAAGGGGATCAGTAGAGAGAGAAACAAACCACCAGCATTGAAAACACTGGGCAGGTTGGTTGAGCCAGTAACTGCACACTAGAAACGGCAAGTTCTGAGGCTACTGGCAGAAAAGTACAGAGAGGAAGAACCACAGCTATCAGAGCAAGAAGATATAAAGTTAATACCATGCAACAGCGGCATACAAATAGAAAAGAGAGAAGAAGAGAGGAGAAGGGAAAAGCTCACTGTATCAAGGGAGGTCCCCCAGCAGTCCAAGTCTATAAAAGATGGGTCAGTCACCTGAGCTAGCTCTGACTGGTTTAATCAAAAAGTAAAGTTTTAAGCCAAGTCTTAAAAGTACAGGGAGTGTTTGCCTCTCAAACCTTAAGTGTCTTCTGGTTCCACAGAAAAGGAGCTTGATAGCTAAAGGTTTTGCATCCCAGACCATTATCATATGCTATAAAGACAGGGAAGAATACACTTTATTCCTAAATTATGGAAAAAAACATATACTCCTGTGATACTTTGTGAGAATCCCTGACAGAGCTTGTGAAGGGAGCCAGGCCTGGCATGTGTGGAGGCTATTACTTTGTGTTCCAATTGCACCCTTTGATTACATTGTTCTGCACCTACGGGTTACCAGTCATTCTTTGGGAGCTGAAGCATGAGTCTGTGTGTGTATTCTGTGATTACTTATGTATTCATGTGTCTGTGTGGCTGCATGAGAATGAGACTCCCAGACACACGTGCGTGGGGCGGGGGGGGTACTCTTCCTCCAGTCTGGGCTTCAGTATTAATGAGCCCAGATTTAATTTTCAATGAGTGATTATTTGGCTGTTCATTTGCCTAAGATTTATGACAAGTCCCCATATCTGTAGCCTGCAGCGCTGCTCTAGTCTTTAATAATGGGCAATGAACACATTAATCACCCTGTAGCCATCAGCCACAGAAAGCACACGAGCGCCAGCCAATCTTTCACATTGGATGAGAGGGAAAATCAACTCATATTCATTCAAAAGTCTTATCTAGTATATAATGAACAGAAAAAATACCTGTTTAATTGAATATAATTTAAAAATTGGACAACATTCACACACAAATAGACACACTTACGCACTTGTGATCTCACTGTGGTCAAAGATTTAGACAAACATATACCTCTTTATCTGGTCGGTTTATCAGCTGAGAGGGAATAAACACAATCAAACAACAACAAACCCACAAGATTTACCCAGGGTGGAGCAAGCCTGCTGATGGCTAAATCCCATGAGTCATTAGGTAACCTATCACAAACCACACCTGATGCAGGGCCTCAGCTCTGAGATTTCAACAAAAGATCACAGGCAGCGCTGATTTTTCTCTGCCCACACCTATTAGGAGCTACAGAAACATACACAATGAAAAAATAATAATAACTTCAGATTACCACCACTTCCAAACTATTCATCTCACTATAAATATGACGCATGTTACTGTATTTGGTAATTTGTGTTCTTCTCTGTACTTGCATATTTGCAAACTTGTGAAATTCCATCAACCAAGTACTGTAGACTTTACAGATCAAAGGATCTGAAGTGCAGGCCGGTTTACAGTGTAAACATTAGTGACAAACATATATACACAAAGACACTGCTTCCTCAATTATGCATTGAGGCAGCAGCGTCTACCAGTCCCCACAGTCATGGCTTTGAGTTTGAACTTGCCAAGTCTGAACTTCCAAGTACGTTAGTACGAACTTGGTGTACTCTCTGCATTGTGAAACACCCTAAACCTTGGCGGTAGGTAATTTGCACATGACGTCATGCCACCGCATTGATGAGAGCTGCAGCAGGAAGTGATATTTCTACACTGTCACTAGACTGTCACTAACTCTCTCTTACTGTAACTGTAAACAGTTTACTTAATAATAAGCATGTCTATGACAAGATTAAAGGGCTAATTCAGAAGGTAATTGGCCTAGAAATGTCAAATGGGAGAGGGTTAAATTTAATGTACGACTAATTTCTATTGAAGAGTCCAAGGCTTTTATAAGAAAGTTAAAATTTGAACAGCAGGAATTAATAAGAACAATAAATAACATAAGTGGCAAGGATGTCTTGAGATGATGATGAGACAACTCAACTTAATATTCCTCAAGCACAACTAGATAACATTTATTCAGAAAAAGTCAGAGGAGCTTTCATTCGCTCCAGAGCCAAATGGATTGAAAAATGGGGAAAAACACAGCCTATTTTGGTTTGGAAAAGCACAGTGAGCATAAAAAAAGAATTACACAGCTGTTGATTACCGGTAATGACAAAGTTGTGCAGGACCTTCAGGACTGTGAAATATGTTTTAATCATATTAAGGATGCAGTTAACCTACTTAGAGAAAGTCAAACAATGTAAGTAATGGAGTAAGACTTATCAATCAGAGAATTAGATAAAGCAATTGCTCTAATAGCTAATAGCAAGTCTCCAGGCTGTGATGGAATAACTATAGAATGTTATAAATGTTTTGTCCTGATATTAGAGAATTATTTCTAAAATGAAATAATTCTAAAATTATTTCTAGAATGTCTGAATAATGGAAGCCTCTCCAGAACCTTGATAATTGGAGGCCGATAAAATTGTTATGCATTAATTATAAGATCTTAAGCCTTTGCTATGCTAACAGACTCAAAAATGTGAGAGAATACTAATAGGTGGAAATCATTCTGCATTTATTAAGGGTAGACAAATTCAAAATCATGTACAACCAATCTAAGACATGTTAGACTACAGCTCTTTTACTGAAAACAACTCTTTGGTTTTGGCGCCAAGTTTTGTAATATTGCTATTAGGATGTTTTAGAATGACTTCTGTAGTGTAGTGTCACTGTGTCCAAAACTGAAGAAATATCCAAGTTGATTTATCCATGCCAATCTGTGTTTATCTCACACAAAAAAACAACCAGAGCTGTTAATTTTGTTTTATTGAATTTTCTGTGGAAGAATAAATGCCATTACAAAGAAAGGTCACAGCTAATTAAAGGTTATGATAGAGGAGGCACTAATGGTAACATTCAAGATGATTTGGGGCCTGTTTAAACCAACAAAAATGACCATGTGGATTTACATTCCTAATAAACCATTTGAAAAAATGAGAAATTCCTCTTCAACTGTCAAATTTCTATAAAGAAGCACTTTACCAGTGGAAGATGATATGTTCCAATAACTTTACACTTCATAGCTCCACCTTGTGGAGTAACAGAGTAAATAATATTTCTGGGAAAACTCTGTTTTTGTGAGTAATATTTTGGATGAAAATGGAGATTTTTCTAAGTCATCATATATTCTCTCAAAACTATAATGTACACTATCGTGTTAGAGAATTCAACAATATATATGCAGCAGTTACAAGACCTTTATTGAACCTTAATAAAAATAGTATTAATAATTATGGAAGTCTTAAGAACCCACAAAAGTGAAGCACTGATGATGCTGTACATTGCTGACCGAAGATGCAATAATAAGATGCTTGGTAATATCTTAAAACACAATGATTTAATTACTTTATAATGATTCCCCTAATTATTCTAAATGTAAAAGTAGTGTAGACAATGTTAGACTGCTTATAAAAAATGTATTCTCACTTTTTATTACATTCCCAATATTACCTAAAGCTAAGGAAACACACTACAAGGTAATGCAGACATTTCCTTGATGGTTAATACAATTATCCTTATGGGAAAATATTATGTTCATATTTGTAATTGGAGAAACATTACCCCTATTTTTTTTTTTATTTCATGAATGACTTTGAAGTGTATTTCTTCTCACAAAAACTTTATTTCAAGATGAACCAAAGATACAAAAGTCCATATCTAAAGATCTTTTACTATACTTGTCAGTGTCTATTTAGGTTTGAGAATTTTATTTATGTATTTTAATTAATTTTTTGCCTGAAACCCCCTTCCAAAATGTTTTTATTGTTTCCTTTGTTGATGTTTCCTTTCTATCTGTTAGTGAATTTCTGATATGTTAATTTCCCCTACTTGTATTGTCAATGTTCAATAAAGAGAAAAAAAACCCTCCTGAGCATGGAAAAAATATTTATATGTGTGTGAGATGATTTGTATCAGCAGGAGGAGATTAACCAATGCACAACTTAAGATCCACAATTAAGTAAAGGAAAATCTGTACTTGAATGAGTGACTTTATGCACAAAATTCAGATGTATATTTTTGTCATTTAATTGAGTACAATTGTTGTTTGCACTGTACAAAACCTTGTTTACATTTGAAAATCTTAAAATTCAATTCAATTTTATTTGTATAGTGCTTTTTAATTGACATTGTCACAAAGCAGCTTTACACAACCAAAGAACAGTACATGAACAGTGAATGTGTATGAATCATGAAATCAGATTGTCCCGTTTACACAAGTGTTTTACAAGTGTTTTACACTTGTGTAAAGTGTAACACACTTGTGTAAACGCTTTTTGTACTATTTCAATTCATTAACTAATGTTTTTGTTATTGATTAAACAATAGTGAGAGCTCTTTTCTTAATATTCACATTTATTCCTGTAGTATCACAGTAAAAACCCACAGCTCTGACCAGACTCTTCTGAGCTAACAGACAACGTGCCTTCAAAGGGTGGGTAGACTTGATTTAAAAACAAGGCTACACTTCTCAGCTGATAAAAATGTGACTAGAGTAAAGTGGCAACTGTCAGCAGTCATTGTCCTGCAAACACACTCTACGTGTAACCCGGTTACATGTAACCTATTACAGTTTCCAGTTTACATGACAGTTAAGAAATCAGCTAACTTGAGGAAGCTGACTGTGGCCGATAAAATTGAGAATTTTATTGAGAATGTGCGATTGATCATTATCAGATATTTGACGAGTAAATTAAACATTTTTTTAATTGATTTTAACCAGGCAAAACCCCTTGGTCTGTAAAACAAAGTATACTATCACTGTCAATATCTACTGCCTATCTTTCTTTTACATTAAGTTCTGTGGCACTTATTATTATTACACTATGTAGTTATTTTACACTTATATCTAAAGTAACTTACAAGTGAGGTACAAAGCAAGTAAATATCTAGCCAAGTTTGTCTAGCCAAGAACTTTAAAGTAAAGTGCTCTAGAAAGAGCTGTTTCAGGTTTATGGGTATGTCTGTTCAAAAAAGAGAACTGGGATCTGATGGCTGCCATCTTATTGGTAAAGAAGGTGGCAAAGTCATCAGCAGTGATGACGGTGGAGGGGGATAGTAATTGGACTTATCCAATGTATCCAATACATTTATATTTAACATAACAGATTAAATGTGTAATTCTCAAGGAAAGGATGACAAAATAGGCCTTTTTACTGCAAGAACTACACAGGTAGACAGGTAATATCATGAAGTATGACACAACTAAGAAGTGTTGGAATATATGCTCATCAGTCACTTGAGGAATACAGTAATTAAAATTAAACTGGTCAATCACCACCTGCTGGCATTTCCTGCCTGTACATTTTAAAATCACCAACCATGAACATATTACAGTGATACTAGTCATAGAGTCTACGTTCTGCTGCTGCTATTTGCTGGATCTTTTATCATGAATCAAACGTAACATATTCCACCTGTAGGACTGGACATGTGGGAAAGTGAGATGCTTTTGCTTAAGAGGGAACTGCATTAAGACTTTTGGATGTCACAGTGATGAAGAGGTTAGTACTGTCACCTCACCTAAAGCTAATGAGTTGAAATCTGCTTTGGGTTCCCCAAGGTACTTTACCCAAATGACAGATTTGTGTGAAGTACAAATCCGTCATTTGTGTGAGTAAAAGTTTTGAAAGACCCTTTACTTAGATGAGATTCTTGATTTCCAGTCAAAAGCTTTCATTAGATCACGAAATAGAGCAACAAGTGTGCCATCCCCATCCATCAGTGATGGATTCACACTGTAGGAAGAAACTAAATTCAGTATTTTTTCTGAATACAGGAAAAACAATGTAGAAGGAAGTACCAACCAAAACAATTTTGTTGGTTTGAGATAAGCTGCTCTAGGGATTTAGGGTAATAAGGAGTAATAAATGCATTCTGCCACTATAAAAAAGGTCACTTTAGTTAAAGAATTTCTGGATCTCAGTTATATGTTATATGGAATTGTGGAATGGTCTCTGCTTTGTAAGCAGGAAAGGAAATAATTTCATAAATGCTTCAGGACAATACATTTAGTCCCAAAAATGTAATAATATGTGTAAAATGGTTAAGCTGAAAATCTGCACTTTCTTTTTATTGTCATCATTCCATGATTGCAAAATGTAGTGTTTTGGGTTAAAGGCAGAACAACAACAACAACTTACTTGTACTGGACTTAAAGACTGTACTGTTTGTTTATGGTGATGAGTATGAAACCACTTTTGCCTGTTGTTGTGATCATATACAAAAACAGTCTTTTATGACTTAATGTGATCAGAATGCAGAACAGCTCTCTTGTCAGAGGTATTTAGATAGTGTGTTTAAATAGTGTGTTAGGGAAGTTTGGATGATGTTTGCCTCAGTTATTGATTTGTATTTTTGCATTGTCTCCCTACCCCAACGATGCCTCCACTCTCCTCACCTGACACTTTTTTGTTAAAAAGACTATGCTAAATCTCCTGTTTGGATGCTTATTTCATGTTTGCTGCATGTTGTAAAAAATATAGTTGATTTTGTTGTGTCACTTCCACACTTGTTTTATCAATGTGATACTTTTATCGTTTTATGAAACATAAGAAAATGCATTTGCGCAATTCTTTGATTGTCCTTTGCTTATTTTTCATTGACAACTAAAAAATGCATTTTAGCATGGTAAAAAGGACAGTACAGTACTGTAACTTACCTTACAGTATGCTAAAATCTACTGTACTTTGTTTTACTTACTTTACTTTGTTTTACTTTATTTTAAGGCTTGCTGCAAACACTACTGCAGTGAAATACAGCAACTACTGGGTAATTGTTACCAGTAAGTTCCTGTTAATTTGAAAATAAACACTTTACAGTGTAGACACTCACTACACAGTGTACTGGTGACGACGGAGCAAGTTCACCCAGAGACTGATCAACTTCAAATGCTCCACAGAGTTTGATGCCTGTGGCCATACAACTCTACCCCCCTCTGTAAGGAGGTGGGAAACTTAACTGTCTATTATTGGTATTGTTATTTATGTTATCATTTCATTCTGGTAAATTATTATTGACCCATTTCACCCATCTTTCGATATTCTGGGTATATATTGAGTTTTTGTATTAATGTTATTTTGTATATGTTTTGGTGTAGATCTTTTCTGGTTGTGGTTCTTTCCTTCTGTCTGAATTGAGAGCAACTGTAACAATGCAAAACAATTTCCCTCTGGGATTAAATGTTAGGTTGTAACATTTTACTTCTAATCCAAGCAGCTTCTTCAGTCGGAAGACGGAATCTCTAAATCTTTAGTCTTCTGCAGTCAAAAGACTGAATACGCAACTTGAATGGGTAGAATATAGCTTAAATTTAAATTTAAAATTTAATTCAAATATATATATATATATATATATATATATATATATATATATATATATATATATATATATATATATATATATATATATATATATATATATATATATATATATATATTACAGCAAGGTTTCTCTGTTTCTCCAAACAAAAGCAATCAAAATGTCTTGCTTTTTACCAAGTTAAATATACAATCCAGTTATTTGAAATAAGGCTATGCTTTGTAACTTCAGTAAACTACTGTCAGATGGCCAGTGCTAAAATTTTAGTTTAGGACTAATATTAGTTTACATATTTTAGGCTGATCAAGTTAAAGCAGGAAAGGTAACAATAGGATCAGAAGAATGCTTATTTTTATTTTTTATGTTACAGAGGTTACCAAGCTTTATAGTATTATAGGGTTAATAAGTGAAAAAGTCAGTAATCTGCTAATATATCTTACCTGTACACCTGTCATTCTGATAGACCAGACAATAGGGAACTCCAAGGTAGTCTGCACAATAAATGCTATATTCACAGAAGTGTGGGGGAGTGGGAAATGTGACCCATGAGACATTACTGCTTGGTCTTGAGCTGTGATTGATGTCAACTAAAATCTAAAGCAGCCTAAAACATTTAAGCTAGAGTCGATTTTTCCACTTTAATCACTTAAATATATAGTTTAGGGAATTCTGAGACATAAAGTTCCCATATTTCCTGAATGCAACATGCTATCCCTCATGAGACCACATATCTCTGTTACTCATGCCCTCTTGTGCCAGAAGAGTACCAAAAGTGTGAAACAGAAAAAAATTGAAAAACTAAGATGTGAAACTCCTAAAAATAAAATCTAAATGCAAAGATATTTGAAAATTTGTTGCATTGGAAAATGTATCTTGTTACTATTTATTGATTGATTGTGCCATTATTTGTTTTTTGAGGTTTTCCACCTTAAGTCTGAAAAGCTGAACTAGCTTTTAGTTCGTCTTTTATCTTTCAAATTTGAAAATCACCAATACCTTGAAATGCTGCTATGTGTTCAATTGGTGCTCCAGAAATCAGAGTTGGGCGGGGTCGGATTGGGCTGGGTCATACATTATACACTTACCATATATTGATTTTGCAGGTGTGTGTATGTGATTAATTAACAAAATTTATTTGTGCTTCCGAAAAATGTTTTATAGATGCTCAGCACAGTTTCTTACCAAAAAACAAACAAACAAAAAAAAGAATATAAAAGTATAAAACATGAATACATCAAACTATATATGTCAATGTCAACAATGCTGTCAATTTGTTTGTTGATATAGTGTAAGTTGTGCACATACACACACACACATCATTGTGAATAAAGCCTCACTTGCTTAACCATTTAGCTAATTCACAGAATATGTAGTGTATATGTAGTGTAAGGCCAGGTAGCTGGCTTATATTATCAGATTGTCCTAGTGTAGTACAGAATGATAACTAAAGTTATCTGTTTTTGCTGCCTTCAAAACATATTTTAATCAATGTAATTGCTCAATCAGAAAACCCACACAAAGCATTGGGTAGCACAATTTGATGGGTTAAATAGAAAATTCCCACCAACACAATTGAGACTACAGTGTGTGACAATGTAGATACACAAGAGCATAAAACTATACATTTAATTAGCCTTCAAATTTTATATTGACTTTACATTTCAAATTATATATACTGTAAAATCAAACCACACAACACACCACCACAGCACGCAGTAGGCTTGGGTAGGACAGGTGGATGGTTGAATGGATTTTAAGGCTTGCTAGCTAATTTACATCCTGTCATAGTGTTATTCTCTACCTCCTTACTCCTTAATGTTTTGCATTTATAGTTGTATTAGCTGACACAGTGACATGATGACTGTGTTTGGTTAAAATATTAACCCACTTCATGTATAATATTTGAGTCATATGGAGGTTAAACCATAAACACTGTACAATATAACATTTTATTTATTCTGTATCTGACCTCACAGGATGTGACCATTCTGTATATACCATTTATGGGAACAAACAGTACCTAGGGAAGTTAGGATCTGTCCGTCTTCATTGCACTGCAGTGGTTTCAGGACTAATAATAAGAGCTTGTTATTACTAAGACAGTCCACATGGCTGCGCTGCTCCACAACTTAGAGGGGAAGTCGTTGCTGTTTGTGGACTGAGAGGATCTAACCATGGAATCTTTATAAAAACACCTCATAATGATGTTCAGCTGAAGATTGAATGACTTTAGCTCATTTTAGAAGAATTGTTTATATAACCTACATTATTTAGAACTGGTAACAATTTAGAGAGCAGCCTGTCCACAAAGACACATATTATTTAATTGATGAGTGATGATGAAACAATGACAAAATAATAATAATAACAATAATAAATTATTAGATATATTGGATTTTACTAACAGACTGCTAAATACTCGACTTGATTTTGTTTGCTCTCCCCGTTTCCTTCCTTCTCTCTCTGTTGTAAACTGACACAGTGTCTTTGATTCTGCAGCTTCTTGAAATGCAGGTGCGCTGCGGCGTGCAGACGCTTTGCGTCGGAGAGAGGGGGATCCGGACAACTTGAACTGTGGATCCACTACTCCCACCGCTTCATGACGTAACGCACAATAGAAAAAAACTAGTCACAATGTAAACATTAGATTCTTCAATGAGGGCATCGTCTCCCACTGCACGGTGTTTACTATGAGCTGCATGTATGCAATGCGGGGGAGCGCAGAGGACCGTGGGTGAAGACAGACGAGGGACGAGGACACAAACAAACGTCCGTAATCCACCAGAGAAGAACCAACACCCACGGATGATGTGTTCTAACTCCCTGCCCTTCTCCATCCTCTCTCGACTGACAGGGCCGTGAAACATTTGTTTCCCATAACCGCAGCATCCAGAACCAGAGAGTCAAGATGAAATTTCCGACTGAAAATCCGAGAAAACCGGGGAATATGAACCCTCCACCAGGTTTGTCCGTAAATTGGTCTTTTGTATTCAAAATAGGCTGCAGCTAATTAGAGACAGTGGTGAAAGTTCATCGTAAGTGGACAGATTTCGTGTTGTAAATGAAACGGTGCAGGCTGTGGAACGGGTCGTGCGCGCAGCCCTTATCTGCTGTGTGCTCACTGAGAAATGCTTCTGCCAGGCAGCACCAGCAGGTTTGCCAAGGAAGGATTAAGGCTGACCAGAAAACTGGCTTTAATGAGAAACACGCCATGACACACACACACACACACACACACACTACATGGCGAAGTTTCGTGCGCTGCTGGGGCGTCTCGACACGCGAGGGGTTGTTTTTATAGGGAACTAATTAGAAGGAGACAATCACTTGGTTTCACATGAGCTAAATGATGCTTTACAGGGCAATCAAGACATAAGCTGAGTCAACAAAAGCTTAACTGTGATGCAGCGCAAATGCAGGATTCATAGAGTCTAATTGAAACGTATCTCACGTCTTTCTACAGCATCAACATGTTTACCTAGAAGTTACAGTCGTATGCTCTGCACATGACCTTCGACCACCATTCACATGCACCTGCATGTGTGCAGGAGTAGAAAGAAAGCTGACCGCTTATAATATCTATATTATATAATAATTATATATATATATATATATATATATATATATATATATATATATATATATATATATATATATATATATATATATATAAGCTTATATATATATATATGAATGTCAACTCACAACCAAAGTCTATTTTAGAGAGACAAGTAGAGAAGAAAAAAATCCTATAATGGAAAAACCTTCAGCAGAACATTGCTTAGGGTGGGTGGTCATCTGCCTCGGCCACTTGGGGTGAGTGAAAAGCAGATATAGAAAAGAAGAACATCAAGAAGTATTTGACAATACACCGAGTAGGTTTTAATGCCAGTAACTGCTCACTGGAAACAGCCCTGAAGCTGTCAATACTGCTGAATTTTAAAGATAGAGGGCGGCAGAGATGAGAAAGACAACTAGGGGCCAAAGTAAACTCAAACTTATTGGACATGCAGTGGTAGTATAAAAATATGTAGAGAGAGTATGGGAGGAGAGGAGCTCAGCCTGTTCCTATTTGCCTTATGTGTTTCAGCATTCAAGCAACCAGGTTACAGAGAGAGAAACAAGGTTTCTTGGGTAATTGTGGTATGAGTTTACATGCACTCAAGAAATCTGGTTATTAGAAATCCAATAAATAAAATCCAAGTAAATATGCAGCCAAATAAGTAATTTGATTTCTCCTGACCATTTTTTTTCTGTCTTTCTTTTTCTTTTTTTGATACATATGTAGGGGAACTGATAGCGACACACAGCAACAGTTACAGTGCTCCTTCTTACTTAAAGAAATATATGGCAAAGATGACACTTGGAAGTCTGGTTACATTATTCTCTGGAGGAAATATTCCTTGGGAAGATCCCCTAACTCGATTATGGTAATCAGGTTTCCCATTTACATGACACTTTCTCGAGAAAGCTGACTGTAACCTGGTTACTTCAGTACATTATCTTGCACTGAAATTTGACTCATTTGACTATTTCCTTTATCAAATAAACAGTGTAAAGGAGCACCACAGTGTAAGAACACAAGGGACAAATTACTGTATGACAAACATCAACCGCTTTTTGCAATTTACATTTACATTACATTGAATGCCACATAACCACACTGTACCTGCTTTGAGTCCAGCTGCGTGCCATAAGGAGGAAAACTTTTTTTTCATTTGTTTGTAGAGTTGTCTACAAACCAGTTCCCCTGAGTCATGGTTACATTTTGCCACATGTCAAAGTGTCCCTGGACAACACACTGAAACCTGAATCCTTGGCACCTAAAATCTAGCTTCCTGTCCACACAAATTTCCCCGAGGGGATTAATAAATTATCAAACATTATTAATTATTATTAACTTTTGTGAGGAATGTAACTGCAACCATATTACATTTTCTCATCGCATGATGATCATAAACTGACCCTCCAAAATAAAATGGAAGGGCTTCTGCAGTGTCACAACATTTATTCCGCACCCAGAGTTGCATAAATCTTTCGTCAAGATCTTGTATTGATAATGGGAGAGTTTGGCCGCTGCGCAAAGTCTTCTCCAACACATCCCAAAGATTCTCTCTCTGTGGTGGCCAATCCATGTGTGAAAAAAATGTAAGCATGTGCCATGCTCCCTAAACCACTCTTTCACAATTTGAGCCCAATTAATCTGTTTTGGAATATGCCTATGCCATCAGGGAAGAAAAAATTCATTGATGGAATAAGCTGGTCATTGAGTATTTTCACGTAGTCAGCTGACCTCATTCTATGGGCACAAAACGTTGCTGAACCTAGACCTGACTAACTGCAGTTTGTAGTTGTAGTTGCAGTTTGTAGTAGTGCAGATTAGACACCAAACAAGTCAATACAATTCAAATGAGCATTCATTATAAGATAATACAGATTATTCAGGCAGGGTAGAAATTTTTTTCTCCTGCAGGAAAAGGAGCAAACTGTGTGTGTGTGTGTGTGTATTTGTGTGTGTGTGTGTGTGTGTGTGTGTGTGTGTGTGTGTGTCAGGTTCCAGGCCCAAGCATTTTGCCTATTTCTGGCTGACTGATCATATCTCAGCCTAAACCATCTGGTCTCCATTAGCTCCCGAGAACAGCCAAATCTTGTGGCTCTCATCCTCTCATTGGTTATCCTGGATGGTCAGCTCAACTCTTCCTGTATATCAGCTAGGTTACGGTGACTCCAGTGTTATAAAGTTTTTTATGGTTGAGTTGAGGCCTCTCAGCATTGGGTTTAGTTCAGGGAAAGATTCTGGGTCAGAGTCACTTCGTACACGCAACGTCTGCCTTAAAATTTAAACCAAAACACAAACTTTATTCCTAACCTAAGCAGCTTTTTTGGCAAAACCAGACCTGCATGCCTGCCATCCACCCCATGAACCTCAAGACTCAAAGTCAAGTAAACTGCTTTTGGCTTGTCTTTTGTGGGGTTCGCTACCCCGGGAACCTGTTCCGCACGTTGATGGATTGAGAGTTTTGACAGCATCCTCCTTTCAGCTACACCACGTAAAGGGTTCAGCTAGAACAGGGTCAGCCCTTCTGATTAGTTTGTTCACCCTGTCAGTGTCCACCACATTCAAGTTGCTGCCCCAGCAGACCACAACATTGAGGATGAAACTGGCCACCACAGACTCACAGAGCATGCACATCATGTTGCTGCAGACATAGAAGGACCTGAGCCTCCTCAGAATGAAGTGAGACACTGCACTGCATTTGTTGTCCAGTCAAGTTTACTGTCTAAGTAAACTCCTATATATTTGTACATATATGGCTTTCACCTCTTCCGTCTTTATAGAACGAGGACAGGGCTTCTGGATTTCTGGAAGTGCATCACCAACTCAATTTAGTTCAACTGAATTTTATTTATATAGCACAAAATCACAGCAATCACTCCTTTGAACGAAATAAACCTCCAGCAGAACCAGGCTCAGGGTGGGTGGTTGTCTGCATTGACCAACAAGTAGAAAGAGAGAGAAAAGAACAGTAGTCAACAAAAAACAGCAACAAGCAGCAAAAGCACTGGGCAGGTTGGTAGATTCAAGATTCAAAAAACTTTATTGATCCCAAAGGGAAATAGTTTTGCCTCATTACCATTGTTCTCAAAACAGACAAAGAAAAGGAACCACATCCAGGAAAGATCCAACACCAACATAAATACACAAACATAAATACACAACAACATCAATACCAAAAAACTCAATATATATATACAGAATACGTAAATAGATAAATGAAATTGGGTCAATATATTCAAGGCAAGTTTATGACAGTATCACTTCCCCCACCCCTTACAGAGGGGGGAGGAATTGTACAGATTGATTGCCACAGGTAGAAAGGATCTCCTGTCGCGCTCTGTGGAACATTTAATGTTAATAAATCTTTGGCTGAACGTGCTCCTCTGTTCAACTAACACACTGTGGAGTGGGTGGGAGGGGTTGTCCAAGATTGAGAGGAGTTTGGACAGCATCCTCCTTTCAGCCACAACATGTAGAGGGTCCAGCTCCACCCCCAGAACAGAGCCAGCCCTCCTAATCAGTTTGTTTAGTCTGTTAGTGTCTGCCACCTTCATGTTGCCGCCCCAGCAGACCACAGCATAAAAGATAACACTGGTCACCACAGACTCATAAAACATCCGCAGCATGGTGCTGCAGACGTTGAAGGACCTGAGTCTCCTCAGGAAGTACATCTGGCTCTGAGCCTTCCTGTACAATGCTGATGAGTTTTTGGTCCAGTCCAGTTTGTTGTACAAGTACACTCCCAGGTATTTGTACTTGGACACGACCTCCACCTCCTCCCCCTGTATAGAGAGAGGGATGACAGGACTCCCAGATTTCCTGAAGTCCATCACCAGCTCCTTTGTTTTGTTGATGTTCAGTTGCAGATGGTTGAGTCCACACCAGTCAACAAAACTGTCCACCACTCCACGGTACTCCATGACAGTAATTGCACTCTGGAAATATCTCTCAGCTATTAGACTGGGGATACCTGCAGAAAAGTACAGAGAGAAGGTGTTACAAACTGGGACGGACAGGACTGACGGGGACCAAACAGGTACGACCAAAAGTAAATTTATTAGCAAAAGGCAGGGCAGGGGACTAACAAACACGAACAAAGTACCAAACGAAAGAGACCCGAACACACGGTGGACAAATACCAACAAAGCATAATCTGACAAAGTAGCAACTAAAAACCTACGCACTAACGCGGACAAAAACCAACTAATAAACTAAACGTACAAAGTAACAAACAAAAATCACTGCACAAGGCAGGAGAACATTAACAGACGGACAAACCAACAGTACAAAGTATCAACTCAAAAAACACAGCGTGAACACAGACCAAACAATTCAAACTGACTAACAAAAACAGACAGGTGCCTTACGGACAAACGAACAAACAAACTGACCAGATTTAGGAAGAGTCGTGTGCAGCATGAATGACATAATCACAGTCAATGTGTGATGAATGAGCGACAAACCAGCAATGAACTGAGGACTAAGGGGGTGCTTTTGAAACAGAGGGATGCACAGGTGAACTGAATGAGGCAATTAGTCCAGAGTGCGGAGAGTGGGGGAAGAGGAGGAAGTCCATATATGGTGTGTGGCAGGAGGGTGAGACACAGAACAAACAAAACCAAACCAAAAAACAGGGGCAGAGGGAGGAACTGTAACAGAACCCCCCCGGCAAGGGGCGGATCCCAGACGGCCCCAAACAAACCAGGACGGGCGGGGGGAGGGAGGCCCGGAGGAGGGCCCGAAACACCAGACCGGGCGGGCGGAGGGAGGCCCGGAGGAGGGACCGGGCGCAGCAGACCAGGAGTGCCTCCGGCAGACGGCCAGGAGGCGACGAACCAGAAGACAGAGCCTCGGGCGGACGGCCGGGAGGTGACGAACCAGAAGACAGAGCCTCGGGCGGACGGCCGGGAGGCGGCGAACCAGAAGACAGAGCCCGAGACCCTTGAGCCGGCTGGAGAACCGGGGACCGGAAAGCCAGCCGGAGAGCAGGCCAAGGACCCCCAGGCTGGGGGCCAGGATACGACCCACGAGGCAGGAGACCCCCAGGCGGACTGCCGGATGGCGAGCAGAGAGCCGGGGAGCAGCAAGACGGCTGAGGACTCCCGGGCGGACTCCCGGGCGGACTGCCTGGTGGCGACGAACAAGGCTGGAGAGCCCCGGGCGGACTGCCCGGCGGCGACGAACAAGGCTGGAGAGCCCCGGGCGGACTGCCCGGCGGCGACGAACTTTGAGCCAGCTGGAGCTGAGGGGCCAGGACAGGAGCACAGTTCTCAGGGGCCCCCCAAGGAGACAGGAGCAGGGTGGTGGTGTCCTCATTGTCATCCCACCACATCTCCTGGGGTGACAAACAAAGTTCAAAGTTAAGAGACGGCGGCGACGGCCTCTGCGTCGACCCGTCCGAAGACTGAAGAGACGGCGGCGACGGCCTCTGCGTCGACCCGTCCGAAGACTGAAGAGACGGCGGCGACGGCCTCTGCGTCGACCCGTCCGAAGACTGAAGAGACGGCGGCGACGGCCTCTGCGTCGACCCGTCCGGAGACTGAAGAGACGGCGGCGACGGCCTCTGCGTCGACCCGTCCGGAGACTGAAGAGACGGCGGCGACGGCGACCCGTCCGGAGACTGAAGAGACGGCGGCGACGGCGACCCGTCCGGAGACTGAAGAGACGGCGGCGACGGCGACCCGTCCGGAGACTGAAGAGACGGCGGCGACGGCGACCCGTCCGGAGACTGAGGAGACGGCGGCGACCCGTCCGGAGACTGAGGAGACGGCGGCGACCCGTCCGGAGACTGAGGAGACGGCGGCGACCCGTCCGGAGACTGAGGAGACGGCGGCGACCCGTCCGGAGACTGAGGAGACGGCGGCGACCCGTCCGGAGACTGAGGAGACGGCGGCGACCCGTCCGGAGACTGAGGAGACGGCGGCGACCCGTCCGGAGACGGAGGAGACGGCGGCGACGGCGACCTCTGCGTCGACCCGCCTGGGAACCTGGCGGCTGCAGGGACCGGAGCAGCAGCTGACACCAGAGCAGCGGTGACTGCAGCAATCAAGGTGGCTGCAACTGCGGCGACAGCTGAAGGACCAGGAACAGAAGCCGGATCCGTGACAGGAACAGGAGCCGGATCCGTGACAGGAACAGGAGCCGAGACCAAAGCAGCCTGGGCTGCAGGACCAACAAAAGCAGCGGGAGCTGCGGGACTAACAAAAACGGCCTCGGCTGCTGGACTAACAAAAACGGCCTCGGCTGCTGGACTAACAAAAACGGCATTGGCTGCTGGGGGGCTAACAGAAGCAGTTCTAGCTGCAGGACCAACAAAGGCAGCATCCGCTGCAGGACTAACAAAGGCAGAAGAAGCTGCGGGACTAACAAAGGCAGAAGAAGCTGCGGGACCAACGAAAGCAGCATCGGGGGCTGCGGGACCAACGAAAGCAGCATCGGGGGCTGCGGGACCAACGAAAGCAGCATCGGGGGCTGCGGGACCAACGAAAGCAGCATCGGGGGCTGCGGGACCAACGAAAGCAGCATCGGGGGCTGCGGGACCAACGAAAGCAGCATCGGGGGCTGCGGGACCAACGAAAGCAGCATCGGGGGCTGCGGGACCAACGAAAGCAGCATCGGGGGCTGCGGGACCAACGAAAGCAGCATCGGGGGCTGCGGGACCAACGAAAGCAGCATCGGGGGCTGCGGGACCAACGAAAGCAGCATCAGGGGCTGCAGAACCAACTAAAGCAGCCTCGGCTGCAGAACCAACAAAAGCAGCACTGGCTGCAGGACTAACAGGCGCTGGGGACCGGGGAGTACTGGAGGAGGAGAGCAAATGGTGCTGGCTAGGCAGGGCAGTCAAGCAAAACCTTCGCTCGAAGGAACTCAGAGCAGCCATGACAGCGTCTTTAAGACGCTGAAACTCTGGATATGTCATCAAGTATCCCTTCTTCACAAAGGTCTTGATCGCTGCCCTGCGATGTGCCTCAAAGAACTCTAGACCTGCGTCTGAGTACAGCCACTTGAGCAATTGCTCAGCACTACCACGCAGGTCCAAATATTCCACCTCCAGGATATCCGCCAGGCCCCCATAGCACTCAAAACTTGGACGGGGGGGAAGTGTGAAGCGACCAGTGGGGGAATGTGGCGATTCCATGGTCGCAATGATGGCTGGTTTGTTCTGTTACAAACTGGGACGGACAGGACTGACGGGGACCAAACAGGTACGATCAAAAGTAAATTTATTAGCAAAAGGCAGGGCAGGGGACTAACAAACACGAACAAAGTACCAAACGAAAGAGACCTGAACACACGGTGGACAAATACCAACAAAGCATAATCTGACAAAGTAGCAACTAAAAACCTACGCACTAACGCGGACAAAAACCAACTAATAAACTAAACGTACAAAGTAACAAACAAAAATCACTGCACAAGGCAGGAGAACATTAACAGACGGACAAACCAACAGTACAAAGTATCAACTCAAAAAACACAGCGTGAACACAGACCAAACAATTCAAACTGACTAACAAAAACAGACAGGTGCCTTACGGACAAACGAACAAACAAACTGACCAGATTTAGGAAGAATCGTGTGCAGCATGAATGACATAATCACAGTCAATGTGTGATGAATGAGCGACAAACCAGCAATGAACTGAGGACTGAGGGGTGCTTTTGAAACAGAGGGATGCACAGGTGAACTGAATGAGGCAATTAGTCCAGAGTGCGGAGAGTGGGGGAAGAGGAGGAAGTCCATATATGGTGTGTGGCAGGAGGGTGAGACACAGAACAAACAAAACCAAACCAAAAAACAGGGGCAGAGGGAGGAACTGTAACAGAAGGGGGCAGATTTCACAGGAGAGGGGCTTGATAGTTAAAGGCTCTGCCTCCCATTCTACATTTGGAAACTCTAGGAACCACAAGTAAACCTGCAGCCTGAGAACGGAGAGTTCTGCTGGGAAAAATCTTACGTAGGGGAAATATGATCTCTTTTGTCAATTCCAATCAGAACTCTAGCTGCAGCATTTTGGATTAACTGGAGGCTTTTTAAGGAGTTATTGGGACATCCTATTAATAGTGAATTACATAATCCAGTCAACAAGCGTATGCTACGAGTCTTATATCAGTCACTGTATAGCATCCCTAGAAATTTCATGTTAAATTTCTTAAGGGGTAGCATTAATTTGTATAAACACAGCACAAGTGGTCAACAAGTCAGCATTGGCAACAGGAAGTGATGCAATATGCATACCGTTGGAGGAGCATCTTGTTGAGTTGGTCCATAAAGCTGACGACTACTCTCTGTGGTGTCTCCACTCTGAATACATCCTACATCTGCAGAGTCATCAGAGAACTTCTAAAGATAGCAATATGTCAGTGGAGATTCTCAGTCATCCAGGAAAAGTTATCTGGAATGTGAGTCATGACAACTGGACTTCCTTCTTGTTAGGTCAAAACGTTTCTCCAATGTACAGCTCAGAACATTCTTCACTGCACTGGACTGCATACACTATATTGCTCATCTTGTGTTTTGAAGTCTGGTCTTGGGGTGAACAAGTCTATGGGTGAGTGTGTTGGTGGGTTTGAAAGGTGTAGACAGGTATGCATAGACAGCATACAAGATGAGCCAAACCTAGAGCATAATTTTGTGGTCTCTAACCAACTATCTTCAGACTGAAGAAGCTACTTGGATTAGTGAAATCATTCAACCTAACAAGAAGGAAATCCAGTTGCCATGACTTAACTTCCAGATCTAAAGATAGAAGGACTCTGAATTGTAACTGTAATTATTGAAGGGAGACAGGACTGTCCCCTATGGAGCATCTGTGCTACAGCCAACAGTTTCACATGCGCTTTTCTTCAGGCATGCATACTGGGGGCGGTCAGTAAGATGGTCCATAATAATGGAAGTGTTAACCTGCATGTTTTTATCTTCTCTCCAAGCAGTGCATGTAGATGTTAAATGTACTGAAGAAATAAAAAGACATAATTCTCACTGAGCCCCCAGGCTTGTAGGTGTAGGTGCAATGGAGCAGATGTATGATGGCATCATCAAATCGTTGCTGATAAGCAAATTTGAGGGGGTCAAGTGAGAGTTTGACCGCAGTTGGGAGGGACGCCAGGAACAGTCTTTCAAAGTCTTTATAATGTGTGAGGTTAGAGCCACTGGTCTGTAGTCATTGAGGACATAGTGTTGTGGCTTTTTATTCACAGGAATTAAGTATAACCTTTTCCACCCAAGAGGAACTCTCATCAGATGCAGGCTTAGGTTAAAGAACACCACATAGCTGAGAGGCACAGGTTTGTGGTGTGAAGCCTGTTCAGCTCTCTCCTCATCTGATCTGCTGAGATGGACATTACGTGGATGGGGTCTGAGTCATGTGGGTGAGGGCCTCAGGAGCCTTTAGTGAAGCCGGAGTGGAGGTGGCAATGTGGCTCAAACTGGAATATATTTACAAAATGGTCCACCTGGCTGCTGGGCTTGTAGCCAGTGATGGTCCTCGTGCCCCTCAACACCTCCTTGATGTTGTTATGCTGAAAGCTTAGTTTCAGTTCCCTCCTTTAAGCTTTCTTTCCCTCCCTGATCCTGACAGACAGGAATCTCTGGACCCTGTTTGTTGCGTTCGTGTCACGTACCCTTAATACCTTATTTTTCTCGCTAAAGTTGGCGTTGATGTCTTGAGTGACCCAACGCTTATTGTTGAGAAAGCAGCTAATAGTTTTCATGGGTACATGGGTATCCACACAGAAACTGATGTGGTCAATGATGCAGTCTGTCAATCCATCAATTGCCTCACCATGAGGCTCACAGAGAGTCTTCCAGTGCTGAAACTGTCTATATTAACACTGGAGTCAGCAATACAGTCATGCAGCCATGTGTCTGTGAAACACATCAGACTACACTCATCACTCAAAGCTGCTCTTCTTCCTCACCAAAGATGTCAGTTTGTCTATCATATTGTCCAGCAATGTCACTTTACCCATAATCAAAGAAGAGAGATGGGGCTTAAAACCTCTCACCTTCTTTCTGCGCATCGCTCTTCTTTGTTTCCCCCCTCACTGTCTACCTTCTTTTCTAATTGGGGACTAATTTCTAATTGGGGAGTCCTGGTCAAAGTTAAGTACTTCAACCTAAAGTTTCCAAATATAGAATGGGAGGCAGCGCCTTCAGCTATCAAGCTCTTCTTCAGTGGTACAAGGTCCCAGGTCAGAATTTAGATCTCTACTTTTAAGACCAAACTTAAAACTTTTCTGATAAAGCTTATAGTTAGAACTAACTCAGGTTACTTTTAGCCATCTTATAGTTAAACCCGCTTTAGACGTAGACTGCTGGGGGACCTGCATTGATGCACTGAGGTCCTCTCAGTATTATATATTTGTATTGTTAATGTTGTTGACTACTGAAAATTCTTAATCTGTATTATGCAGATTTTCCATCACATAGTCTACATTTATCTTTTGTTTGTTTCAGTGGCAGTCCAAACAAACTTGGTCCCGCCAAAGAAGGTACAGCCAGGCATGCTTCAGTCCAGCCTGGTTCATGCCAGCGTGGCCACTATGCAGAATCCGATGGGCTGCGCTCTGCCACGGCTCTCTGGCTCATCCCGCCCTGCCAGCATGGTCGCCAGCATAGAGGCAGTGGCTGATGGCTCAGCCCCCTTTACCATGATGAAATTAAAGACAGTGCTGGCAGTGTTCGTGGTGGTTGTGGCCTACCTGGTTGCAGGGGGCTTAGTGTTCCAGGCACTGGAGCAGCCCTTTGAAAACAATCAGAAGATCACCATAACAGCAGAAAAGGCAGCCTTTTTACAGAAACACCCTTGTGTGTCTCCGGATGAGCTCAAGGCTATTATCAAGGTAAGAGCAGCAAATGGTCGATACTCCAGCCTCTCCTCAGCTCTAGATGCAGTCCTGTATTGGGGAGTCAGCTCTACTAACCTGCACTTCATACTGATCTGCCACCATTCGGGGTCCACACATACTCCACAATCTGCCAGAAAAATTATGCTCCCATGTTTTGCTATTGCTAGCCTCAATTTCACTCAAGGATGATTAGTTTATATATTTACTATCGTTGTGTATTTGTTTATTAGTTGGACAAAGAAAAACTATTTGAAATTATATTGTCAGTTTGTGAAATTGTGATTAGCATCATCGAACCAAATACATTAATGGAAAAAAGAAACCAACATTCTTACTTATCTGGAAGTTGAGTCATTGCAACTGGACTCCTTTCCTCTTAGGTCACTACCCATCCTCCTTTATAATGTTCTAATACAAAAGAATTAAGAAACTGCGACCCACATAGAGATTAGTTATGTTTGATAACACACTAAGTAGCATTTGTGGCTGACTTAATCACTTAATCAAAATGCAAATATACAGTATGACTTGCTTAAAGGTCCTTTATTATGAAAAACACATTTTGTGGACATTTTGGTACATTTATATGACTCTAGGGTGAGATTATATAAATGCACTCCCTCCCTTTTTCAAAATTTTTTGTTTATTAAAAACCTCTTCCAGAACAGTCATATGTATTCATATATTCTACGTAGACTGAGGTTGAGGTCACACAGTCCCACCTCAAGCTTGGTCCAAACACCGCTCCGACATTGTTTTTCCTCACCTCACTCTGCAAAAGGCACAATGGTAGCAGCAGGGTGAGCCGCACGGATGATGTTCACCTTCTGGATACAGACAACAAAACAAACCAGATTCTCCTCTTCCCCCATCCTCTCAGGGTCTGAACAAACCATGGATTTACAAATTTTTGATGGCACAGTTCAGTATATTTACATGTATGTAAAGTTCCAACTGTGGAAGCTGGATTCACTTCAAAACAGAAGTTCAAAGATGGACTCATTCTGAAGTTTGAAGCCGTAAGTGTTACCAATTTAAAGTGTCTTGTTTGTTTGCCTGGTTAGCTTGCAGAATGTAGCCACATTACTTCCTCAGTAATGCTAATTGCTAACCTGGCTAGCATTAGCTTCTTTGATTTTTCTGAAGCATCAATTTTCAGTCTAATTACACAGCTGGACATCATGTAAAACATTTAAGCTACATTTATAGGATTAGTAGGTGTTAAAGTAGCATGTTAATCTAACATACTGTCACAGACAAAGACAGGCTTTGATGGAGTGCTGGGACAGCACAGCAACCCTGTGTTACTAATAAAAGTAAAGTTACTCCAGGACAGAAACAATGTCTCAGTTTTATCTAAAATCTTTGGTTTCACTTCAGCACCAAGTTAGTAAATGCTAAACACAGTGAAGCTGTAGTGATGGTGGGACAGAGTTTGTAAAGTGACGGTGACATTACAATGATCCACAGATCATTATAGCTTTACTATAGTAGCCTACTGTTTCTACTGACAGAATACTGTAGTACTGTTATTACTGACAGAATACTGCAGAAGTGTTGTCAACTTCAGATATTCTGTTAAAATGTATTTCGGTGTCCAATCTAAAAATCAATGTTTTTCTTTGCGCTGATTGTTTCTTCCCTCTGTGAAGCTTCTTAGTCAGCTTATGCTGTTGTTACACTTTATGCTAATAGATGTTTTTTATTTTATATACTTACAATTACTATTACAGGCACACCTTTTCATATGATGGAGATCAGCAGTGTATATATGGCAATTATAGCTATTCATTCAATGAATGGTGTTTTACAGAGCACTAATACACGTCTTTGTCCTTTTTAGTTATCATCATCATGTTGAACAAGATGCTGACACAAGGATCCTGAAGGATGTTGAGTCTCCACCAACATCTTGCTCACAACAAATGTGCACATACTTTAAGTGTTAATACTTTTATTTTGACAAAATAGTCTTTGCTTTGCTGTTAATAACATTTTTTATTTGTTTCATCTTTACTGTACTTAAATACTCCATGGCCCACCGTATTTTACAATGACAATGTTCACTGGCCACAAGCCCAAACATCAGCTGGAAACCCTTCCTTTAAAGACCAGAAAGGAAGAATGCTAAGCCAAATCAAAGTGGACCAAGCTGTAATTCAAATATTGTTGTACTGATCATAAATCTTCACAAATGTTAATACATGGAAAGTTGTTGTCCCTTTGATGCAGTGACAGCATGTCAAATGTTGTATTAACAAACATACCAGTCAGAATTCTAGAATCTAAAATTTTGTAACTGCCCTTTGATCCAAAATGATTGAAGTAGAATTATTAATACAACATAAATTTCGTACAGTAGAGTTTGTGCTAATGTTAAAGGCTTTTAATAACATGGTTAGCTTTAGGGTAGTACATTGTTACTAGCCATGTAAACATCACCATACAGACAGTTGTTTAATTAAACATGTTGATATAGGTTTGTGAGAAGTCCTCCAAATATTTTAGTAGTCATTTTACAGGGTATAATTTTAATTATTGTCAAGTATAATAGTGCTGATTGTATGGTAGGGCAGGTAGGTAACAATAGCACAGTAGTATATACATAAATATAAAATGTGTGTGAAATGAATAACAGTTGAAACTACTAGCAACATCTGTGATTTCCTGTAGATTGTAATGTTTTTTACATTTATTTTTTTGGAATGTGCCATCTATTATTCTGTTTATTGAAAAGATAATAGGAACAAAAAAGGTGACAATAAACAATATTAATATATTGAAAACACATAATACATCAAAACAGCAAAAGCCTATAGTGTTGTCTGTTTGTGTAGTGTAAGAGTCTTATATGCAGACAGCAAATAAACTAAAACTGGCCTATACAAAAGATGCTTATCATGTAGTGTGATGTTGTAAACAGAACTTATGAAGGCTCTGAAAGTGGTGAAGGTATGACTGATCTGTATTTGTCACCTTTCTGTCTCATGGTTAAGTCTGAACAGTGAAAACGAATGGATTTTTATTCAGTGATGTTAATGGAATATGGAGTAGATTCCAAAAAATGAAAATATGAATTGTAGTGTATGATAGTGTTGTAATAAACAGAATAATGAAATGTGGGGAACAACATTAAAACTATAGAACAATGTGATACCTTTAAAACAGCAAGGAAAACTTTTTATCTTTTTTTATGTGCCAGTTCACAAGGGTAAGCACAGAAAAGCTGTGTAGTCTCGACAATATTTGCTTCATCTGAAAAATCAGATTACACAAATATATTATAGCTACATCAATGCTAATAGCAAAATCAGACATTTTATCAAACTATTGCAGACAGTGTAAAATCTGTGACTTTTTAAGAATAATTTTAATATTATTGTACTGTATTGTAATCATCAGAACAGCTGATGAGGATAAAGATGTTAACTAGCACATTAATTCACATAGTAACTGTGTTAGAGTCATGGATGAGTAATTGTGGACATGAACAGAGGAATGTTGCATTCTACATTCAAGAACAATAGGAAATGAAAGGACAGCAGCAGCACAATATTCTTCAATTCAATTCTATTTTATTTGTATAGCATCAAATCACAACAGAAGTCATCTCAAGGCACTTCAGATTTAGGTTTAAGACCTCACTACTGGTCGTAGCTGAAAGCTGATGAAGTCCCTAACAGCTAATACTTACATTCCTCCAAAACCTTTGCAACTGCCTTTGATTTGTTTGAGTCTTGCATCGACATAGGCAAATACTTCATCAATGATAAGTATTTCAGCACTTTCTGATCTGACTTCATTCATGTTGTTTCCCAGTCCTTGAAATGGAGGTTTTAGAGTTCTTCGCAGCTTCAGTAGCCTCATCAACATGCCTTGGCAGATCTGCAAAAAAACTATAAGTTAAGGCCCTGTCCCATTAAAACCTAAATATCACATTTAACATAATTATTATGTGTGGTCACTTTGTCTGGAAGCGCTAAAATATTGATATTGTCAGTGATCTGTCAGTGATCTGCATTATAAACATTACATGGTCTAGTTTCAGGTTTGTCTTTGACTACAGGTCGCACTTTGATTATCCAGTTTAATGACCAGCAGTTATAGCACTCACATGCAATTTTGGCTTATGTGAGAGCTGTTAGTTCTAGAGGTGGTTGGTTTACTGTGTAACTCTGCATCTATGTTTCTCTTCTGCACCGCTGAATATGTTAGGCAGTGAAAGCTGGTACTGATCAATGTTACAGGCTCAGCTGCACTGGCTTTGCTCAGTATGATCCTGTCATCGTACCTTACTGGGTTTCATTGCTACTATAGCAATCTATTCCTGTTCAGGCCAAACAAATGGATATTATGGATGTCATTAAGAAGCTTTACAAGTGGCTGTGAGCATTTTGTTTTGAAAAGCCATGGTGTTCGCCATAGTGAGAATGCTGCAACACAAGTCAAATTAAGATTATTTTTGAAATCTGTCTTTTTGCCTGGTCTGTCTGGTAGTTGTAAGAAATCCTTTTTTTTACACCATTTTCTCAAATGGAGTGCTATTTGCCACAGAAATATCTGTTATGATAGCTGACGAAACAGAATATTATTCTTAGCCACCCACGGACACTATTCAGTCCTACAGTCCTCACATACAGTAACTGTAATTATGTTCCCAACGCTGCTAAATTAACAACTTACACCTACGCATTAATAGCACTGACTAATATACACGTATTCATATACACATACTTGCATTCATTCCAATCAACCACAGCTTTTAAAACAATAGGCTACTGTACATCATTCCTAGCAATGAGGTCAATCACAATGCCACAATGAGTCAGAAGTTTTTGTACCCTCCCAGCTCAGAATTTTTACGAATCACTAAGGCTTGCTAAGATTCTTTAGGCTAAGTCAGGAACTCTTCAAGCATGTTCTAAGAGTGTTTGTGAGCATGGCCCCAAGGTCTTCCATTGGCCCCGGGGACTGTTCTCTGTCCTCTTATTGAAACTGCCTTTTTAAAGACCCACATGGGATACCCACAGCCCTTGAGAACCCATAGTCTTCAGATGTCTGTCTTCCTTCTTTTTGGCTCCTTTGGATGTGCAGATGTTTTCTGCTCTGTGGTTCAGAGTCAGGATAACTCCTAGTTTGTGTTGTAGTGGATGGAGTGAGACAAACAATAGTTACTGGTCAGTGGGGGTAGGTTACCTGTAACATTTTTTTAACAGCATAAAAATATATATATGACATCTGTCAATTCTGGACCTTGCAGTCATCATTGGGATCTATGGCAGACTAGGAATAGATAACTTGTGGAATGTAATGTGAATACCGCCACAGGACTCACAGGACTGTTAATAATCACCATTTATGAGAGAGAGGCAACTAGGTAGAGGGAGATAAAGAAGGTTATTCTTTGTTTTGAATTATTATAGATTGTTAGGTATTTAATTTGACTTGTGTCAGTGATAGTCCTTTGTATGATGTGTAGAGATGTAGCAGACTAAAAGTGCTGTGTGACATGTCTGTTTGACCGCAGGCTACTGTGGTGGAAGAAATCTTCAACAACTGGGCAAGGTAAGTCAAAGACTTCTTCTCCCACATGTAAAATAACTTCTTTTAAAATGTTATATGTATATATAGATGGAGTCTATATTCGATTGTTACCTCAAGTAATCTATTTCTCAATTACACAAAACAAGTTGCAACAATGTTTCTGGGTTTTGATAATTTAACAATGTTTAAAAATGTAACTGCTTCAGTCTATTTGGCATAATGTTATAGCTTTATTTTCTGCTTATATATGTTCCGTTGTAAAAATACATTTACAAGTCTGACATGTCATAAAAGGTTTTAGAGGCTGAAACTTAGTGCCTGTCCACCTACTGGACTATTTGTTGTGTTGTTAGTGGGGTCTCTCATCATTGCTATATAGTATTGATTCATTACATTTAATTAAATTTAATTTTTAAATATCCCACGGAAACTGGAAACAACATCTTAAATGTGGTGTTCCTCTAAACAGCTAGCACACATTAGCATAACAATAGCAGATTACCCCTGCCATCACCAGGCTGCTAAGTACCAGGCTGTTTCAGCGGTTTTATAAATTAGCCTAATGTTATTAGGGCTTTCAAAATAACATGTTAATGTTGACTAATTAATATATAATGAAAGGAAAAAAAAAAAGAAAAATGTTTGGTGGTGTCCTTTAATCTGCTATAAAACCATCTGTCAGAACTGGAGGTGGGATGGAATGGGGTTATGCGGTTTGTCCCGACACTTTGTAATCTCTGGTCTATTACCACAAAAGGAAGAATTTAACTTGCCAATTGGTGGATTGCCAATATTATAACACTTTTATCACACGCGACACTATTAACACTTTCCTAAACAGTTTAGTTGGAAGGTGACCAAGTTCATATGTGGCTGCACTAGTCTGTGTCATAATCTAATAAACTCATCAAGAGTAACTTCCTTAAGTGTACTCTTGATTAGTGCTGAAGTCGAATTCATCACAGACAACACAAATTCACAGAGGTCCTTTGTAGGGACCACACTTTTAAATAGGCTTCTAATGAAAGACATTCCTGCAGTATTTTAAGTGTGGCCTGAGGACAAATAGCATACTTCAACATACCTTTGTTTTTTATTACTTATTTAAAATCTTTGATTACCCTAAGTAACGTAATTTGAATTTAATAATTCATTTTTGTTTTTTTTTACCATACATTTTAGTCTAAACAGTGAGTTTGTTTGACTTCAGTAAACTTTATCATTAATAATTGTGACGCAAAATAGTCCACATCAGAGCCTGAGGCTTGCCGCAAATGTAGAGGTCTGTTGCAAAGTGAAAACTGTGATCAGAGTTGGACTCTTTTGAGGTAGATCAGTTGTGTCTTTGTTTGCCCTTCAGCCACACAGCTTTTTGTCACACCCTGACTGGGTTTCATTACACTGAGACTCCATCTGCCACAGCAGATGCTTGCAGGGTTGACTGGCAGTGAAGGTCCTTTCTTTGTGCTTCCACACTGTGCAAAGTGTCATGTAAATATTACATTAAGATTAGAGACAACAGGTGCTGTCTTTATGGCAATGACCAATGGGATGTAACAGTAAAAGTATACCTTCACCTAGTATAAATTCACAGAGAATGTGTGCAGCAGGGCCTGGCTCAAACTGTGGCAGGACAGTTGGGAATGAACTGCTGCTGCAGCTGCCACTGTTGGTGGCAATACCAGCTTTTTCTTAAATCCAGTTATTTGCACTGAAT
Source organism: Anabas testudineus (assembly GCF_900324465.2). Taxonomy (NCBI): domain Eukaryota; kingdom Metazoa; phylum Chordata; class Actinopteri; order Anabantiformes; family Anabantidae; genus Anabas; species Anabas testudineus. Next base: position 977,753 of record NC_046632.1, read on the forward strand.
TGCATTGTTTGAGTACACAAAACAGTTATGCTGTGTCTAAAGCAACATCAGATTTTTTTTTTTGTTTGTTTTTGTTTTGTTTACATTACATTTTATTAATGTATGTCAGTTAATTAAATTATCTTCTTTTTATTATTAGTGTTTTATTTTATATGCTGTAATTTCATAAAGAGAAATAAAGGTTACAGGATACATGTAAATTATATCTAAGTGTTTAAGTGTCATATTTGAATGTTGTGATTTCTGGGTTTTGAAGCATAAATTCAATTAGAAAACATACAAATTTCTGACATATTACAGGAAGCACTTAAATAAATAAGTGGGGAAACATATTACCGTATTTTCCACACTATAAGGCGCACCTAAGAGCCTTTGATTTTTTCAAAAGCCGACAGTGCGCCTTATAATCCGGTGCGCCTTATATATGAATCAATATTGAGCCGCAACAGGTCTCGCAACTACGGTAAACAGCCGCCGACTCTATTTTCCCTCGTAGAAGAAGTAGCGCGCGGTGCATGCTGGGATATATGACTTCGCGAAACGTGCCGTTTCATTTCCATTTGTGTGTTTGTGCAAAGACCCCAAAATAGCTCCTATTAAGAGACACGCTTACGACGCAGAGTTTAAACTCAAGGCGATAAATTAACAAATAATACACATTGTTACACATTTCGTATGTTACACTCGCACGCGCTAGCTGGACTTGAATGAAGCTAATTACAATAACACGCACACGTAATTTATCACATCTAACAGGTAACAACTAACATACTTGTTGGGACTATAATAATCAGTTGGTTGACATGATGCAGAGAGGGATATACATGAGTCCAGGAGACCAGGTGGAAAGGTAGCAAGGCTAGAAGCCTAACCCTAACCCTAACACTAAGGGCTCAAGTTGTTTACTATTGTGTGGATGGGAAGATAAATGGAGTAAGTGCTTTTCTGAAAGAAGAGTTTGTCTGGAATGCTCTGAAGAAAGGATCAGAGAGGGTGATGACTCTGAAGCTGGAAATTGAAGGTGTGATGTACAGTGATGTTTGTTGTTAGTGGCTATGCCCCACAGGTAGGATGTGTGTTAGAATAAGGAGAAATTCTGGAGTGGTAGCTAGTCTAAAGGCAGAGGTGAGCATTTGTTAGCACCAATATGGTTTCATTCATAGAAGGAGTACAGCAGATGCAGTATTTATATTTATTTATAGCTGAGGTGTCCTTGGACAAGACACCGAAACCCCTGGTAGCGCCGACTCAGTCTGGCAGCTGTCCAAAATAAAATTTCCATGAGGAACTATAGAGGAGATCTTCTGAGGTGATGTTAATGTTTTATTACATGATTCTATTTTGCCTATGTATTTTCTTTGCTTTCTCTAAGGAAACAGGTGTAATTAGCAGAGTAATTTTCAGCTCCTGGGGAAACTGAAAGTTTCGCTGGTGGGAATAAGAAATTCACAGTTTTACAAGTCTGGTTCTAAGGAACTGCAGAGGTTGTGAATAATTAAAGCATACCTTCTAGAACCTCCAGTTCACTGGCAGGGGTGAGTCTGAAGGGGGAGGTGACTAACAATGGTCTTGATGCTGCACATGCAATACAAGCACATGTCTCCCTGTCTGCGCATTTTATCATCAGTGACACTTTTCTTGTATTTTTTGTCTCCCACTTCTGTCCTATCACCCCTTTCATAATATGTTGTTTTTCAGTACTATTAGTCTGTTTTCTTGGAGTTGTATTTACATGTCACAATATGGGTGTGACAATCAACAACGTCACAACAATAAGTATTGGTAAAGTAAACACAAAGGTGGTCTTTTAAATGGTTGCCAACGTCTGCGTTCCATGTTGGAAGAGTGCCCCTAAAAAATCCCTAAAATCCCAGAGATATTGTTGTTTTTTTTCACAGGTTTGAGATGAGTGCCCACTTTTGTAATGCACTCCCCTTTGTAGCCATACTTTTACCTTGGGATTTTTGGACTGACCCACCCTTGTTACTCTTTAGACAGTAAGGTGTAACAAAATAAATGAGCTTGAGCTATTAGAACTTTTTTACAGTGGCTCAGGTGGATTATTATTTTATAATAATAATCTAATAATATCTAACAACATTTTTAAGACATGCTTTAACCCGTGGCTCAAAATTGGAGCATATTGAGTGAGTGAGTGAGCATACAACCAGAAAGTAGTGGAGATTTCAAAATAAATCAGAAACAATACTGATCATCTTGTTTACCCTACTCCACCAGGCAGTAGCTTGTTGTCTGTACATGGGAGGAGTTTGTGGATTATTTCAAAGCTATTATTAGATCTAGTATCTGTCATACAAACAACCCCTTAATAATGAAGAAACGTCCAGCAAACAGTCTAAGTTTGCAAATTTGCACTTTTGACCGAGCTGACACAGGAAATTAGTTGCCAAATGGTAAGTATTCCACTGATCCATCAAGTAACTATAGACTGATCTAATCTCCAATCTTCCTTTTTTTCTGTGCAGATTTCTAACAGTTAAATTAGAATTAAATTAGGCTAGGCCCAAACACTGCCCATGACAACCTTGGCTGAAAATGTATTCAGTCTGCCATTATGGTAGCAGCAGAGAACAAAACACAGACAGTGATCACTTGTTGGAGGTATGGATGAACACACAAGTCTCTCCTCTTACTTCCATCCTCTCAGGATCTAAAGAAACTTTAGATGTATTTGTTTTTGACTGTGGACTTCACTGAAGCAGACAAACCTTTGTGTGTGTGTGTGTGTGTGTGTGTGTGTGTGTGTGTGTGTGTGTGTGTGTGTGTGTGTGTGTGTGTGTGTGTGTGTGTGTGTGTGTGTGTGTGTGTTCCTACCAGTTCTAGGCTGCTGGATTCACTTCAAAACTGAAGCTCAAAGATGGACTGATTCTGACTCCCTGTAACCTAAACCTAGGATTCAGTAAAACTTTTTGATTTAGGATTGATTTGTCTTGTTTGCTTACTGAATGTTACACAGCTATTGTGGCTATCATTAGCTTCTCTATTATAACTAACTATTGTTATGGCAGTAGTTGACTGAATGGTGGTAAAGTAGCATATTTATACAACATAACGTGCAGTACAGCGTCTTGCTCCCACTGTAAAAGCATAGCTGTTGCTCACTCACTCACTTTCTCAAGTCAGTCATTGCAGCTCTTCTTCTTCACTCCCACTCTCATGCCACCTACTGATCAGGAGATTATGTGTGGTCGAGCAGCAAAACCTCTCTACTTCATCTTACTCCACACTTCCTCCCACTTCCTTCAGCATAGTAAATCAACTTAATCTTAACATTGTGTCCAGTCTTTCCTTGGGCCCCTATTACTTCCCAGCTGGCACATATGCGCATAGGTGACAGTTTGGATGAATAAGGATGCAGTGCTTACTCAATCTGTCTCAGAGGTGTGAATGACCGGTTAAAGGATGCCCTAGTCTTGATTTCCCTCACTCTAACACACCTCAAGGACCTGGTCTCGAGTCTTTTCCAACATCACAGCATAAGTCATCAGGAGCCACTTCTATGCTCCACCGCCCAGCTTCAAAGAGCGAGACCTGCACTTTCTCATGACACCCCTGAGCCAATGCAGCTGAGTTGAAGTCATCTAAGTTTGAAGGATTAAGAGCGATGGTTCTGCCTTAACCTCTGCCTCTACTGCAGGGGTCCGGGTCACCAAGTTAATGCCTGTCAAGCAAAAGATGGAGCTCAGCAGGACACAGGAGATCACTGCTGAGCAAATCCTTGATCAATGTCTCCCAACTGCAGATACCAATTTCATCATTTCGCCAAGAGTCTGAACATTACAACAACTTATTCCCTTGTTTTCATGCCTCCAGAACCTGACCTTAAACAACTCATATCTGTAGTTTATGTTAACTGTACTTGAACACAGTCAAGTCCAGATTCTCATTCCAGTTTAGGCAAGAAAAGCATTTTGGCTAGGGTTAGATACAGATTGATAACAAAGTTGGGGTCGCAAAATTGGATGTTGAACTACAAGATCTGATATATTTGCAGGTTATGCCCTCAGAAATATATTTCTAATTGCAGTTTAGTTGTATTGTTGTAGCTTACTGTTTCAGCTGATCAGTGTAATGAATCATTTTTAAATTGCCCCAGCCTGTAGTTGTTTCTGCTGTGATTAAGACTCTGCAGACTGACTTGTCTGATGATACTGTACTAGTCAGATGTGCAAAACACTCTGTAAGGGGTGGGGGAACTGACAATTTCTGTCATATAATTGTTGCCATTCCACCCTTAACTATAATTATTGACTCATTTTCATTAATTTCATTTTTGAGAACAACTGTAACAAGGCAAAACTATTTCCCTCCTAGATTATTAAAGATCTTTGAATCTTGAATCTTGAATCTGTGTCTTTCATCCATTGCTCTTACGCTTGCTTGAAGTCTGACTAATTTATTTATTTTTTCATAGAGATAAATATAGCTGTTTAATTTTCTCACATTACTGTCACTCACCATAGGCAATAATCAAACGTTGCCAAGTGCTGTTTTGTATATCAGCAGTCCTAACTGTTCAGCTTTCTCATTTTGAGTAATGAATACAGAGCATTTCTTCCTACTGGTATGAAGAGTTGTTTCCTGGTGCTACCCCGTCACAGACACAAGGTGTGTCCTTGAGCAAGACGCTCCCTGGGCGCTGCATGTAGCTGCCCACTGCCCCCCCCAGGGGGGTGGGTTAAATGCAGAGGACCAATTTCATTGTAACATGTAAATGTGACATATGACGATTAAAGGCATTCTAGACTACAGTATTAATTATAATGAACAATCCTAGGATTTCTTTGTTCAACTACTCTAAAAACTGTACAGATGGGTATTCCTGGTAATAACTATTCTAGCAAGATGTAGAATTCAAAGCACTGCAGCACTGTAAGACACTGTACAACAGATATTCAACAACCATTGTGAGACCAATCTTTTCTTTTGTGTCTCTGTCTCTTCTTTTTCTCCTAGCACTCCATGGAGGCTCTGAATGCTGGAGTGAATCCCATTGGTGACACCTCCTATAACTCCAGCCACTGGGATTTGGGTAGTGCCTTCTTCTTTGCTGGAACTGTCATCACAACCATAGGTACTGTGTGTGTGTTTGTGTTTGTGAAGTCATCATCACATATTATCTATTATTTTCAAATAACATTTTAAAGCAGCCTACTTTAAGGTAGATAGGATCCAAAGTTGTGAGTGCATAATAGCTAGTAATATCACAAACAGAAAGCAATGCAGAGAGATTGAATTTGCTGTTATTGTTACCTTACCTTGTTACATACTGCTAACAGTACCCTGTGTTGGAAATAACAGATTCATATAAATCTGACCTATTTCTAGAATTTTAAATACTTTCTTGTCTTTTGTTTGCTATGCTTAGCCTTGTAAAACCATCTTTTGTCACCTCTTTTTCCTCTAGGTTATGGTAACATTGCCCCAAGCACTCAAGGAGGAAAGATTTTCTGCATTCTGTATGCAATATTTGGAATCCCACTGTTTGGATTTCTTCTGGCAGGTGTTGGGGACCAGCTCGGTACCATTTTCGTCAAAAGTATTGCAAAGGTGGAGAAGATGTTCCGGGTGAGTCAAAATAAAAATGTGTTATTATGTTACACTCAGCTTTGTGGAAAGTATATGGTTATGTAATTAACATTTCTAATGTGGTCCACTACATAGCATCTCAGCTGTCTTCGGTGTATGTGTCAATGTGCAAATGAGAAGCAACATTGGCTATGGAGACATTGACAATGTTTCTTAAATTGAAATCATTCACCAGGTCTGTGGTCTGGCCGTAAATGGCAGGATGTAAAGCCTGGGGCAGCACTGGTGTTTTGACTTTTCCTGATGCTTTCTGGTTTTGTTGCAGTGTAGAAATTCTACCCTCCAGCTCCACTATTTTCTCACCAACACAGGCACCGGGGCGTGAAGGCATGTAGCCACGCAAAGACACAGTGACAGGCCAGGTTGACAAATACACCAATATACTGGTAATAGCAAGGTCACAGAGATCACACTTGTTTTATAACAACGTAATAAAGTAGTAATATTTAGAGTAATAATAAAACTAGTTCAATTCAATTTGTATTTTATTTGTATAGCGCCAATTCACAAGTTATCTCAAGGCACTTTACAGTGCAAGGTTTAAGGCCTTACAGAGTATAATTATATTAAAAAATTATATAAAAAATAATATTGAAAAATAATACACATTTTAGTAAAGTAATGTCATTGTGATTAAGATAAGTAATAATCAGGTAATAGGTTGGCATGAGCCACAACATTAAGACTACCTTGTGGTTTATTGTTATTGAGTAGATTTTTAAAATGTAAATCTTTACAAGTAATCTTTACACCTCTGTTGGTTTTATTTGATGTAATTTAGATGCCAGGATGTCTAATGCCAAAGCAGTTTTATTGTTTGAGCTTATTGTTTAGCTCATCTGTTAGCCATGGCTTTTTCTTCTCCTTCTGCTTCTACCTGCTCTGTGATTCTGATGTTTACTTTCTCCTCGGCCTCCTTTAGTGATAAGGGGATTTGTAACAAATGTAATTTATTTGGAAAATAGGCTGACCAATTTGGAGACTCAGCTCCACACTATGGACAACAATCCAGCCAGTCAGGTCCCAGTAGCTGGTGCAGAATCATCTAGCAGGGAAGTCAGGCTGGCTGGGTGATGGTTCATAGGAAGAATAACCTTAGACACTAGCCCACGGTTCACGTTTCTAACAGATTTTCCCCACTGAGCAACACACCCGCTGAGAAACTCACTCTGGTCATTATGCAGCTCTATAGTGAGAAACGTGAAGTTAGAGACTCCAGCAGTTGTAGTCAAGTGTATTCCCGGGGACAGAGCAGGCAACGTTAAATCCTATTTAAAACTCCTGTGTGAGGATAAACGTAAATACAGCAAGATAATAATTCACACAGGAGTTAATAATGCCCAATTACGCCAATCGAAAGTCACTAAAATTAATGTGGAATCCGTGTGCAAGTTTGCTTAACCCATGTTGGACTCCGTAGTTTTCTTTGGACCCCTTCCCAATCTGATCAGTGACGACATGTTTAGCCGCATGTCGTCACTGATCAGAGCTAATGGTTTGCTGCTTCACCTGCTCTGACCATTTAACTGTTGGCTTTCTAAGTGGTGTCCCTCAAACAGCGTGGGCTACATAGACAATTGGAAAACTTTTTACGGAAAAGAAACAAAATAAAAAGAAAACAATCAAATGTGAACTGTTAAATATCAGATCTCTCTCCTCTAAATTCCTGTTAGTGAATGATTTGATAATTGACCATCAAATAGATTGAAGAGTTGAATAGCTAGAAACACAGGTCGGGGTGGAGGAGTAGCAGCAATCTTCCACTCAAGTTTATTAATCAACCCCAGACCTAAACATAGTTTTAATTCATTCGAGAGCCTCACTCTTAGCCTCTCTGATCCTAACTGGAAAAATCAGAAACCAGTCCTGTTTGTTATTGTGTACCGTCCTCCTGTCCCTTACTCTGAGTTTTAACTGAATTCTCAGAGTTTCTATCTGATTTAGTTCTTAGTGCAGATAAAGTCATTATAGTGGGTGACTTTAATATCCATTTAGATGCTAATGATAACTGCCTCAACACTGCATTTAATTCACTATTAGACTCCATTGGTTTTACTTAAAATCGAAATAAACCCACTGTCACGAGCTGGATGAAGGACTCCATGGCCAGAGATAAAACGGAGTACAGGAAGAGTTTTATTTAATAACAAAAGTACAAGGGAATGAGTCAGATGAGTACTTGTAGGAAACTTGTCAGTTCAGAATGAGTGTGGAGGTCTGGGTGAACCAGAAGTAGTCTGTGACAGGAAATGGTGGTGTGGTGTGAGGTCATGGCCAATATGGCCGACCAGAGAGCACGTGGAGCAGATGGGGACAGCGTTTGCCGGGAATGGCAGCTGGCAACAGTGTAAAGAGTCCAGGAGAGTGATAACAGTTTGCAGAAATAGGATGGGGAAAACCAAATCCAATCGACAGTCTAATACAGGGAGCTAATAAAGTCCGGGGATAGGTACAGGTGCAGTTCAATAATAACCCAGCAGGCTGTAATTCTTGGTCAGGGGCAATCCAGGTCAGAAGGTTTAAAGGGAAGTCCAGCAGGAAAAATCCACAACAGAATAGATAGTCCAGGTCAAAAACACTAGGAGGTCCACACAGAATTGAAGCAGGGAAACAAACAATGAGGGAGAGAACAGATCAGGGAAAAACACTCACGTAAAAGCAGGTTCAGGCCAGGCAGGTCTGGTGAGGGGAATCACACAGAGACGGGGTCGAAGGGGTGCAGGTCCGGGAAGGGGAATCAGGCAGATGCAGGTCCAGGTCTGATACTGTGAGCAGGGGGAATGACGGGAAGTAAGCAGAACTTACAGCACCAGGTGTTCAGGCAAGAGACGGGGTCCAGGGCAGGCAGAGTCCTAAAAATCCAAAATATGTCAGTCCAAATGAAACGCTGGACAGCGTTCAGGAGTTGAGAATAGACTATCTGACAGGGGAGAAAGGTGAGCAGCTCTGTATATGTAGTCCAGGGGAAACCAGGTCCAATCAATCATGTGAGTCAGGGTAATAAGGCTGGGAGGAGGAAACAGGAAGTTGCCCAAATAAGGGCATGGGGAAAAGCCAGGCAGCAAGGAGGCCGGAACCATAATACCCACTCACTGTTTTAATCACATCCTTGATCTTTTTTTGAATTATGGTGCTGAAGTTGGTCAATTAATAGATTTCCCCCAAACCCTCTTTTATCTGACCATTTTTAAATAACATTTGAATATACTGTACTTAACTTTAATTCACATAAAAAAACAAATCACTACAGTAGATGTTTTTTTTCTGAAAATGACAAATTTAAGGAACTGATTCCATCTTTTATTTCAGAGCCATGTACCAACACAGAGGAGGGCAGTCATCCTAACCTTACTCCAGTACAAGTTGACTATCTTGTTGAAAATACTGCAGCCACACTCCAAACAATACTCGATACTGTTGCTCCTCTGAAAAAGAAGCTAGTGAATGTGAGGAAGTTAGCTCCATGGTACAATTCACAAATCCCTAGTTTAAAGCAGACATCATGTTAGTTGGAAAGGAGGTGGCATACCATAAATTCAGATGAATTTTGCCTAACCACAGTTTAAAAATATATTTATTAAAAACTCTCCATAAAGCTAGAACCACAAATTATTTATCATCAATAGAAACAAATAAGATAAATTCCAGGTTTCTTTTCAGCACTGTAGCCACGCTGACAAAGAGTCATAGCTCTGTTGAGCTTATTATCCCCTTAATTCTCAGCAGCAATGATTTTATGATTTTATTTACAATTAAAATTATAACTATTAAGATCCCCCTCCAAACGGCATTGATGGACTCATATGTACAACAGCTCTAGATTTATTTGTAAGACCTCACTTGTACTTAGACTGCTTCCTCCCTGTAGATCATTCTGAATTAATTTCAGTAACTAATTAATCTAAACTGTCAACATGTCTCTTAGACGCCATCACGACTACCCTGCTCAAAGATGTTTTACTTTTGATCAGCATGTCCATATTAAAACAATCTATTTTTACGAACAGGCTACGCACCCCAGGTGTGTGGATGGTAGATGATAGACCTAGGGATGTAGTATAGATAGGGGCCAAGAAATGACTCATCCAGCACACCAATAGATAGGCTCTGAGAGTTAGAAACTTGCTCCTGGCAAGATATCTTGAAGGTTAGACCAGATAAACAAGATTTGAGTCAAGTCAGAGCTGTACCAGTAATCCCCAAATCAGAGTGCAGACAGGAGAATCTGGTGCTTTACAGAGTCAAATTGATTGAAGACTGTTCTGTCTTGGCCAGAAGTTGAGGAAGAGAAATAAGTCAAGTAAAGAGTAGGTTTCTTAAGTAGTGGGGTGATCTTAGCCTGCTTAAATAAAGTAGGTAAGGCTTCCTGTTGTGAGAGATATGTTATTAATTAGCTTAGTACTACATCAAGTTCTGCATCGGGAATGTGACTGTGGAAAAAAACATCTGGGTCTTTCCTAACAAGAAACCCTGGATGACCAACCAGGTCCGCAGACTCCTCAAAGCCCGCAATGCTGCCTTCAGGTCAGAGAAAAAAGGAATTAATAAAGCCAAAATGGACTATAAGAGGAGATTGGAGTCCCATCTGTCCAGCAACAACACGAGGGTGGTGTGGCAGGGCATTCATGCCATCACAAATTACAGAGGCAGTGAGGGTTTAACAGAGGACCTGGATGTGTTGCTGGCAGAGGAGCTGAATAGCTTCTTTGCCCGCTTTGAAACACAGCATCTGCCCAAGCCCTACTACCGCTCCCACCTCCATCTGGTTCCGGCACCGCCCCACCCACTGTAACAGAGCAAGATGTCAGACGGGTGCTCCTAGCAGTGAACCCCAGGAAGGCTGCTGGCCCAGATGGTGTACCTGGCATGGTGCTAAGGACATGTGTCCCCCACCTCGCCCCCATCTTCACCACAATTTTCAACCGCTCCTTAGCACAGGCAGTCATCCCATCCTGTCTAAAATCTGCAACAATCATTCCGTTACCGAAGAAGTCTCCTGTCACCAGCCTGAACGATTACCGACCTGTGGCTCTCACTCTGGTAATCATGAAGTGCTTTGAGAGGCTGGATCTCAGACACATTAAAGGCTACCTTCCACCAGACTTCGACCCACACCAGTTCGCATATCGCACCAACAGATCCACAGAGGATGCCATCGCCCTAGCCCTCCACGCTGTGCTAGGACACCTGGAGCAGCAGCACAGCTATGCTCGGATGCTCTTCGTGGACTTTAGCTTAGCCTTCAATACAATCATTCCTGACATACTCATCAGCAAACTGGACATTCTTGGCTTCCCCCCACTTACATGTGCCTGGTTAAAAGACTTCCTCACAAACCGGTCCTAGACTGTGAGACTTGGCCCCCACCTGTCCTCCACCCGCACACCCCACAGGGCTGCGTGCTGAGCCCCTTCCTGTACTGAGGGCGTTTTCGTGGAGAGGGTCCACACTTCCCGGTTTCTCGGGGTCCTCATCCCTGACAGTTCCCATCCAGCTTCTGGACTGTTCAACCTGTTACCCTCAGGAAGGCACTACAGGTGCCACAGAAAGAGGACAAATAGACTCAAGAACAGCTTTTTCCCAAAAGCCATCACTGCCATAAATTCACATATGCACTGACCACCTACTGAATCATCCTAACTACTGAATGTTAAAAGAAATCCACCTTGTATATACCACTGAATGTGCAATACTTACAATTTCTGTGCAATTTTTCCACCTGCATATGTATATATGACTGTACCCTACCTCATTTTACTTGCACCCCCTGCTGCTATTGTTGTTATTGTTATTTCTTTATGTTATATTTAAGCATGCTGCACCAACAGTGAGATGCTTTCAATGTCATTGTACATGTATATAATGCATATAACAGGAATTAAGACTGAGGGTCAGGCAGGCAGGTTGAATGTGTAGTGCAGAATCTGTCTGAGAAAATCTGGGGTGGAGAGGACCTGTGGTGGGGTGGGGGTATGGTTGCAGAGACTGATCAGGATTCTCAATGCTGAGGTTTCAGTGGAAAGTTAAAAGTGAGGGTGGGAGTATGTGGAGAGAAAGACAGTGAGCTGAATTTAGAAGTCATCGGATAAATTCCAGGTGAGAATGAGAATTGGTTGGTTGCCAGCTTTGTGGGTTGGAGGATTGGGGAGGTCAAATGTATTCAGTGTCAGGATTTGAAAGGCCAGGTTTGTGCAGGTAGACACTCAGGATTTAAAAAAAATGTATTAGTTAACTATCTGGTCACATTGTTGCTGGGCACCCCTCAAGAGTCATCGGTTGAATGATATGCAGATTCATGTCATCACTGGTAAGATTAAAAAGGGGTCCAGATAAAACTGCAAGGTCTGACATTGTGTTGGCAAAGTTACTCGCAATTCAACATGAATTTTAGTGACAGGCATCGTCGGGAGATATAATAATTAATCATAAGTAATAATAATCATGTGCAATTTTAATCTGTAAACTGGCATGATGGCACCTATGACTGGCTTTGTTTTTTGTCTTATACATGCACTGTTATCCCAGGATTGCTGTTGCTTGTTTTAAGTTCTTTTTAAGTTATTCAGAAGGCCTCTTCAGTTTTGACTGGCTGGAAAAGCAGGCTTATACAGCCTGTGGAGTCACTGAGTCATTAACACTTGATGTTCACCTGGTTCTACCTGGCTTTCATGTGTATCACCTTGACCACCTGAGACGAAGTGGGCACAACTGTGAAACCATTCAACATACATCAATATCAATTAAAATTAAATTAAATCACAACATAAGTCATCTCAAGGAGAAAAGAACAGCAAGCAACAAAAACAACAACAAGCAGCAAAAACATTGGGCAGGTCAACTGGAATCTGGAGATATACAGCTCCAGGCCGAGGATACCTGCAGAAAAGTACAGAGAGAGTGAGACAGAGAGGAGGAAACACAACTACAGGAGAGAGAAGACACAAGGTTAATGACATGCAATGGGGGCATTTCAATGAATATAGGCGAGGAGCTCAGTTTATCAGTAGAGGTCCCTCAGCAGGCCTTTACAGGGAATCTGTTCTTTGCTCATTTTGTGAGTCAACTCATGGACTGGGTTTGATTTCTGTTTTTCTTGCCCTGGCCTACGTTTCCCATTTAATGCCCTAGGTTTGCATTGTCCTGTTTTCTGTTATGCCCTTTTCTGGAAGTTGAGTCATAGCAACCGGACTTCCTTCCTGTTAGGTCAAAACGTTTCACTACTTATCCAAGCAGTTCCTTTCAGTCTGAAGATAGTTGGTTAGAGACCACAAATCTATGCTCCAAGTTTGGTTCCACTTCACCCCTGGCTTGTTAGGTGAAACAATTAAAGGGGACGTTATGAAGGATGTAATAGTGATGCCTCTGCCCTAAGAAGGGTCATTAGGTGTGTCCGACCTGGTCCAGGTGTGAATTTGGCCTCATCTTTCTGGGGATTGATGAATGGGCAGCATGATAAATAGGAAACAGGTTGTGTAATGGAATTAACCTGATAAAGAACCCACCTCTTCAGACAAGAACAGAAGGCAACAAAAGAACAGTAACAAGAACAGAAAAATCCCTGGGCAGGTTAGTAAGGCCAGTAGCTGCATGCTAGAAAATTCCAAGGATGGGGGTACCTGCAGAAATGTTGTCTGTTTTTGCTCTGAATTTCCTGGGGCTCTACCAGGTGTGTATAATTCTTCAGCCTGTTCTGCTTACTGGTTTGTGGCATCTTTAATCTAGCCACAGGGGTTGCAAGCAAGTGACTTCTGTGTTGGTCCCAAGCCCGGATAAATAGAGAGTGTTGTGTCAGGAAGGGCATCTGGCGCAAAAATTGCCCAAAAAATTTTTGGCAAAATAATTGCCATGCGAATTGTCCATAAGAATTTCATACCAGATCGGTTGAGGCCCGGGATAACAACAACCGCCACCGATGCTGTTAACCTACAGGGTGCCGGTGAAATTTGACTACTGTTGGTCGAAGAAAGAGGGGAGGCAGAAGGGTTCGTGGTCAGAGAGAGAAGGGGAAAGGCAGGAGCATAGGTTTGAGAATAGAGACTCTTAACGTTGGCACAATGACAGGGAAAGGCAGAGAGCTGGCAGACATGATGGAGAGAAGGAAGTTAGATGTACTGTGTGTGCAGGAGACGAGGTGGAAGGGCAGCAAAGCACTTAGTATTGGAGGAGGATACAAATTGTTCTACCATGGTGTGGATAGGAAGAGAAACGGGGTAGGAGTGATCCTGAAGGGGGAGTTTGTAAACAGTGTTCTAGAGGTGACAAAAGAGTCTCAGACAGGGTGATGAGCCTACAGCTAGAAATCAAAGGGATGATAGTCATTTGGTATGCTCCACAAGTTGGCGGTGAGTTAGAAGAAAGGGAGAGATTCTGGCGTGAGTTTGATGAGGTCATAGAGAGTATCCCCAGAGAAAAGAGACTAGTTGTTGGAGCAGACTTTAATGGGCATATTGGTGGGGGCACCAGAGGTGATGAGGAGGAGATGGGCAGGTTTGGTGTAAAGGAAAGGAATCTAGAAGGACAGATGGTGGTGGAATTTGCTAAGAGGATGGAAATGGCTGTAGTCAACATCTACTTCCAGAAGAGAGAGGAACACAGAGTGACATACAAGAGTGGTGGTAGGAGTACACAGGTGGACTACATCCTATGTAGACAAGGTCATGTGAGAGAGGTTAGTGACTGCGAAGTGGTGGTAGGAGAGAGTGTAGCCAGACAGCACCGAATGGTGGTGTGTTAGATGACTCTGGAGGTCAGGAAGAAGAAGAGAGGGAAGACAGAAAAGAAGACCAAGTGGTGGAAGCTAAAGAATGAAGAAACTTGTGAGGAATTCAGGCAGAAGTGGAGACAGGTTCTGGGTGGTCAGGATGAGCTTCCAGATGACTGGGAAACTACAGCAGAGGTTATCAGGGAAACAGGTAGGAAGGTGCTAGGTGTGTCTTCTGGAAGGAGGAAAGAAGGTAAAGACACTTGGTGGTGGAATGAGGAAGTACAGGAATGCATCCAGAAGAAGAGGTTGGCTAAAAGGAAGTGGGATGTAGAAAGGACTGAGGAAAGTAGACAGGAGTACAAGAAAGTGCAGCGTAGAGTGAAGAGGGAGATGGCAAAGGCCAAACAGAAAGCGTACGACAGGTTAAACACAAAGGAAGGAGAGAAGGACTTGTAAAGGCTAGCCAGACAGAGAGATAGAGATGGGAAGGATGTGCAACAGATAAGGGTGATTAAGGACAGAGATGGAAAGGTGCTAACAACCCAGGAGAGTGTGCAGAAAAGATGGAAGGAGTATTTTGAGGAGCTGATGAACGAGGAAAATGACAGGGAAAGAAGGGAGGAAGATGTAGATGTTGTGGAGCAGGACATAGCAGAGATTGGAAAGGATGAGGTTAGGAAGGCTCTGAAAAGGATGAAGAGTGGAAAGGCTGTTGGTCCTGATGACGTACCTGTGGAGGTGTGGAAGTGCTTAGGAGAGACAGCAGTGGAGTTTTTAACCAGTTTGTTCAACAGGATTCTAGAGAGTGAGAAGATGCCTGAGGAATGGAGGAGAAGTGTTCTAGTTCCGATCTTTAAGAACAAGGGTGACACGCAGAACTGCAGCAACTATAGAGGAATAAAGTTGATGAGCCACACAATGAAGCTGTGGGAAAGAGTAGTGGAAGCCAGGCTTAGGAAGAAGGTGGAGATTTGTGAGCAGCAGTACGGATTCATGCCCCGTAAGAGCACCACTGATGCCATTTTTCTTTGAGAATGTTGATGGAAAAGTACAGAGATGGTCAGAAGGAGCTGAATTGTGCCTTTGTAGATTTAGAGAAGGAGTCGGACAGGGTGCCGAGGGAGGAGCTGTGGTACTGTATGAGGTCGACAGGAGTGGCAGAGAAGTACGTCAGAGTAGTTCAGGACATGTATGAGAGAAGTATGACGGTGGTGAGGTGTGCTGTAGGTCAGACAGAGGAGTTCAAGGTGGAGGTGGGACTACACCAAGGATCAGCTTTGAGTCCCTTCTTGTTTGCTATGCTGATGGACAGGCTGACAGATGAGGTCAGACAGGAATCTCCCTGGACAATGATGTTTGCGGATGACATTGTGATTTGCAGTGAGAGTAGAGAGCAGGTGGAGGAACAGCTAGAGAGGTGGAAGTTTGCTCTGGAAAGAAGAGGCATGAAAGTCAGTTGTAGTAAGACAGAATACATGTGTCTGAACGAGAGGGATCAAGGTAGAAATGTTAGGTTACAGGGGGCTGAGGTGAAGAAGGTGCAGGAGTTCTGAACAACAGTTCAGTGTGATGGAGAGTGTGGAAAAGAGGTGAAGAGGCGAGTGCAGGAAGGTTGGAGCGGGTGGAGGAAAATGTCAGGAGTGTTGTGTGACAGAAGAGTGTCAGCAAGACTCAAAGGAAAGGTGTACAAGACAGTGGTGAGACCAGCTCTGCTCTGTGGGATAGAGACGGTAGCAGTGAGAAAGAGAGGTTCTCCTTAGGAGTGACCAATATCAAAATGGTGTGCTTATTAAGTATATTTATGCTACCATTCAACTTATGTGTAAATATGTTGTTGACGTTTTGGCTTAAAACTCCATAATGCTCACAACTAATATATTTTTTCCCACGATCTCTGGTCTCACTTCCTGTTCTGCCCATATATGGCTGATTCTTACTCTCTGCATCTCTGCACTCTACTCTCTGCCTGTTCTGTCTCACCTGTGCACCAGTCTATATATGCAGGTCTGCTTATTAGCCCTTTCATGCATGAATTATGAAAGTTTTTCTCTCAATGTGTTCTTCACCTGTCCACTTAGGTGAAAAGTTTTTTTTTACTTGCAACTCACAATGAGTTCTTCACCTGTCCACTTAGGTGGACTGCATGAATTTAAACACAGTTTTAAATGGAATTCAGCTGCATGGTCTGGTTTACTGAGTTGTGCATCATTTCACTAAGTCTGTCTTGTATGAAAATTGCCAAAGCACCCAGGGCACAAAGCCACAGCTGTCCACCCACAATTTCCCCAAGGGGATCAATAAAGTATTTATTATTATTATTTCTTGGAAACTGCTCTGCGCTTCAAAGGAGGTGGAGTAATGCTGGGTCTTCCTCGTCGTGCTCGTCTCAATGGTACCTGCGTTTATTAGTGCACGAGCTACAGCTAATGTCTTTAAGTTAATATGGAGTCCAGTTAGTTATTGGAGGCTCTGGTACACTTGTAGGAAATTCCAGTCCTGGACTATCGAGCGTTGAGTCAAGACCTCAGAGAAACAGCTGACTTATGCTTGCCCATAAACATTTAAAACACAGGGATTTGGAAGTCTATCCTTTGGTCCGAGACCAAACCTACGCTGTCTCGGCACATAGATGCTGCTTTTGTTTTTAAAAGTAAGGGAGAGGTCTACAACCCTATCTCACTGATTTGTTGCTTCAGCCACAGAAAACGGAGTCATGAAGAGCAAGGTTTTATCATGTTGTTTTTGTTATTTTTAAGGGATAATGTGAGGAAACGGAAACCTTTGGTTAATGTGAGAAAAAATCTAGTCTGATTTGAATAACTTCTGCAGCAGCGATACACAAATGTAACCATTAACTCTCCTTATATATTCAGTAACAGTTACAGACTCAAATCCCTCAAAATTCTGTATGGAAATTATTTTGAATTTTGAACTTTAGTAGAAAGTAGAAAAACTACTTATATGTTGGGTGTTTGTTTGTCATTTTCACAGAATAAACACAACCAGATCAGTCAGACTAAAATCCGTGTGGCCTCCACTCTTCTCTTCATCCTTGCTGGCTGCATCCTCTTTGTCACCATCCCTGCAGTAATCTTCAAACACATTGAAGGCTGGACGGCTCTGGAGTCCACATATTTTGTTGTCATTACTTTGACAACAGTTGGAATAGGTGACTATGTGGCAGGTAAGAACCTTTTATTAGTCTTAGTTAAAATGTACTTGAATTGAAGGTCCTGGAATGCTGTCTGCGCAGTTAGAATTATTTTCTGTTATAATTTAGATGTAACCCAAGTAAATACAAAAGGCAATATTTAAATGGCCCTATGTGTAAGAGTAATTGCCCCCTCTTGCTAAATCATAAATGAATTGTAATCAATCACATTTTTTCAAAAGCTGAGTTTACTTTCACTTGTCACACCCAGTCCTGATTACTGCCAGACCTGTTAAATCAAGAAATCACAATAATAGAAGCTGTCTGACAAAGTGAAGCATACTAAAATATCCCAAATAGCAACACATCAAGCTGTAATCTAAATAAACAGACAAAAAACAAAACTAAATGACACCAATCAGTCTGGATAGGGTTACAAAGCCATGTCTTAGGCTTTGAGACTCCAGCAAATCATGGTGAGAGCCATTAAATCCAAACAGTAGTGAACCTTCCCAGGAAAGGCCAGCCTACAATGATTAATTTATTGGCACAGTGATGAAGATCATTAAAGAACACAGAACAACATTTAAAGAACTGCAGACCTTACTTGCCTTAGTTAATGTTAGTGTTCATAACTCAGCAAAAAGAAAGAGGCTGGGCAAAAATGGCATCCAAAGGAGAGTTCCAAGGCAAAAACCACTGCTGACCAAAAGGAACACAAAGGCTCATCTGTTAATTATGCTCAAGACTGTTATTTACACTGCTCAAAAAAATAAAGGGAACACTTAAACAACACAATGTAACTCCAAGTCAATCACACTTCTGAGTAATCAAAAAGCTTACTTAGGAAGCCACACTGATTGACAATCAGTTTCACATGCTGTTGTGCAAATGGAATAGACAACAGGTGGAAATTATAGGCAATTAACAAGACACCCCCAATAAAGGAGTGGTTCTGCAGGTAGTGACCAGAGACCACTTCTCAGTTCCTATGCTTTCTGACTGATGTTTTGCTCACTTTTGAATGCTAGTGGTCCTTTCACGTGTAAATAAAGCCTTTCTATTTCAATTTGCTTTGAGTCTCTTCTCTGGCAATGGAGTCCCACCCTAGATTTGTGACAGAACTATCTGGCCACAAGACGGACTCTGCCAGAGACCAGGCCTGGAAGGGACAGGTAGAGGGCACCCTAGCAGACATCGGAACCCGTCTAGAGACCCTATCCACAGCTATTCAGGGTTTGGGCGAGAATTATCACAAACTTGCGTCCCGTGAGGCACAGGCACCCTCGGCTCCTGAACCAGCGTTCTCTCCTTTGCCTCTCCCTCGTGAGCTAGCACTGAGCAAACCGCCCCCTTACAATGGTGACCCAGAGAACTGTAGACCCTTCCTCACCCAATGCTCCATCTATTTCAGTTTTCAACCATCATTTTTTATTTCAGAACAAGCCAAGGTGGGGTTTGTGATTTCTCTGATGACAGGACCTGCCATAGCCTGGGCAACAGCCGAGTGGAGCAGAGCGTCATCCACCTGCTCCTCCTTCAAGACCTTCTCGGAGTAACTGACCAAGATCTTCGACCCCACCAAACCAGATAAAGAGGCTGCCATCAAATTATCCGAGATCAAGCAGGGCTCCAGGTCAGTGGCGGAATCCTCTATTGAACCCTTGCAGCACTATGCGATTGGAATGACTCGGCCCTGTTTACTATGTTCTACAAAGGATTAACCGAGAAAGTAAAAGATGAGTTGGCGGCTCGGGAGCTCCCTGAGCGGTTAGATGGTTTGGTAGATCTGGCTATTCGCATTGACCGTAGGATCAGTGAGCGAGTACGGGAGAGCCTGCAGACCCATCCTCCTCCTCATCGTTCATACTCTCACGCTTCCGTCTCCCGTAGTCCAGCCCCTGTCTCCTCCACTCCCTCATCTGAGCCTGCCACACCAGAACCGATGCAGGTGGGGCGGACCCCGCTCAGTGTGGCGGAGCGACAACGACGCATGCAGAATAATCTGTGTCTCTACTGCGGGGGTTCCTCACATGGTGTTGCCTCTTGCCCAGTAAAAGCCAGGGCTCAGCAGCCGGCTGGGGGGGCGCTGCTGAGCCGCACCCTGAACAACACCTATATGTCAAAGCCGAGAAATGTCAGTTCCATGCCTAGACTGTCTCCTTCTCAGGATTTGTCGTGTCTCCTGGACAGATTCGCATGGACCCAGCTAAAATACAGGCGGTACAGGATTGGCCGGGTTCCTGAGTCCCGTAAGGCCCTACAACGTTTTCTTGGATTTGCTAACTTCTACAGAAAGTTTATCCGCAATTACAGCCAGATCGCCAGCCCTCTCCATGCCCTGACCTCCGTCAAGACCCGGTTTTCCTGGACTCCAGAAGCCCAACAAGCTTTCGACCTCCTGAAGGACCGATTCTTGTCAGCTCCTATCCTGGTCCTCCCTGACCCTGACCGCCAATTTGTGTTGGAAGTTGACGCCTCGGGCCAGGGAGTAGGAGCAGTGCTCTCACAGAGGTCCAAAGATGACGGTAAAATGCACCCTTGTGCTTTCTTTTTTCAGACGCATGACACTAGCAGAGCGCAATTACAGTATTGGAGACCGGTAGCTCCTTGCCACAAAATTGGCACTGGAGGAATGGCGCCACTGGTTAGAGGGCACTGATCAGCCATTCCTCGTTGGGACAGATCATAAGAACCTGGACTGCAGTGGACTGCCAAACGACTCAACGCTCGGCAAGCCAGAGAGAAGGGAGAAGGAGTCGACTGTCCCATCTGCACAGACGTCGGTTCGACGTTGACACCTGGCCTGGAGGAGGGCCCGTGCAGCCCTTGTCCAAACTGTCCACACATATGAGACGCGGGCCAATCGACCACGTCGGCCTGCTTCTCCTTACAGAGTCGGTCAGCGGGTGTGGCTTTCCTCCTCAGACATTCCATTGCGAGTGGACAATTGCAAACTGGCTCCCATGTTCATTAGACCTTTTCCCATCACCAAGGTGATCAACCCGGTGGCAGTCCGTCTGCGTCACCCCAGACCGCTTCGCATTCACCCGACCTTTTATGTTTCCCGGTTGAAGCCAGAAGTTGTGAGTGACCTAGTGCCCACCTCTGGGCCCCCTCCTCCCGTCCGGCTCATTGATGGTGGCCCTGCCTTCACGGTGCGGCGCCTCATCCGTTCCCGCCGCCATGGTCGGGGTCTGCAGTACTTGGTGGACTGGGAAGGCTACGGTCCTGAGGAGCGCTCCTGGGTTCCTTCGCGCTTCATTCTGGATCCTGACCTCATTGCGCAGTTCCATCGTGCTCATCCTGACCAGCCTGGTGGGCTGCCGTGAGTCGTCCCTGGAGGGGGGGTACTGTCACGATTCTACCTGTCTGCCCTACATGTTGTTCAATTCAATTCAATTCAATTTTATTTGTAGAGCGCTTTTTACAATTGACATTGTCACAAAGCAGCTTTACACAACCATAGAACAGTACATGAACAGTGAATGTGTATGAATCATAATAATCAGATTGTCCCTGATGAGCAAGCCGAGGGCGACGGTGGCAAGAAAAACTCCCTGAGAAGGCAACAGGAAGAAACCTTGAGAGGAACCAGACTCAACAGGGAACCCATCCTCATATGGGTGATTACATGCTGTGTAGGCAGCAGGCAGTCCAGTATAACAGTTAATGTCTTTAAGTTAATGTAGAGTCCAGTTAGTTATTTGCAGGCAGACTTGTTCCATTCCTGGACTATCGAGTTGAGACCTCCAAGAAACAGCTGCCGACGTCCGCCGAGGCCAAGACCGACTTGTGTGACCAACTCCAGTCTCCAAACGCATCCCATTGGGCAAACGGTGGATCCAGGCAACGAGATCTCCAGCCAGAAATTGGGCATCAGGACGAGTCAGACAGGTCCAGAGGGCAGAGGGTGGAATGACGTGTAGCTCGACAGAGAGACAGGAAGAGGGAAAAGAGAGAGGGAGAGGGAAAGAGAGAGAAGAGGAGAGATGGCAGTTAGTTGTATTCACAGTCAGATAAAGTTTGAGGTGAATGTATATTTAGTGTAGTGCAGCAGGGACTCCGGCAGGACTGATTATGACAGCCTAACTAAAAGGGTGGGCCAGAAGGAAACACAGACATGAGGGCTCCCTGGGATGTAGAGCAACCAAACACTTCACCATCAACAAACCTGAGTGATCAGTGAGAGTTGGGAGCATCTAAACATACCAGTTCACCATAATGCTCTACGTCCATGAGTCCTTCCCAAATCTATTTACAAAAATGTTTGACTAAATAAATAGGTTTTCAGCCTAGACTTAAACACTGAGATTGTGTCTGAGTCCCGAACGCCATTTGGAAGGCTATTCCATAACTTTGGGGCTTTGTAAGAAAAGGCTCTGCCCCCAGCTGTAGTTTTTATGATACAAGATACTTACAGGCAGCCAGCATCCTGATCGAAGTAGGCGTGGTGGATCATAAGACACTAGCAGTTCACTTAGATACTGCGGCGTAAGACCATTGAATGCTTTAAATGTCAAAAGTAGTATTTTCAAATCAATGCGAAATTTCACGGGGAGCCAATGAAGTGTAGATAAGATAGGCCTGATGTGCTCATATCTTCTGGTTCGAGTGAGGACTCTCGCTGCTGCATTCTGAACTAACTGAAGCTTGTTTATGCACCTGGTTGATCAGCAAAATATTCCTTATTTTGGCAATATTTCTGAGGTGAAAGAAAGCTGTCCTGGTGATATTATCTACATGAGCTTCAAATGAAAGACTGGAATCTAGAATCACACCAAGGTCTTTTACTGTTGCACTAGATGTAAAAGAAAGGCCATCCAGAGTTACGGCGTGATCTAAAATCTTGCTTCTAGCTGCAGATGATCCTATAAATAGTACTTCTGTCTTATCAGGCTTTAGCAGAAGGAAGTTAATTAGCATCCAGTCTCGTATATCCTTTACACATTGCTCAACTTTATTAAGCTGTTTGATCTCATCTGTTTTTGATGACATATAACTGTGTGTCGTCAGCATAACAATGAAAGTTAATACCATGCTTACGGATAATGTTGCCCAGAGGAAGCATGCAGAGGGAAAAAAGCAGTGGGCCTAAAACTGAACCCTGTGGAACACCAAACTCCACTGGAGAGCATGTGGAGTAATTGCCATTTAGATCTACATACTGATAACGATCAGTCAAATAGGACCTAAGCCAGGAGAGGGCCGTTCCCCTAATTCCAACAACATTTTCTAGTCTGTGAAGGAGAATACTATGGTCAATAGTGTCAAAAGCTGCACTGAGGTCAGTAGCACAAGCATAGAGACACTACCCTGATCAGAGGCCAATAGGAGGTCATTTACTACTTTAACAAGTGCCGTCTCTGTGCTGTGATAAATCCTGACTGATAGAGTTTGTGTATGTTATTTCTATGAAGATACGAGGATAGCTGCCCAGCTACTCTTTTCGAGAATCTTTGAGATAAAGGAGAGGTTTGATATCGGCCTGTAATTGGACAGCTGACAAGGGTCGAGATCAGGTTTCTTGATTAGCGGTTTAATAACTGCTAATTTAAAACACTTTGGGACATAGTGTTTGAGGAATTTATGATTGTCAGCAGGGGTTCTATTATTTCTGTTTTAGAAAGTGTGTCGGTATAGGGTCTAATGTACAGGTTAAAGATTTTGCAGAAGAGATGAGTGAAATTAGTTCATTCTCTTCAAGAGGAGTAAAGTAATCTAGGTACTGATCTGCTGTGGTTAGCTCGTCACCTGTGTCAACTAAATTGTCTGGTTTCAAAGCTTGAATTTTCTGCCTTATATTTACAATTTTGTTGTTGAAAAAGTTCATGAAGTCCTCACTACTGCCCAACGTTGTTGTGGAGGTATCTGCAGTGGTCTTCTTTCTAGTTAATTTGGCTACTGTATTAAATAAAAATCTAGGGTTATTTTTGTTGTTTTCTATGAGAGTGGAGAGATACGTTGATCTAGCTGCACTAAGAGCTTTTTTATAGTTCAGGATGCGCTCTTTCCATGCTATCTGAAATACTAACAATTTAGTTTGGCGCCATTTACGTTCTAACTTTCGAGCAGTCTGTTTTAAGGCGCGTGTGCCATCGTTATACCAGGGAGCAAGTTTCTTATCTCTAATTACTTTTCTTTTAACTGGAGCTACATTATCTAAGGTATAACGTTTCTTATACTTAAACCGAAGGGTATTATTAAATTTAAGGTGCAACCCGCTTTATGAGTGGGTCCTACTAGACACTGATCTACTCCTAGCGAGTCCAATATGGACATAAATGCTGTTCTCAGAGGGTCTTCTGGATTCTCAAAGTGAATATTAAAATCTCCAGCAATTAACGCTTTGTCTACAGAAACAACTAGGTTAGAAAGGAAATCTGCAAATTCACAAAGAAATTCAGAGTAGGGCCCTGGGGGTCTGTAAATGATAATTAGCGGGATCGGCTGAGCAGACTTTATATTTTTATCTACACTTGTTATGTTACTATAGAGACATCAAAAGCTTTAAATTTGTGTACATGCTTTTGTATGATAGTCAGATTGTCATTGTAAATAACTGTGACACATTGTAAATAACTGTGACACCTCCTCCTCTACCTCCTCTGTATACCCGTTGCCGAATCTGCCTGATGAGCTGCCTGCTCCTTGAGTTACATGAGTTTTTCTCTCCTGTTCTGACCCCTACTCTGTTTGTGCTTGGACCTCCCTGTGTTTTGACCTGGACTGTTCTCTGTTGTGGATTTTGGATTTTCCTTCGATTGGCTTGCTGTGTATGACCTGGATCGCATTCTGTTTTGGATTTTGGATTTCCCTTGGAACTATTTTCTGTGTATGACCTGGACTGTGTTTTGACCTCAGCTGCTCTGCCTTAGCACCTGGTGTACTCTGTGTATGATCTGGACTGCCCCTGGACACCTGATTTCTGGTCTGCCCTCGCAACTCTGGTGTAGTGCTACTGCTGACATTATCTCTCGCCAGTTTATCTCCTCAGCCTCTGCAACGCCCTAGATTTGTGACAGGATAATTCAGTAGGTAGTCAGTGCATATGTGAATTTATGGCAGTGATGGCTTTTGGGAAAACGTTGTTCTTGAGTCTGTTTGTCCTCGTTCTGTGGCACCTGTAGCGCCTTCCTGAGGGTAACAGGTTGAACAGTCCAGAAGCTGGATGGGAACTGTCCTTAATGATATTCTCCACTCTGCTGAGGCAGCAGGAGGTGTAAATGTCCGACAGGGAGGGGAGAGGGCAGCCTATGATCTTTTGTGCTGATTTACCTACTCTCTGAAGCCTCCCTCTGTCTAACCCTAACCCTGTCTGATGATGCTATGGACTGGCCTGCCCGTTCCCCAAACCTGAATCCAATTGAGCACATCTGGGACATCATGTGTCGCTCCATCCACCAACGCCACGTTGCACCACAGACTGTCCAGGAGTTGGCGGATGCTTTAGTCCAGGTCTGGGAGGAGATCCCTCAGGAGACCATTTGCCACCTCATCAGGAGCATGCCCAGGCGTTGTAGGGAGGTCATACAGGCACGTGGAGGCCACACACACTACTGAGCCTCATTTTGACTTGTTTTAAGGACATTACATCAAAGTTGGATCAGCCTGTAGTGTGTTTTTCCACACGTGACTCCAAATCCAGACCTCCATGGGTTAATAAATTTTGTTTCCATTGATAATTTTTGTGTGATTTTGTTGTCAGCACATTGAACTATGAAAACAATAAAGTATTTAATAAGAATATTTAATTGAGTCAGATCTAGGTTGTGTTATTTTAGTGTTTCCTTTATTTTTTTGAGCAGTGTATATGAATATTGTGTGGACTGAAGTTGAAATTACAAAGTTTAACCTTTTGGAAGGTGTGTGGATGTTTGCCTTTGTGAATTTCTGTAGTAGGGTACCTCTTCAGTTAGCCAAGGCTGTGTCTTCTGTGATGTGTAACTACTACTAAACTGTATATAACTGATGTATTATCTGTGTATAAGGCTTTATTGTAGAAGAAAAGGAAAACATCTCAACTCAACTCTATCTAATTTTGTCATTTATTACTAGCCCATACAGGTTACATTGTTCACTATATTTTACAGTATGAGAAGGCACTGATAAATTGATAGATTGATAGAATGAATATGGAGTGTCTTGCTCAAGGACTGAGACTGGGTTTGAACCAGTAACATTTTGCATCTCAGGCCAATGCTCTAAAAATGATGATTAAATGTAGAAATGAAAACATAATCACAGCTAGAGAAGGAACCAAATTACTAGAAGACGCACCCTTCGGACCAGCTGAAACAAGACCCTAGAGTACCAGTTAATTGGCCTGGCAGCTTATTCCCCGGGAGCCCCACTCAGACACCTAGCCATCTTCTTCTTCAGTTGTGGAAAACAAGTTAGGAAGCAAATCAATCTCATCACTACTCTTATTCTGCAACACTCCCTGTTTCATCATTACCACCTGTAATGTCTGTTTCACTACTACTCTAAGCATTACTGATCCCAGCACAGGGATACAGCAGCAAAGAATGAACCCTATTAACTTTGCCTTAAATTTCACCAACTTGTGGTGTGACAAAATCTCTACAGGACAGCCCACTGTCAATGCTGATGTTTTCTCATACATCAGATGTACTGCAGCCAAATGGTGATAAAAACCTGGTAGCACAATCTCCACTGGTGTTATCGAGACAGAATAGTAAGCTGTAGGCTGCAAATATGAACCAACACCTGTCATTTTGGCCAACATCCCACAGGCATTGTTTTCTTGATATGATACTAACAACAGGAATGGTTTCTCATAGTCTGGGAGAGTCAATGCCAGAGCCTGTTTAATTGCCAAATAGCCTTTGGGGATCCAAGGGACCTTTCCCTGTAGACTTCCAACAGTCATTCCCAAAAAAGTTAGCATTTTCATTTACTGTGGTCCGTTTGGTGGTCTTGGCCGCCGCCTTCAAATGTGCAGGCGACACAGCACGTATTCTTTCTTTCTTTAATCAACCTACTCAGTTACTCAACTTGATCCTTACAGTACTTTCAATGAAGCCTTATGACTGTGTTCACCTAGCATAGCCAGCAGGGTCACGGAGTCTCTTGTGATATGTCTCCAAGTCTGTTTCACATAAGATAATGTCATTCACAAATTAGATGACAGTACTGTACCTTACCTGTCAATCCCTCCAAAACTTTGTAAAACACAGATGGGCTGATCTACAGGCCAATAGGAGCTCTGCTATATGTTAGAAATTGATCCTTGTACTGGAATGCAAAGAGGTGCCTGCTGTTATCACTTAGGGGCACACGGAAAAATGGAAATCATTTGGCGTTAAGTTCATTTAACAACAATGTGTGTGAATTGGGAACTGGAAAATCCTCTATAACCTAGTTTAAGTCATGCACCAGTCGATACCCTGATCAGCTTGACTTTCTTCAGTCAATCTGCCCACCTACATCCAACAGGTCTTGTATCACTGGCTCAATGCCAGCCTTTCTACCAGGTTTCAGTGGACATTGTAGTTTCCAAGGTGGTCTATAGTCTGGTTATAACTTCACTTGCACCAGTTGTGCCAACATGATAAATGGATAGGCCCAGCCCAAAGCACAGATAGACATCTTTAGAAAAGAACTCACACTGTGATATGTGAAAACTGTCCTTGATTTTAAATTCTAGATACAGATCATTGCCCACCACCATACAGTTCCCTGTCCCCAAGTCAATACTTCATCTCCTTATCCTGTGCCACCATCAGTTGGTGTTTTATGGCATGAATTCCCCTGTCGGGGTGCACATAATGACACATTTCAGCTTGAACAAAGCATCACGTCAAAGCAGATTTACAGGAATCTGGTCCAATATCAACACTTGCAACAGTTTTGTCCCTAAAATTGCAGGGGAATAGCTTTTCAAATGAGAATCAATTGCTTCATCCCTGGGAATCTGATAATCCAAACAGATCTTTGGAGGTGACCTGCATCAGAATGATTCACACAGGTGTATGCTGCACCTGAATCTGCCATCATTTAAATGGTTTTACCAGTTCCAACTACTGTACCATTGACTCTGCATCAGGGTGGGAAAATTATGTCACTTTTGTCTGTGTTGTTCCAGTAACTGCCAGTTGGCACCGTCCTAGATTCCCTTGTTGATTATCAGAGCCTCACTAGTAGCCATCACAAGGACCCCGTCAAGCAATCGTAGGGCCCTGCCCCATCTCTAGTTATTCTCTACACCTTAAGCTCCAACGTCTTTTCCTTCACCCTCCTGTTCATCCACGTCACTACACCTCTGTTCATATTTATTTATTTGTTCCTGCTTCATGCAGTGCCCCCACAAACTTATCACCTTATCGACTCACTTGCACATCTGGGATTCCACTCAGAAGGCTTTGATTCCTTACAATAAATAGTAGGTAACTCTATTATCTCATCTAATTCTTTCTCCCCTCATTTAGCAGCATTTGATAGAATAAAACTAACATAAATTGAAAAAAATACAGTTAGTCCAAACTTTTCTTGCCAGTGTTTGTCCCACCTTCTCCTTCAGTGTTTTTTCTTTATTTTTATTATTTTTAATCCTCTGCAATAATATTGAATACATGCAAACAAACAAACACGGAAATATGTAAATAAAGAGTGTTTTAGATTTTTGATTTATCAAAGTAGCCACCCTTTGCTTAGATGAAAGCTTTGCACACTCTTGGCATTCTCTCAGTCAGGCTTATGATGTAGTCACCTGGAATTCGCTTTCCAACAATCTCGAAAGAGTTTCCTGATATTTTGAATACCCTGAATATTATGAATTCATCCTATTTCATTTACCATTAAGATAAAGCATTACCATCACTTTCTACAGACCCTAACTTTCCTGGTGTGACCTTAAATAAATGTCAAATGGAGTAATTGATTATTGCTTTTTTAAAGTAGAGAACATTTTTGGACTGGGTTGGCAGTATCTCCATCTTTAAAAGTGATTACTAACAATACTACACAGCAAATATGTGGATTTCTTACCCTTCCTTCATCTCTCTTTTTTTTTTTTAATTAGGGGGAGACCGGAGGATTGAGTACCGAAAGTGGTATAGGCCACTTGTGTGGTTCTGGATCCTGGGCGGTCTGGCCTATTTTGCTGCTGTGCTGAACATGATTGGTGACTGGCTGAGGGTACTGTCCAGAAAGACAAAAGAAGAGGTATGCTCACATACGAAATACTTAATGCTTATTATCATACTCTTGACCAAGCTAGCAAACACTGTGGCACGACACAAGGCTACGATAAACATATTATTGTATTTTATTACAAATATATATTTTTTATTATTTTGTTTATGATTTCATGAATTAAATGTCTTTACTTGTAAGATTATAGACCAAATTATAGTTTATTATAGATAAACACCGCCTTCTAGAAAGAAGGCGGTGTTTGTAGGTTGCGCCCGCATTATATTCAGTTATTAACACTCTCATAGCAAGTCCTGGCTGTTCTTGTGTGGACATTGCATGTTGCATTACATTACAAAATAACAGAGAGTTTTATATAAATAAGATAAATTGTAATAATAGAGTACTTGCACTTTTACTTGTTTATTGTAGTATATAATGCCTATCCAATTAAAAAGTCACACTCAGAACAGCTTCTGCAGTGTCATAATGTTTATTCCTGTCCAGAGTTGAATTCATTTTTTTGTCAAGTTCTTGTATTGATAATGGGAGAGTCAGACTGCTGCACAAAGTATTCTCCAACACATCCCAAAGATTCTTAATGGGGTTAAGGTCTGGACTGGTCAAAATTCATGCTTCCTGAATCACATTTTGACCCTCCTGGCTTTATCATCTTGGAAATTCCCTGTGGGATCAAGGAAGAAGAAATCCATGAAAGGAATAATCTGGTCATTCAGTATATTCAGGTAGTCAGCTGACCTTATTCTTTGGACACATAATGTTGCTGAACCTAGACCTGAACAACTGCAGCAACCCCAGATCATAGCACTGCTCCCACAGGATTGTACGGTAGGCACAAGGCATGATGGTGCATCACTTCACCTGCCTCTCTTCTTACCTTGATGCTCCCATCACTTTGGAACAAGGCGAATCTGGACTCATCAGACCACATGACCTTCTTCGATTGAACAGTTCTTAACCCAGTTTTAGTAGTTTTAATAATCTCCTTAGATGTTTTCTTTGCTTGATGCATGTCAATAATTTGACCCTTCTGAAACATCTTCAGACATGGTTGTTCAACACATGAGAAGCTACTCACTGCATCAGTTAGGGTTAAAAATAATCATCCATGCATTAATTATTAAATAAAAGGCTCTTACCTATTTGCTTAGTTAAATGAAGGTGGTCACTTTTTTGGGGAGGGACAGTGGCAGTGTATATTACTGGTGCCATATGTTGTTGTATTAGCATCATTTTACACATATATAGTGAAAATAACTTACTGATTTTTTTGTTTGCCTAAGGTTGGTGAGATCAAGGCTCATGCAGCAGAATGGAAAGCAAATGTGCAAGCAGAGCTCCGGGAGACACGTCGGCGTATGAGTGTTGAGGTCCATGACAAGCTGCAGCGTGCTGCCACCATCAGGAGCATGGAGAGACGACAGCTGGGCCTGGACCAACGTGCCGTGTCACTGGATATTCTTTCCCCAGAGCGCCGTGCCATTTTCAACAGCCTTGACACAAACAGCTATAAAACCTCTTCCCAGGAGAGCATTGACACCAAGCTGAACAACCTCAGGCTGCGAGAGGCTGAGCAGTGCGACCAGCAGTCCAACCACCAGACCACATCTGAGGACAACATTTTCAACCGCCTTGGCACTGTCACTAAGCTGGCCAAGCGAAACAGGAATCGGGATCTGAAGAAGAACATTCCAAATGAGGCTCAGCGACCTCACAGTGAAGCCTACGGCTACAGCACGCCCACTTTTGACTGCAGCACACTCACTACAGAGCAAGGAAAAATAAAGGATGAAGGAGAAGATGAGAATGAAGCCAAAGAGTGCAACACTAGCTTGTATGATATACCACTTTTTATGGAAGCATGTAAGCCAGAGAATGGGTTTATGCAAGGAGCAGACCAAAGAGAATGAAAATGAGAAAACTCATGAGAAAACGAAAGAACTACATGTTAAGATGGGTCCTTAGTGTGTACTGTGAAGTTTAGAATACCATATTTAGTGCCTTAGTTCTCCCTTCTTTCACTGTGTGCTTATACAGGGACAATATTTGTTCTTTTGTGCAATATACCATAACTTTTACACATTCACTGTGCACTATGGACACCCATTCTCTAGTATAAATGCAAGACCTCATATAGTTTCTGCAGTTGTGCTATGCCAAATAATAATTAAACATATTAAAAACAACATAGGTCTAAATTCTTCAGCTTTGACCATTATTTTCCTCAGTGATGGGAATATCTAATAAAACTAATGTCATTTCTGATATTCAGATAATTTTAAAAAGTGATGTTATGGCTTGGGGAGGTATATGTTAGCGCATATTACATTGAACTGCTCTTGTCTTACAAGCCCTCACCAAAGTTTGTGAATCCTTTACAGCAGTTTTGATTACTAGAAATATTTAGTAGGTGCCATTGTTGGTGGGATATTTCCTTAATGTTGTAGCTTTTTTAAATGTTTTTGCCCTTTTTTTATTCTAAAGGGTTCACACACTTTCAAGTATTCTGTTTATAAAATGGTAAATCTAACAGTGTGACAGCTTTTGTTGCATAAAGGACACACCAAAACTATACTAAAAGTACTTTTACATAATACATCCAAAAAATAATAATGGTCTGGGTGATTCAGATATTTTACAACTAAATCCAAGTTTCAATATATGTGAGATTATCCTAGAACATATAGAGGTTGTTTGATGTAACACATCTAAGATGTGTTTGATGTGCTGGAGAAAATTACAATACACGTGAGAGTAAAGTAGAAGACTGGAAGAACTTTGAATGAGGCTGACATGGACATGAACATGCACACTAACTCTTGACTTGGTGCTGTGACTCTACACGTGGCTCATGTCAGACTATAAGTAAGACATAATATATTCAATTAAAATAGAGTCACACTCTTAAATACTATGTGGAAGAGTAAAATAGTAACGTGAGCAAAGCTATATTTACATGTAACACTTTCGCTAAATGTTTGTTATCAGACTACATGTTGCCTACTGCAAGTCATTGTTTAAAATGTGCATTTAAATGTGAATTAAAACGACTAAAAACGCACAACGTGTTTTCTGTGCATGGTCCCAAAACTCAGAAGCTGTCTCAGTACATTGTTCAAAAATACCTAGATTACAACCTTGTTGAACAAAATCTCAAAAATCTCAGGGGTCATTGTCCATGTTCTTGATATTGTTTATGTGCAACATTCACCCTTTGAGAGGATGATGGACAGTGACTGCATCTGTGCTCTATGACAATAAATTAACAGAATGGAAGATAAGAAAGACTGCTTAATACTTACTGAAATAGTGATGAATGACAACAGGACATTTTGGAGCTTGGTAGGTTCTAACCCTCAACGTGATGATGCACAGAAGAATGGAAATTATCTCTGGAGAACATCAGATGACACAATCTGCAATCCTGCAAATACGTTTTGACTATTTGAATGGAGTTTAGAGATTTTTAACCGACAGCAGCACGTGACTGTCTTAAGTCAGACATGCAACAGATGCAGCTTTCAGTCATGGTAGTGGCTGCTTGAATGAATATTAATATGCTTGAAGTCAATGTTACCACATATTGGTAAATGTAAACTGTATTACAATGATTTTTTGATGATACATTGTCAATTCACATACACTGTCCCATCATGTTATCTATGAATGCACTGTCTGAGATCTACTGTTCATCATTAAGTGAAGCTGTAAGCTGTGTAGCAAAAGCAAGGAATGTGTTTTTAAAAAAAAGCTTCAAAGAACTACAAAAATGTTGAACCTTAAAAGAAAATCAAGACATGGAACAAAAAAGGCATGCTATATTGCAAATCTATTATAATGTATATGGTGTTAATTGTTTACCACCATAAGCTTCAAAGGATGATGCTTACCATGGCATTTTGGTTTTTCGAGTACCTGTGTTAAGGCACGAACAGCACATGTTCTGTACTTGGAGATTATTCACAGTGTCATGTGCAACCATTACACTAAATGTAGTGATTGCTTTTTGCAAAAATAAAGATCACTGAATGAAATGTTATTTTTAAGTGTGTGGCAGTGCTTATCTAGGTCTCATGTAGGTCACTACATGACCATGCTCTCTCTACGTTTACCATACTGAGAGCTAAGGGTAAAAGCGGTATTTGTATCTGTTGGTTCTGGCCTGTAGCTGCTTAAAGAGAGAACCAGAAGGCAGCACCCTGAGTGTAGGGGATGGGAACTGTCCAGCAGGATCGGATTAATTGTATTTTGTTAAATAGTTGTTCTCTATCAGTGTCAGACAGGCTGCCTAATGGCATTCCAGTGATTTTACTACTTTTCATTACGTTTAATGAGCTTTTTTATTTAACACTAAGTGAACCAAACGAACAGGTAAAAGAAAATGTAAAACACTGACATTGGACACTTCCAATGAAAGCTCTGTGAAACAATGTCATCAAAGTTCTGTCCTTTGGAGGCTAAAAAGTTTTCTTGCACAGTATTTAGCATTTTTGTATTTTGGACAAATGACAGTATGTTGTCAATTATGATGCCCAAGTGCCAAAGGACTCCTTGGATTATACCTAAAATCAATACACATATCCTTGGTTTTGGTTTAGAAGTGTGAATATCACATGAAGACGATCACCTCATCTGCACACAATTTTCAAACCTGTAGTTTTGATCCTAGTATGCAGTGTGGACCAACCTAGATAAGCCCTCTTTAGCTCTCCCTCCTCTGTTTTCAAGCAGCTGTGAAACCAGACTGGCCGGGTGACAGTTTGTGGGAAACTGACTCTCGTCAAATTTATAACCTGGGCCAGAATGGATGATGATAGCAATACTACTACTACTAATAATAATAATAATAATTAGAAAATGCATATGATTGCTCAAAGCAAGCTGTCCCTAATCATTGCACCTTATTCTACTGGAAAATTTAATCATGAAAAGATTTTCAAAACTCTCCAGCAGGTGGCGGTATGGAACCAGGCTTCAGTGTGGTGTACACTTACTCACTGACAGCAGTTGTTTCTATTATCTGGTAGTAGTGTAGGAGATTTCACAACTGTGAACCTTCCAGTTTTTTGAGTTACAAAGGGGAAAACACAAGCCCCTCCTATAGCGCCCCCTAGTGCCAAATCTGCATGGCCACTAGCTAGTATTCAACAAGAATATGCAAAGTTTGATTTGCCTTGTTAATTGTATTGAGGAGCTACATCAATACTCCAGCCAAACATTTCGAACAGGAAATTACAGGATAACAGTAAGAACTGTTGCAGAATGGGTGGTACCATTGAAACTGGGGTATGTACTAAATTTGAAGAAGGTTTGATGCATCATGATGAATAGAAAGTCAAAAGAATGTTTTACATTAAGTTTCATCACTGCAGCATTTCTAGTTTTTAAAAAGTCACTGTTTTTGAGCACTCCCATAGACTTCCCATTAAAAGCAGAAGCTTATCAAAACAATGCCACAATGTATGTGTGCTGCAAACAAAGCTAAAGATGGTTAGACTGAAAAGTGGTGGTAGGGGAGAGTGTAGCCAGACAACACAGGATGGTGGTGTGTAAAGTGACTATGGTGGTAAGGAAGATGAAGAGGACTGAGGCAGAGCAGAGGAAGAAGGGGCAAATGTTGAATCCAATACATATGCTTGGAACATGCAGTTGACAATGCGATAACTGTCCAATGGACAATTGTCCATTAAATGTAGGGAGTCACCATGATATTTTAGTGAGGAATAATAGAATTTAAAATATAAATAGTTGTCTCCCTCTTGTGGTGACTCATCAAACATCACATAAATCACACCAGCTTTGAATTTGTAATTCTCCTTTGTATCACTGGGAGGCACCAACATCCATTATATCTCTACAGCCCACTGGGCAGTGTTTATCCAGTGAAGATGGTCCATCTGATTTGTTTATGAACTCCAACCAAAGGTTAGGAGAACCTTTGCCTCCACCCTTTGGTGCTGCAAAGATATACAATCAATTCCAGTTTATCCCAAAGGAGATCGTGCTAAGGGCCTATGTGGAGTCTGGTAAACCACAGCACACTGGGAAAGCCGCTTCTAAATGTGTAAATGTTCACTGAGGCATTTTAATGTTGAAACAGCTAAAGACGTTCTCAGAGGTGCTGCTGGAAACACACTGATTTGTAGAAAATCAATAAGTATACTGTAGCATGATGCGTTCCCTTAATTAGAATTTCTATTAACCGATTCCATGGTACAGATAAATGAGGACACAGGGGTCCACTTATCTTCAGCTGTGTAGTGCAAATGGTACTTCAGACTGTTATATTACATTTGCAACTGTGGGAATATTCTAATTAACAAGCAGAAAAGTAATGAACCTTTCAGGCATTAATGATGACAAAGGATAATCTTATTTTTTAAAAGATTGTCTTTTATTATTTAAACTTGAGATAAAACATGAATGCAGTTTAATTTATTTTATTACTGTGCACTTACATGGACAATGTGAAGCAAAGAGGGACCATGAGAAAGAAAGTATGAGAAAGCTGACATATAGCGGTTATTCATGGTTCCTGCTGTTATGGTTACAGCTTACATGCATGTTTGTGCAAACTCATCAGTTCATCCATGAATAAAAGTGGATGTTTGTGCCAGTTTTAAAGAGATTCCCTCAATATCTTTTTGAAATTTCAGCTGTTGCTGGTGCATATGAACACTAACATTAAAACATATATTTTACAAAAAAGAACTTTAAACTAACATTAATGGTTGTTGGGAAATGTAGTATTTTAATGTTACCTATTAGTAAAGTGGTATATTTGAACAGTTGTAAATATGAGAATAAATCCACATATTTTTTTTAAATGTGATTGTTCGTTGGCAAATTATATTCAAAATTAATGAAGTTAATCTATGAACAAGTACAAGAAGGTCTCTGATCAGTAGTAGTTTGTAGTTTGATGTTTGATACATGTAGTAATGAAGCTACAGAGACATACAGTATAACCCCACTCTGCAGTTGCCTTCCTTATGCTGAACTATTTAGCTCCTTTCAGCTCCTTGTTTTGGTTTTACAGCCAACAACTTTAATGTCTTACTTCAGTGTTGTGCTCTCATCAGTCAAGCTTCAGCAGCAGCAGACATCTGGTTTTTGGTGATCTGTGAGAATCACTGTAGAACTCTGAAACAGACTGACGATCAATATCAGTACAGTATGTTTTCTACAGAGAACAGTCAGCACTGGAAATCGTGTGCAAAGGCAGTAGATAAACCTAGGCAGTGGCTTCCAGTATTATCAATGTCCTCACAAATGTCCTCTGGTGATTTCTCATGTCGTGAATGTAAAGTTGTCTCTTGAGTTAGAGCCTGACTGTGACGTGACTGCACCGTGGTCCATGTGGAGGCAGACGTTCTATCTGCATCCTGACAGAAGAAGACACTGGTGAGGAGGAGATATGCATTTGTGAGGTCATCATACACACAAGCACATGCTCCTGCATCGCCATGGAAACAAGCATCTCCTGGCAGAGGCCAGATTCTTTTTCTTTCTTTTTTTTTTCCCCTTCTCTCTGCTTTCTGCTTTCCACCGAGGTCTCCACATTTGGCAAGCGAGAGATGTCAAATAAGGAATTTCATTCTAAAACGAGCTAGTCAAAAAACAGAGCCTCCTACTCTCCCAGTGTGATTCATTCCAAAACACTGATGCAAAATTAAAGCCCCACTAATCCCTCCAGACTGTAGAAGAATATACTGATGGATAAGACACAGCTTGCTTTTTATTATTTCCAAAATATACATAAACTGGGGTTTTATGATTCACACTTAAATGGAAAAACACAAGTAGGAGTTCATATAAAAGTAACGATAGCCTAAAAAAAATTCTTTTTAATTTTAGGCTTCACTGGGACTCATCAAACAAATATGGAGCTCAGAGGTAACTTCATATTTTATGTTTCATGTCAGATTACCTGCTTCATTTCCAGGTCAACAAATCGTCAGTCTAGGCAACTAAGCAATCAGCTGCTACACCCAGTGTTATGAGAGGTTTTATTACCTGACACGGCTACTTGCTCCTGGTGTTATTTTTAGATGCAAACCCAAGTGTGAAAGTGCAACACTGGCTCTGTACTGTAGTTTATTGTTATTGTCTACGCAATGTACAGTTTTTACCTTTTATACAACATTGAACCATGGTCGATTTGACTTTTTTGACAGTAGTAAAGCAGTAAAAATACATTCAGATCAAAGTGAAAGCAGAGTAAAGACAATAAGTGGTCAAGTGGTGAATAAAAAAGTTGTAATAATTAAAGTCAGATGCTTCTCAATTAGATTACAATAACAATTACAGCAGTGAGTGTGTGTGAACAGGTCTCAGTCAGCTTTGATAAACCTTCTTCTAGTTGACCTCACAGTCTCCCACGTGCCTTCTGAATAAACTCTAACTGAGAGTTAATGACCGTCTGACCTACCGGAGGCCTGATGCTCCTTCAGTGCAGTATGACATGTGTCCTCTCTGTGCCTCATTCCTTCCATTTCTTAATGATGGGTTTCAGTGTAGTCACACGGAGATTTAAAGACCTGAACATTTTGTTTTATTCACCCTTTAACTTGTGCTTTTTTATAACTTTTTTGTCTTCATGGTTGTGTATTTGTCTAGAATACTAATTGACCAGTAGCTGCACCTTCCAGATCCAGGTGTATTTACACTCCAACCATTCAACCACATTCACTGCACTCTGGTGATCCTCATTTACTGTAACTATAACTAACTGACAGCACCAGTGATGGTTTAGCTGAGTTACTTTATTCACATACATTTTGTTTTATGTTTTTCATTAAATAATATCACTTTATAGAAACTGTTTTCAATTTGACCATGAATCTATGTTGTAAAATATAAAAAGTAAAAACGTCGAAGTGTCTAACGTGAAGACACACCCTATATATTATAAGCAGCACTAGAATACTATGACTATAGTATATGGAATATATGTCTGTTAAAGGGACCGTCCACCCAAATTCCACCCAAAGAGTGAAATAACTGATTTACCACAACACTTAGAAAATTGTTCATCACAGCGCTGTATAAACACTGTCAACCAGTGTGCAGCAAATGTTTTCTATTATACTCAAAGTCAAAGTCTAAGTTAAAATCTTTGACTGTCCAAAATAGATATTGAGTTCATGAAAATATAAAACCTAGAAAAGTATTAAATCCTCATATTTTAATAGCCGCTAATCACCTTAGTGAAATACTTTAATTACTGTATTCATTTTGAGTAAAAACATGTTAGAATACCATAAACGGGTCCATTGGGAATCAGCCATTAATGACAGCAGTTAGTCCTACACACACTCTCCCCGTTAAACGATACAGCACCAACACTCAATGTAATCCATGTTTATCCAGTAGAAATTACTGATGTTGTTTATGTAAAACCCTAAAAGCCCCTTCTAAATTCACCTTTGTGCTCCATGTACTAATGATCACAGGTACACTTGGCACATCATAGCAACAGCTACATTACATATTCAAGCATTTTAAAATTCAGCAATCACAGTGCTTACACTGATTCAGGAGCTAATAGATCGTTGTTCAAGTCGTGCAGGACCACATTGTCTTGACCTTTCAGCTGAGCTTTCAGGATTATTATTTGAGTACAGAATGAATTGTCACTAAGTTAACAAGACAATGGTTCAGTCCAACGTATATGCCAAGGCATCGCAATTTCACGGAGTTTGAAGATTCTCAGAAGATGCTCAAGGTTACCCAGAAATCTCAGTGCTTGTTCCCATTTGGATTCTTAGAATATCACTGCAGGTGTGAAAGCAACATTCAGCTGCTCTTTGTGAGACATGACAGCCTCAGGAGGCTCAAGTTATATGTCGTGTTAAAGTGGTTCTGTCGCCTCTGAGGCAGAGAGAAAAGGGAAACATGGCTATTTGTGAGGTGTTTCTTTCATTTTGATAATATTAACATAATATGTGTGTTGGAATGTTTGTGTGTAAAGGTTAAGAGTGGAAACCACTGTTGGTATGAAAATAACCACACAGACTTGATAGTTTAAAATCTCCAGCGCTCCCAGAAATATAACTTGAAAGGATATTATGTAAAGAGGAAGCCTTTCATCAATTCTGTGCTGAATTCTGGGTAAAAGCTCATGTCACATGGACTGAAGAACAGAGGAAACATTTTAGCTTGTTTTTGAATGAAACAGATTCAGGTTCTCTGTGCCAAAGATGAAAAAGACCATTCCGATTTTTGTCAGTGAAAGGTACAAAAGTCAGCATCAGAGCCGATGGCACGGCTAACCTGCATATGTACAAAGACACCAGAAATAATAAAATTATCATTAATGATTTGTAAAAGTTAAGACTGCTATTAAGACCATAGCAGAGGAGGCTGAGATAACTTGATTTTCTATCCTTGGTATGGGTACTGCCCCACCCCCACCAAATAAAAAGGCTGATATCGCCCCCATTCCACAAACAAATGAACATGAAGCTGTGAGACAAAAATGAAACACTAACTGTGCCAACGTGCTACACACAGTAATACAACCACAAGTGGCTCTTTCCCTTTCTCTTATGTCTTTAGGTGAGCATCACTTCATTCACTGTCACCATGCGCCCCCTGAGACATCTGCAAGTTCCTGTTGCTTAGTAATAATCTTCAGCGCTATGATTAAAGTGAGCTTCAAAGCTCTGGGCACGCTCATTACTCAATGCTGGCTGCATAATGAATCCCAAGGATGCTGATTAACAACAGCATCCTTTATAATCACAAGTGTGGAGCAAATCAAACTCAACTCGTCTCAGCGCTCTGCTGGAAGCAGAAGCGAGGAGAAGAAGTATCTGATACCTGAAGAGTTCAGTTTTCTGCACTTGCTGGTTATAATGTGTGTGATCAGAGTTTTTATCTAAGTCACAAGTACAGAAACACATTGTGCTCCAGCTAGCAACACACAATAGGTGAACACAGCCATTAACAGTGGACTTAAAAAGTGCATAACATCTGGGTTCTGACTCCAAATGGTGGGTTTTCATTGTGTGAGCTTGTTTTAACCCAGATCTCCAGCTTGGTTTCATTAACTGGACAATTTAGACATAAATGCAGGTCATTCCAAAGGGTTCACATATTATTATATATTTATTTTTAATATTTTTCTTGCTGGTGTATCCGAACCTGATCCAGCTGCATCAGGTCTCTGCAGTAGCTGGAAGTCTGACCTGCCTGATATCTGTTTAGACCCTGCTCACCTTATCTGGGCTGGGTGGTGTTTCCAGATGATGCCGCGAGCTGCCAGCAACCTCATTTGCTCTGCTTTCATGTGTCACAGTCCGAACAGATTAACCTCCCTTTGATGTGTCTTTTGGGCTGACGTTAATGCGGGCCAGCTTTGAAAGGCAGACTGTTTCAAATGAAATGCTGACTTACATTCTCATTCAGTACACATGCA
The DNA here is from genome assembly GCF_900324465.2 of Anabas testudineus. Lineage (NCBI taxonomy): Eukaryota > Metazoa > Chordata > Actinopteri > Anabantiformes > Anabantidae > Anabas > Anabas testudineus. Next base: position 1,017,818 of record NC_046632.1, read on the forward strand.
CCACAACACAGTCTTTACTTTGATGCATGTAAAGTTGGGTTTTATGCTTTGAAACCACAGATCAAGTTAAAGGTTCCCTGTGAAGGTAACCAAACCCTGATGTTTCTAACCATCACAAACCTTGTTACATTTATTTCCTCCTAATAATTTTACTCCACTTTATTTAGTTCATAACTTAAGTTACTAGTCAGTATTCAGAATCTTAGAAATAAAATACAGTTAATTACTAGTCTTTATTTATCCTGGAGTGAAATTCACAAACTAGCCATTAAAGTAAAGCAATTCAAATTCTAATTCTTAGATTAAAAACACATGATGTAACTGAATATTAGTCACTGCGCTAAATCCTGACTGATGATCCATGCTTCACATGATTTTAGACATCCATGTATCTGTAATACCTTTAGTAATTCTACACAGGTAAAGTACCTTTAACTTCATTTCCAGAAGAGTTGGGACTAAAATCTGTAATTTGTTAGTTTGCTTGATTCTGAGTGACTTTACATAAAATAAACCTGGACACATTTAATTCAAGTTCACATTGTGGAACATATTCTGTGAAACACCCTTCACACTGGGCCAATTTAAAGGTAGGCATTTTAATACCTGCCTATCTATATTAACTATATATTGTTTTTTCAATTTCAATGACTGCACAAAATATTCTATTTCTTCAGTAATTTTTTGTTATTTAGAATTACTGCCACACAAAAATAGTTTGGACGCACAGAGTGAATTACCACAGATTGCTACAACTGAACTCTGAGCTTTTGTGTGTCTGAGGGTCATGGGTAGTTCCCACTTTGCAAGCTAGTTCTTCAGCCTTGAATTTAAAGCTTACACATGAGCTTTAATTAGAAGTATTGTTCAACATGTGTGGTACAAGACATTGAAAGCAACAATCAGAGCTTCCACTTCCGCAACAAGCCCAACTGCGAGACTGTAAACAGGCTGGTTGTCAGGCATTTCTGTTATCAGCTGCTGCAATACTATGACTGTCAGGCCCGGTCAAAGACAAAGTTCAATTTTGTGGAAATCTTCATATGGAGAATGAATAAATATACAGTATAAATGTGCAGTGGCTGTGTGTGTGTTTGTTTGTGCATGTGTGTATACTACCGACATAAAAGCATTCAGCAAAGACAACGACAGGAAGTGAAGTCCCTGAGTGGAAAGATCTACAGTAAGTGACACACTGGGAGCAAGATAATTAATCACAGAGGCATCACAGTAACACTGGGCTTCCAAAACATGACGCCCTACCCATACTTTGATTTTCTACAGCCACCAAAACAATTCAAACACTAGATGTGGATATAGCCTGTAAGGATGGTGTGGAAATTCATCATTATAAAGTGTAAATAATGTGTAATAGTATAATATTATAGTGTAAAAACATATCATTGCCTCATTAAGTAAGTTGGAAAAAATACTTGACTGGCAAGCATTTCCATTCATTATGCAGGTTTGTTTGTATATAAACAGTATAGTATAGTATAATGTAGAAGCATTTGACGACACATTCATGCAAAAGGATTTGCTTTCAACACTCGCTCATTATAGAGCTAAATAGAATAGTAGATCAGCTTTCTTTGATTTGGTATTGACAAGCTCTTACAGCTCAAGTATTCACTAAATTTGCATTTTGGAGCTTTAATTTCACAGTATGGTATATTTTCTATAAATTGGCCATTTTGGTAGAAGACATTCTGACAGAGTGACTGTGAAACAGCAGCTAGCCTGACTGTGGCACACTGTCTCCTCATAACCACCATTATGACACCTGACACACACAAACAAAAAGCCAACACAGGACATTTTACCAAGGTAAGAAATGTCTATTTCTTTATTACATTCAACAGTATTTTACACTGAAATTGCACATTTTCACCAGATATAGCAGCATTCTGACCAGCAAATGGACTAATCAATAGGCACATCAAAAACATTTAAATAGAAATACACGTTCAAATGTGTCACGGCCACTTTCTGACCACATTCAGTTTCCGTTAAGCTGTTAATTTACATGCCTCGCAAAACAACTTCTACACAGTTAAAAAGAAACTGTCCATTTCCCCGCGACTCCCGATTCCAGTGGCAAGACAAGAGATATGGTCAAGTCAAAGCCATCAGTACCTGTTCTGTACGTTGACACAATATGAAAGGAAAACGCCATCAGTGGACACTCTAACACATTATGTGCCATTCAGTGCATTCCAAGGATTATCAAGTGTTTCATTTCCTTCACTCATCATATTTACTTAAAGGTTTATTTTATTATCCAAAATCACACACAGCAAAAAAGTCTGAACTATGGCCATACTATGGATTAACATGTTTAGGAAATGTGCTGCTGTACTGCGTTCTGCTCTTCTGAATAGGGCTGGGTATCCCATTTAAAGACATTTTGCACCAAAAGAAATGTATGTTGCATGCATGTGGGACCGAGTGACTGACTCTAGGACTGTCAACATATTTCTTATGTTGTTGACTCACTATTCGTATGGCTGTACACCATTAACGTGAGAATTTCACAATCCAAAAAACATATTCTTGTGTATCAGCAATGGATGCTTCTCTTCAAGTACTAAATCAAACAGTACGTGAAACCGGAATGACTGTAAATCTTCAAACTCAAAGGCAACTGGACTTCAGCAGAAACTAGAAAGCTTTCTCCCACTCATCCCCCCTAGGGGTGTAATGGTTCAAGTAAAAAACAATCAATCCTTAAATATGGCATTGTAAGGTACTTGTAACAGCAGCAAAAAACAATCAACATGTAAATTTACCATGTCTAGTGGCTTCAGTAAACATACAAACTATTGATACCTTCAAACCAGTGTTTGTCCAGTATAAGACAACTTTCTACAGATGTTATTGTTATCAGTCATGTGACCAGTTGAAAGTCATGTCTATCACGTCTCGAATGTGGTGTGAAGCTTTGTTTGTATATGGCAACAGTTACCCTGCTGTTAGCTAATAGCTATTTTACCTGCAGAACACACTTCCAGCAAACTAAAGTAACCTGGAGAAACTCAGACTGATCTGTATAATTTCTCAACTTAAAGGCATCTGTCAATTCAGTGCTGTTGCTGCTTTCCACAAATTTTATCTGTTGTGTCTCAACTCTCTAATTGTATATTCTTATTACGCTATGGATCAATTCTGTACTATAGTCACTTTAAAACTAACCATGTTTATTTAGTGGCTAATCCTAACCCAGGCGTTTCTATACCTAATCCCAACCAAATCAGCCCCCATTTTGGCGCCTGGCGCCATTTCAACGCCTGCTCAAGTACGTAGACTTTGTCTTACAGCAAACTGTGACTTTGATCGTATGAGAGGGTTGAGACAAATGATCAACACCAATCTGTGAAAACATTAAAACTACCTGGTTTAAATGCTGTGGTGGACAGGGCTCAGCATGCACAATCTGACAGGTCTGCAGCTAGCCAGCCCCAGACACAGCACACTGTGATGCACTGTGTGTTCTGACACCTGTGCATCATGACCAGCATTACAGCTTTCCCCATGCTGAGCCCTGTCCAGCACAACATTAAATGCATTTTATATTGTGGCAGACCGGTGTGTGAGTGTTGAAGGACGCTTTGGGGTGTATATTTATTGTTTGGGTCATTTGAAAAAAGGTTGAGGCACGTGCAGAAAAAATTATGAAAGTTACTGGATGAGAAAGCGTTAGTAAGCCAGTAAAATCTAGATGGCACAGATGAATAGTGTCAAATGCAGCTGTGAGTCTTAGAAATAGTCAGTAGACGGGACAAAGTACAGTTAATTGGATTTGTCAGCATCATTTGATTCAGCTATTTTTGTTGCCTTCAGTGTTGCTAAAACAGACAGTGATAAAACAGTACAGCACATGAGGCCTATTGTAGTGGTAATACTTGCAATATTATGAACCATATGAACCACCACACAGATATGATATGGAGTCCTATGGAGTCATAGAGGAATGTATGCATGATATGCATATAAACCACTACACGTATCAATGCTATCAAATTGGCCTGCTGGTTGATAGCAGGTGATCTACCAAACTATGACCATAGACCAATCACGCATCTATGAGGAGTGATTTTGCTCGACTTGCTGCCTCGCGCAATTCCTGAATATTATCCTTGTCTGATTCCAATCTTCACCTTTACTCTGACAGTTTCTAAACTGAATGTTCAAAAATCATTAAAACAAAAAGAAAACAAAACCAAGGAGAAATGTTTAACCAACTTTTACCAGCCATATTTTTCAGCAGCAGACTGGATGATCAAATATCTAGCACACACTAGTAATGTAAATGGCATATTTCTACTGTTGTCCAGCTATTGTGATAAATGAGGGCTGGACATAGAACCACAATACCTTCAGGTGCTGACTGAAGTGTGTCAGTGGCTATGTTATCAAAAAACACCAAGTACCAGAATGAAACCTATCCTTTATGATGGAATATGTCCAACCTCAACGTTCACTTACTACTTTCTTCCAGAACTCTTGACTGTATGACCCAAAGAAAAACAGGGGTTACAGTCACCCTGGTATGCATGTCTCATCTTTTGGTAGTTCCATGATTAGGTGATTATATAAAACCTGAGTAAGTTTCATTCACTGACGACAATCATGGTATACACTGAAAATTCCGTAAAGAGTCTGTAAGTGATCCTTGAGTTTGGCTTCTTTTGTTAAAAAGGTGTAGTCCTTGATTGTATTACTTTATCAAATCCAGTGAAATTACCCTCACATTCATCTTGCTTTCTGTCCAATGCCACAATATTTTATATCAGATAGATACAGAATGAAATTCATAACATTAAAAAGTAATAGAGAGAACTTGTCAACAGACAAGAAGTTATGGTGCTTGTGTTGCATTGTGTTTTATGCTTATGTATTTCATCTAAAGAGATGCATTGACCAGTTTTTCACCATTATCAAGGACTACACTTCTAAATGAAAACAAGCTGCTTCAGAAAAAAGGTGTCTTTGTCAAAATAAGGTATGAAAAAAGCATGGCTTTCATATCTGTAAAGAAACTCAGGTATTGTATCAGAACTAGTACTAAATAATTACGAATACCCAGCCCTATTTCAGAGTTGTAACATTCTGTCATCTAGTATTATAAACCACTGTGATGAGCAGTTGTGTAAATATGTGTTTGTTAATGGTGTGTTTCAAGGTGCCTTTTCTCTTTAAACCACAGAGCGATGTTCTCCACACACATAAACTGCACTCGGCTGTATTCGCCTCTTTGTGTTGCCTGGGAGCTGAGGAAGAAACTTGAAGTACTTGGGCATCAGATCAAGGCAGGCATCGCGGAACTTCTTGATCCGCCAGTAGTAAATGAGAGGGTTGAGGGCTGACTTGAGGTAGCACAACCACAGGACCCATGTGCTGATTTGAAAAAAGCTGTCTTTGTGGTAGAACCCAGAGTTAAAGGTAGTTACCAAACTGTAGGCCGTGAAAGGAGCCCAACACACTGTAAACACAGAGAAGAGGATGAGGATGGTGGCAAAGGCACGGGTCTTGAAGCTCATGTCTATGTTCATTTGGAAAGGTCTCTGGAGGCTCAGCAGGCCCAGTTTGCTAGCCTGGCTCAGGCAGATGCTATCTGGGTGGCTGTGGATGCGGATGGCATTGTGGCGGATGGTATTCAGGATCCCCATGAATGTGTACAGCATAACCATGAAAGGTATGAAAAAGAAAACTAGCAGTAGTATCAATACATAGGCTCGGTAACCAGGCTCAGTGCTGTAGCCAAATACACATTGAGGAGCCCTAGGAGGGATCTGTAGGGGAGGGGAACCAACAGCCAGGGGGAAAGAGAAAATGAAAGACAGTCCCCATGTTACCACTATGAGCAGTTTGGCTCTCTGTGGGCTCAGCTTATCTTGCTTCTGGACAATAATAAGAAAACGATCTATGCTTATTATAAGCAGTATAGCCACACCTTCCATCACAAAGAACCAAAAGAGCATGGCTGACACTCGGCAGAAAACTTCTCCAAAAATCCACTTGGTGGTCAGGACGGTAACCAGAGCAAAGGGCATGTTGAGGATGGCCAGCATCATGTCTGCAAATGCCAAGCTTGCCAGAAGGATGTTGATTGCCGAGCGCATGGCAGATCTCTGATACACCATCAGGCACACCACCACATTCCCCAACAAGGCCACTAGTAGGATGGCAACCATGACAAAGCAGAAGAAGACCTGCAGAGGTACGCTGACCACCTGCAGGCTCTCAAAAGCTGTCGCGGTAGGTGTGAGCAGCGCTGGGGGCGACTGGGAGCCCAGGGTATCATTTGCAGTGAAGATGTTCTCCATCGGCGGCCTCTCAGAAAGGTTCAGCAGCCTCGTAAGGAGGCAGCAGAGACTGGCGTTAACGTCCCCTGCCTCTGGAAGGGGAGCTGTAGTGGAATGAACCATTCTTCCCCACGGTGAGCAGGCATTGTTGCTGGTCAGCTCACACTGAACATGATGCCGTGGATGCAGTCACTCTCAGCTCAATGCAACATGGCAACGTCTTCATGGCTTCAAGACCCTGAGAAATATAGAAAGTTTTAGTGAATGTAGAGAAAATTTAAATAGGGCATTGTGGAAGCAGATTAAATCAAGATTTCAGTCCAAGAGCTCTAATGACAGTGAGCCTGTCTCCAGTCTCCCCAGCTAATTACAATACTATGATATTATAGATGCAATAAAGCAAAAAAGTAGGCTATTACGTGTGTGATAATATTGTGTCTCTTTGTTTAAGTAAGTAGAAGGATATGGTTAGCCTAGCCTAGCACAAAGACTAACTAGAGGAAATGACTATTGTTACTCTCTACGCGGATGAAAAATCCATCTACCAACATCTTCATAAAGGTAAAAAAACAAAAAAACATATTCATTTGCATACGGGAACTGAAATGACTAAGAACAAGAAAACAGAAATGGAATAAATGAATGAAATTATTTACCAAGAAGAAATTCTTGTGTTTGCCTAATATGTGATAAGAAAGCATGGTAGAGCCTTTCTTTTTTCCACTGCCAGTAACCAGCAGCCAGTGTTCCACTGGAAACAAGTCAAATACTGCAATAAAAAAAACCTTATCACTTGTATAAACATTGGACATTGCTATTTCAGAAGGCCTGGTATCCATTTACAATGGTTAAGTGGCAAATGCCAAATAAAATTGTGCTGTAGAAAAGAGCACTTTCCATCATTTTTAGCCTCATGTGGGTGTAAAAATCAAGCAAAGACAATTAGAAGCAATTATTATAAGTAAGTGCATGTCAGCCTTTATGTAGTCATGCTAAAACACAGGTGGGCTGATGCCCTGATACCTGAATATGTAGTCATTCAACAGATACCCATTATCAAATGTTACCAAGACAATCACAACAAAAAACACTCTAACCGTGAGCACAGCTAGGAAGTCTTTGCTTTATTTATACTGTGTCTGCACCACTGCACCACAATGAAGACATGGTGAATAAGAGCAAACAAGGAGCAGGTTTACTTCCTGCTCCACGCACTTCAAATCCATACACACAGACGGGGGGCCTTGAAGATCATAATACTGAACACACTGCAATACAGGGAGGTAGTGCTACATCTTTTTTCCCTTCCGTTAGGGGCGGTGTGACCTAAAATGTTAAAATAGTCAAGTGAACCTGCAGTGCAGATGGATGATTGGGTACTTGCTGTTCTGCATGAAAGGGAATAATACAAACACTGTGGGGATGTGGGACTCTTTAGCTACATCTTGTCATCTTGCATTGGTATGAAGTCTACCTTTACTGGAATTCTGCCTAGTGAGTCAATGAATGAATATGGAGAAAGATTTTCAACCTCTCAAAGTCTAGCTTGTTTATTTCAGGTGGGACTGTTAAACATTGCTTGTATGTCTGTCCCTCTAATATGATGTGAGTTCTATAGAGTAAGCTGAACACTGCCAGATTTAACATAGGGAGCACAGTCTGCACCAATGTGATTTACCAAAGATGAATAGTTAGAGCATATGTATATATACAATGTAATACACTGATGAGAATAATATAGCAGGAGCACATATATAGAAGCACAGAAAGGCCAAAACTAATACATTATATAGAACTAATACAGGAACTATGAATCTTTGTTTTTCTATGTACTTAGAACAACTGCATGGAATTGAAAATAATAAAGGGAAAATTAAAAAATACATATCTGATTAGTACTCATGTGAGAAGGGTTTTTAAAACGCACTCTGTCTAACCCTGGTCTGGATGTTTTAAGAATGAGAATAAACATATGGCCATGTAGGGGCTCCTTAAAATGAACTACCTTAAAGTAATGTTAGCTTTTCACTTAAATGAGGCAGCACAGGTAGCACGATGGTATCATATTGTTAATTGTATATGACAGTTTTAAATCAGCTACTTGGATTCTGTTCAAATATATCTAAAAAAAGGCACTTGCTAGTTCTAGAGACGGCCCAGATCACAGCATTTCAATGAAATACTGCTGAATTTATATAATAAAACTGTTTCCGCTTTAAATCTTGAACTGTGCTGCAGAATGTCAAAATAAGAAAAATGTTAATTTAAAGATCCATAAAATGTGGAAATACATTTCTGGAACATGAATACAGTTAGTTATACTGAAAATAGTTATACTGAAAAACTAATCGATGCTGGACACCCAGTGACATTTAGTATTTAACTGACATTTAACTTTAGGGGATGTAATAAGATTCCTATCATTTTAGTGTCTGTTAGAATGAATGAGTGATTTCAGTCTCCATGTGGGAATGTTTCAACATGCGTTTTTCTGATGTGTCCTATAAATATTTGGTATTAATATACCTGGACATGTACAGCAGTGCAGTTCTATGACTAGAGACATTTCCTAGCTGCCAGATGATGGAGACAGAAACAGCTACATGATAAACGTGTTAGATAAACTGACATGTTCTGAAAACTGCTCTATCCAAAAATCAATGCCGAATAAAATCAGACCTCATTTAAGGCAGGCCTACACTTCATCGACCTCTAACTAAGAGTAATTCAGGCCGACTGGACTCATTTAGAAACGATTCAGTGATGTGTAAAGCAGCCTCCACTGTTCCCTGTTCATGAGGAACCAAAATGGTCGAGGCGGTAAAGTGAGGAGTTTAACATGCATGTCTGTGGACAGACAGCCCGCAGCTACGGCTTAATGTCGGGCTTCTAGCGAACATCTGTGGGAGTGAGGATGTCACTGTGCTGCTAGCTTGGCGTTACCTGCTTCATTCTCCCGTGCCGGAGCTCTGGGGCGGTGTGAGGTTGATGAAGAGTCGCCTCTGCCAACTCGCCCCTCAAGCCCCCAAAACGCTCCCTGCTCCCCGCTGTAGTCCGGACATGAACCAGCTGTTGTAACAAAGGCTTCGTCCGGACCCGCTCCTCTAACGTGAACGTTAGCTGTGGGCTGTACGGACACAGCCTCCACCTACACACACGAAGCTGGACCCACAGCAGAGTCCGCTTTGTTTCCACGGGCGCTGCTCGTCCACGTCGGAATACGAGCAAATGTAGAAGTCAGCAGGAAAGTCGGGTTTCCAGGCTTCGTCGTTATCCATTTCCTTCAGCCAGAGGTGAGGTGTGAGCAGCCCATCCTCCAGCACCGAATGAACCAGGATCCCTGCTGCATGTAGCCAGGCGAGCAGCACACTGCTACAAACACAGAGAGGCACCGGGCGCCACTTCCGGTTTGGACTGGAAAATAATGCACTTAGTCAGTAGAGTCAATAAAACCTGTTCCTTAGCCCAAGGTTAGCAAGACTATGCTAATGTTTTACTTTAAAGAAAGTGGCTAAAAAAAAGCAGTTTTAATGAAAACTCGAAACATTATGAAGGACCACAAGGACGAAGAGCCACTTGTAAAAGTATGTGCTTTTAAATACGCTGTGAATACAAGTGAAGTACCCCTTAGTACACAATGTATTTCAAGAAATATTGGATTTTATGCTCTAAGTCTAGATCACATTTGTTTGACAAATTCTCAATGGTGAAAATTATGACAGAAAATATAAAGTAATAGCTTAAAAAAGGGGTCAGGTTACCTAAAGACTAGTGGAACAAAAGCAGTGGTGGATAAAGTTTATCAAAAAAAAAAATATTGTGTGTATTTATGCATCTAAATCTGCCAAGAGTAACTAAAGCTGCGAAATAAATGTAGTAAAGTACAAGCACTTTGAACTCTAGTCAGTAAAACTAGCATAAAATAGAAATGCCCCACTTGTAGTGTTTCAGGGTGTACTGAGCAGAAAGTGGACACTTACTATTAAAAATGTGGGGTGACTTAGAAATATCATCGTTTTTGAAAGAAAAGCAGCTTTTCTAACATCAAATTGATTGGTGTAAACACTGTTAAAATGATTCATTACTGTAGCTAGAAGCAGCTAGAGAGGCCTCTCATTAGCAAACATTAGCCCTGTGTTCAAATGGAGCATTGTGTTTCCTAATGTTAGTTGATGTTAGGCTAGTTGATCATTGGAAACCCGTTTTGCAACTATATTATGACCGCGTTATGCTGTATTTTTCATTTATAGCCCTATGTCTGATATTTATGTGCATCATTAAATGTCTACCATATCCATTTGACACTGTTTACTTATGTAACTCCTCGGTTTTATTGTGAAAGCTCGACAGTGCAGCTTCCGGCGTTGTGGCGCCCCCTGTGGTCTGACACGAACCTCTCCACGGACACAAGTGGACTTTTCCTGTGGAACGCCCCATTTCCAGCGCTGTCCAATTGCAAGCTTGGAATAGGGCGTCAGGTGGGCGTGGTTTTGTTGGAAGAGGGTCTTTTTTGGGCACGTGGTGTCGGTTTGTGTGTGTGTGTGTGTGTGTGTGTGTGTGTGTGTGGGGGGGGGGGGGGGGGGGGGGGGGGGGGCTGTGTGTGTGTATGCATCTGTGTGTGCGCGTGTGCTACGTGGTAAAGAGAACAAACCAAACACGTTTTTGCAAAATTCAGTGCATCAAAATATTATTTACTGTGTGTTTACTGTGGAGCTGAGCCATGTCAATTATTTTAATACTTAATTTCAGCACAACACTAGTTCTACCAGTTGCAGTGCACACATATAACATCTGGAGCTTGATTCCCCTGAAAAACAAGGTAAAAGAATTTGAAAAAAGTGTGAGTATCTGCATCAAATTGGTAAAACTGCTACAAGATCATACTCATCATTCAGAAACATGGAGGTACCCTAAGTGATACGTCCTAACCCTAACCCTACAGTACATGAGTTTTACTACTACTAAAATGTCTGTATTATGCTGGATGGACATAGAAAACTGATTAGAATTCTCCCTGTAAGTAGCACATCCTCCGTTTTCAGGCTCACACTCACACCTATATGCTAAATAAACTGGATCAGAGACTTGACAAACAGCATGCTGATGGCTAAATGTTCCCATTTTCATAGTTCATTCTTCTAGTTTATACAGGGCCGTTTTCACATTTAATCTTGATTTGACCTGGCTTTCAACAGAAAAAAAGACTCATTAAAGAGTGAAGACATATCTCTATAAAATAATCTAAATAAATAAAAACTAGATAACAGAAGACAAGTGATTGCATAAAGTTAGTTTTTGGTCCAGGAACCATCGTCCTGTATGGATAGCAGCTTTGTATATCTGCACACTAGAGCAGGGTTTGGGTCCTTGAATCCATCTAGAAAAAAAACACAAGGTTTATCTTTTCATATTTCACAAATGTTGAATAATTCCCTTAAACCACCGTTTCTCAACTGATTCTGAAGTAAGAATTATTTTTTCTTCTGTTCTTTATTGATTTGTTACATTTTATTCACTGTATTATGTTCGTTTTTTGGTAAATTACAGCTCTCTAATTTCAGAATCATTGCCCAGTAATTGTTCCACAATTTAAATGAAACTGCAGCAAATTAATGCAAAATAAATTTCATATTGTGACACAGTTATCTGGTAATTTCCCACAGTTGTAATGAAAGTAACTATAAAAAATAAAACGTGTGAAACAAGTTTCAAATTGTCCAGTAACCTGGATATTTTGCACATTAAGTTGTATTTCACCCAATTACGATGGTAAAAAAAATCCTGAGAAAACATAGAAAATATATTTCAGGTAGTTTTTTATTTTCTTGCATCTTCATACCTCCTATTTTCAATGACACACAGTATTAAAGGAAGATTATGTTTCATTAATAGCACTTTGTTTTCTTTCTGTTTCACTGTAGCTGGATTAAATATTGTTTTAACACATTTCCAGTTACTTATCTTAGACTTTCAAGCTTGTACACGCACTGTAATTTCATTTTAATTGTGAAAAAGAGTTTTTTTTTAAAGATTTGGTCAAAACTGCTAATTTACTTTGCACCAATTGGCTGCTGTTAAACTGTGGAACAATTACTGGCTAATTATGATGTAATAAGTGGGTAGTACTTAACTAGGTGACCCATCTTTTCTTACTTCATAATGAATATATCTTAGTAATCTCCCATCTCTGTCTACATATCCAGCAATAGACACACTGCTCTCAAGAATGAGAAACAGCCTTCAGAACCAATCTCCTCACTGTCCCAATGCATGTGTGCTGGACTGATATACAGAAATTAATCAGCCCATAGTCTGTCTAGTGTTCATCAACAGTCCAGTCCTTAGCAGCCTTTATTTGCTTGGCTTTCGCACTCTTGGGCGGTATGATCTGAACCTGGAAAGGGATGAAAAAATCTAGTAGAGCCTTTGTTTCTTTCAAGTCCAGACAATATTCCTGAGCGATCTTTTCTGGTGTCCACGTCTGAGGCTGCTGCTGGTGGCTGCTGAGGGCCTCCAAAGCTTCAGTGATGACCAGTTTGCCTTTAGCAACATTAGTGAGCTCCACTAGGCCGTATGGGCGCCCTGGTAAACTGAACCTGAGCGGCCGACGCTCCGCTCGTTCGCCCACCGTCACCTCCCTCGATGCCTGGGGGAGAAATACGAACAAGGAAACAAGTCAAAAAACAAGTGTGTGTTAAAACACATTCGTGACTCATGTTCTTTGTTCTAGTAACAACAAACTGAGCTAAAATAAGTAGCACAAATCAATATTTGAATATAAAATTCTAATATTAGAATATCTTTATGCAAAGTATAGGTGCTGTTGTAGTCACTATAGCAGTCCAATCAATAAATGAAGTGTAATTCATTTATTTCGGTTCATATTTCAGTTTGTTTTGTTCACGCTGGCTCAGCAGCTTCACTCCCAATACATAAATATCTGCTAAACTTCCTATGTAAATCTTGTATGATCCATACAGTTTCTATACATCTAATGCACACTTTATTTTAAGCCTATGCTTGCATCCCATAGTACTGTAGCACTTTACTGAACTGTTTTTCTTCTTGACTTGATTGTTTGCTTCCCCCGTATCTCACTTATAAGTCTCTTTGAATAGATATGGGGTCTGCCAAATGTTTACATGTAAATGTAAAGGTTGTTCCATCCATCACGAATGAAACCAAGGAAATCTTCCACCAGAGCCACTGATCTCAGTGGACACAGTCTGACCTGCTCTGCTGCTGCTGGATCTGTGGACTCCACATACACGGACTTGAGGAGACCGAGCAGAGGCTCGTTCTTCTGGGTCATTGCTGAAACACAGAGCAGGTGAAACACAGAGCAGGTGAAACACAGAGCAGGTGAAACACAGAGCAGGTGAAACACAGAGCAGGTGAAACACAGAGCAGGTGAAACACAGAGCAGGTGAAACACAGAGCAGGTGAAACACAGAGCAGGTGAAACAGTTCGTCAGGCTTCACTGCGAAGCTTAATGACTGAGTATAAGTCTGAGGACTCAACTTGACATGACCCTGAGTTTGCAGTTACACAGACAACCTCCAGTCTACGGGTCAGACTCTCACCTTCAGAGTGCCGGGTCGAGGGCGGCGGGTCGACCGGGTGTCGAGGCGCTGGTCGCGGCTTCTCTTTGGAAATTTCTCGGTGGACCCGATTTTCTAGGTTGAAATTTCGGAACATCCGCGCAACGTGTGCTCCCATGTTTGTCAGGTTCACTGAGGACATGTATCAATAAAGTTAATTCAAAGTGTCGACGGAAAGCGAGAAGGTTCTAGACGAGAAGGCGAACACAGAAATCCGTAGCGACATCATGTGGTTGGACTGTAGCTTATATAACAACTAAAATGTAATATGAAAAAAGTCATATACCTAATGCTTTAAGACAAAGTAATGGAGCTGTCAGATTCTGAAAGGAAAATAGTGAAAATGTATGATTGTAAGTTTTTGGCCTCTCTTTCTTCTGCAAAGGCAACAAGCTGAGCAGTGCACAGCCAGCAGAGGGCGGTATTTCATATTCAAACTCTCAAAGAAGCCAGATTTTATTTTTAAAAAATGAAATAAAATCTCTGGTTCATCAGGTTCCTCAATACAGGTCTAAAAAGAAAAAGAAACCTTCATCTGTTAGTGGAAATTAGTGGAAAGTCAACTGATCAGTTTCACCCCCCCAACAAACACACACTTTTATATGAGGGGAGCAATATGTAGCACATCTGGAAGATATTATCTGCACAGTCATAACAAAACAAGCCACAGCATTTTTGTGAGTATGTGGCGACATACACCATGCTTCTCATTTTCAACACTTGGTGAAGCAGGACTGTTCAAGTTGGGAGCTGATCAAAGTTCACTAGAGGCCAGAAAGCTCTGAGCCAGTGATGATGTGATACGTCAGAGCTGTGCTCCGTCAGACAAAAAGTAAAACAGGGATTCGTTTTTGCTTTGAATTATAAGAAGAAGAATAAACCCAATAACACGAGTGCTGTGAAAATGATTTTATTCTGCTGCTGATGCAAACACAACAGTGATCTCTGACTGGTTCTTTAAACAGAAGCATTTCTGATTACTGTTTGTGTTTTCTATCCAGTCTTCTTTAGGGTCAGGGGCCCATGGGTTTACAGTAAATGAGAGCTCCAAGGCACGTTGATGCATGTGAGACAAGAGGGTGCAGTCGAGAGTCTAGACTGTTTGACTTGTAGAGTTACATCAGATGGGGATCAGTATTTTCAGTAGGTAAACACAACCTTCTGCCGTTCAGTAACTCGTCATTATTACAGATTGCTCAGGGAAATCCGACTTTTGGATTAAGAGCATTCAGACAGATTAATATAGGGAAGTGACTTCAAGAGTAAGTGTTAAACTCAAGAGTGATGGCATGTTGAAGATGAAACAAATATCTCAAAGCCAGTGAGACTACTGCATGAGTGCTGAGCTGTGCTTAACAACCATTTTAGCTTATGTAGTATATACGTACACACTAGTCTGTGGTGACCAAGAGTAAAGGAGGTTGGTGATATTCTATTTTTTTCTTATTGACAACAAATCCCCTGTAGGTAAAGTGTAATGTGGGCAAGTTTTATAAAACAAATTCAACTATATATTTGTGATTTTATTTGAAGATGGACGTCACTTGGGCCTGAGAGCACCACATCAGAAAGTATCAGGACACAGATGGTTGTTTTTGATTTGTTTGTGGCATTTGTTGGCAAAAACAATTATTTAGAAAAACACCAGCCTTAACCTGAAACAAAGAGCAAATGAAGACAATGGCACCAACGTGACAACACGTGCTGTATGTAGTATTCAAAAGACCTGCAAATACTGTAAGTAAAGCCCAAGCAAGAGCCCAAGAAAGATTCCCCAATGTGACGACAGGTGTGTGAGACACAGAGAACTTCAGATTTATGACATCAGAGTCATTGTAATTTCAATAAGTTGTAATGAAGTCATAACTGATAACTTTTATAGGCCCTAATATATAATCTTAGCACTGTCACAGTTAGGTCCTTTGTTCAGTGTAATAACATACACATTTAATAAATGTGTTGCTATACTGTCAATTTAATTTGTCATAGTAAGAAACAGGTACAAATATTAATAATAATAATAACATTATTGATGCTACCTTGTATTCACAGGGGGCAGAGAGCCAGCGTACATAATCCCCTTGGGTCCTGAAACTGCTGAATGAAATTCAGCCATAATTGATTTTACTACAGTAACATACTCAAGCGAGCAGCCTGTCCACATATCTATCACTGTAACATCCCCCTTTAAACTTGCTTGTGTCAGACTTACTGTATTTTCTCACGTTTCACAGTCATTTAATATGTGTCTATTTGTTCAACGTATGTGTTGTAGTAAGTGGTGCTCTGTTCATTTGCTTTTTGTAGCTAAAACTGCAGTACTCTGTTGGCCACTATATTATTTATCTATCTGACCTACATTGCTTCTGTTCACACATTCACTAGACACAACACACAATGAATGCACGCCTATGCAGTAGTTTTATTCACAAACGGTAAAAAAAGGACCATAAAAATATATCTTGCTTTCACATATTTACATTTAAATGTCTGAATATCAACTGTGTAGACAGGACAAATCTCAAGTACAACTGTGGTGACTGCATTATAGTGGCTAACGTTGAGATCTTTGATGCAGGCAGGACCTCTGAACACTACAAAGAACAAACTTCACACAGGCTCTGTTATAAAGCTCCACAGAAGCTCTTACATCAGAGGTGGTCTGGTTACATCTCAGCAATTCATCAATTCCTATTTGGAATCATTTGTTTATCCAAACACCTGTTAGGCAGAAAGTATTAGTACCACTCTTAGAAAAAAGGTTATTTCTAGAAAACAAAGTCATGATATTTTCAAAATAAAAATTATAATATTGCAAGAATAATTACTAAAACTGACATGACTAGAAAAAGGAGAATAATCAAGTTTGAATATAAGGTCAAATTAATTTCAAGAAATCATTTTATGAAGATATTAGAATAAAAGGTTGTAAAATTCTGATTATAAAAGTCATTATATTACAAAAATTAAAATGTATATCATGAAAATAATAATTATAATATTGATATGATATGAGTATAAAAAAAACAAGGATTGGTTTTATTTGAGTTTTCTCTGCTAAAATTTATGATAATAAGGTGTTTGACTCTGACTCCAGGTCATATGCAGTTTAACAACACAGTGTACTACTAATATTTAAATAGGTGTAAGTACTTAAATAAGCATCTTGCAACATTATAGCTTTATTGTTCAAATACTGTCTAATATTATATAATATATTAATTATGTATTTTATCTCATAAGATTTTACTTTTTTCTTGTAAACTGATTCTTGGACTTTTCTTGGAAAGTTAATTCTTAAAAATATTTTCTTTCTAACAGTGGTCCTAATATTCTGCTGTAAAATCCAGCCCAGACTGTGGGATACATTTGATTCATCATGAACAACAGGCCATTAGATGAACAACCCCTTGCCTGCCCACGATGTTAACACTGTGTGTGCGAGCAGGAGGAGTAGAGGTAAAGTAAGATGAAGCAGTCGATCAGAAGAATGGTGTAGAAACACCTCTGCGTGTGCAAGCTTCGACCCCTCTGAAAGCGAGTCAGTAACACAGCCAGCAGTAAAAAGAAGGTGGCAGTGTTGAGGAGGAGGAAGAGTCTGATGTAGGAGGCAGTGCTGGGGAGACCCTCACTCCCTTCGGTAGCCACCATGTGAACCTCTTTGAATTTGCGACCCTTGACGAAGCCGCCTTTCCTGTTTTTGCGGCCATCTGTATAATCCATGAAGGCCCGAGAGTCTGCATCTCCCTCTTCCGGACTGTCCTCATACGTGCGCTTTGAAGTCCTCTGTCGCTCCTTCTTCTCATTCACTTCAATCTGTGCAAAAATATCAGGCAGACTCTCAGAAAGCTTCTCCCCAAGGTTCACTTTCTTCCCCCCTTTACCTTTGCCCTGCTTCTTGGACATAGCAAACATCTTCTCAATGACCTCTTCCGTCTTCTTTTTGTCAGAGAATTGGAGGAGGCGCTCGGCTGTCTTCCGGAAGCTTGCAGTGTTAAGAACGCGTCCAAGTATGTGTCTTTCCATCTGCTGGAAGACAGGCTTGACGTGCTGGAGGTTGTCCTCCATCACGTTAACATACTCCTCTACTTCCTCTGGTGAGCTGTCCACCTTAGCCTCTGCCTTCTCGAACACAATCTTGGTGTGGTCCAGCAGTACCATGGCAAACAGGGGTTTGCTGGTCACCTCTCCGGTCAGCAGATAAATGGTGTAAGTGTGATCTTTGGTGGCCAGGTAGACATCCACTCTCTGGTCATCACCACGCAGGCTAAAGCTCTGTACATCTACGCCTGGTCCAAAGAAAATGTAGGCCACCCGTGTATGAGGGTACCTCAATGGCATTGTGACATTCACATAGTTAGAGCCATTGTATGGGTACCCTCGGGGATAATTCCAGTAACCTAGCACTCCTTTGTTACTGTGCCCCATGTCATCCATCCAGAACATCTTGTATTTGTCCTCACCATGTGATACAAACGCTCCATGAACGCCATCCACTTGTGCATCCTGGAACGGAAGATCTGTGTTGTGAAAGAAGGCACTCATGGCCCTGGTTGGGCTGTCAGGTTCCAGGTGGATGTGATCCACAAGAAGTAGGATCTGTGGGTGGAGGAGGAGCAGGTTCCGCTGAAAGTTCCTGATCTTCAGGTCTGGATTATAAGCAGAGCGTCCCTCACCACGGATAAAGACCATTCCTTTTCTCTCCATAGCAGCTTCCACTCTGCCTTGGGCGTCAGCTGCCAGTCCCACCTTGTACTTCAACCACTTAGAGTCACAAGCCTCTGTAACCTGTCCAGCCCATGGCCTAAAACAGCTCCCTGAGACGGCTGAGCCAAACAAGACTGCATTGTTCAGTAAAGTGTACTTTGGTCCATACAGTGCTTCTGTAATAAATGGGACACCATTGGGTGCAAAAGTGAAAGTATTCTGATCTGGGTGTTCGTGACCAGCATTGAAGTTCCTCCACCCTTTGATCCACTCTTTGTACTTGTTTTTGTGAACGATGTCGAAGATGGCACGTCCTCCCAGCTTCCCTGACTTGAAGGACACAAAGGTGCGGTTGGTGTCTGCAGGTAAGGCACTGCCATACGTGACCACGCCCCAGTCCTCAAAGTAGTGTAGTTGGGGTGTTCCAAAATCTGCTGGGGGCTTGGGTATCAAACTCGGGTCATACCTGCAGAATAGAGAAAAAGGATATCACTCTGCATCAAGAAACTGAGAAGTTGTGATGACATGATGTAGGTTCGTGTACTGCCTCATCTACCATCTGCCTTTTGTTAACGCAGAGGAGGACAATGACTATGACTATGAAGCAGTTCCTTACAGTGAGTAGACAAAGCAGGAATTAAAGCAGTGATGACACAGACTACATACAGTACAAACTACTACAAACATTCTGAACAAGAAATGTTTCAGTTTTTTAGCTAATGAATTTATTACGGTCCATCGTATATTAAAGATCTCATAGTACCATAGCTTCCCAGCAGAACACAGTTCAGACTCTGAACCATCTCGGAGTTATGCTGTTATACATTAGTCTGCTAGGGACCTCTACTGATACACTGAATTGAACAAACTAACAACTAGGTAGCAATACATTGCATTGTGAGCTATATCTTGTATTACATCGCATCAGGCTTTTACTCTGTGTGCTTGATACATGCACCGGCGCTTCGGTATTGTCTGACCCAGCACTATGTTTTTTAGCAGGTGTTTTGTGTTCAGTCAGTTTGATTTCTGTATTTTGGTTAGTGTGTCACCTGTCAACCTCGTTTGTCCGCCTTGTTACCTCTACTTACCTTTTCCCTGACGTCTAGTGCGCCTATTGAATGTAACAGTATTTTTGGACATACAGTACTACGTACAGTAAGTATTGCCTTAGCATAGTCAGTCAGTCAGTCTTCTTTCTTGTCTTTTGTTTTGTTAATTCTGTTTTCTTAGGAATTGTTAGTTCTTGCTCTGCAGAACTTTTTATTTGGCTCTCTCAAATTGTTAGGGTTGTTTTTCGCTTGTTAGTTCCAGCCTTTTTCATACTTGTTTACTGTTTAGATATCCTTAGTTTGCCAGCATTGCTGAGATCCCTCATTTTATTTTTCCCCAGTTTTGTCATTTGCATTTCTACAGCCTGTCTTGTTTCATTTGTTAAAACATTTATCAAATAACATCCAGTCTAGCTTGTGCATTTGGATCCTAGTTTGCACGTGTGGAACAATGGGTGCATAACTAATATCCATATCCATATGTGTATATCCATATACAGATTGTTTTGAGTGGAGTTCCCTTTTAAAAACACCAACATTGAAAGGAGATTTCCCACTGTGAAACTAAATTCAGCAGCTTACCAGATGAACTCTGTGTGGAGTGTACACCAGCGCTGGCCCTTCCCAGCTTGCCCTGGCCCTTCCATCACCCTGTTTTGATGAATCAGATCTGCCAGCCAGTTTCCACTGCCATTACGCAACACATAGCGGTCCAGGAACACCAGCTGGCTCTCTGGCCCATAGAACCAGTTGTAATTGGAGTCTGCAATGGCTACAGTCCGCTGAAATCCTGGTGAGACACAGAAAACACACAGTCATAGAAATTATATTATATAACATGAAAACGTCAAATAAAATCTTTATAAATGTAAACAAAAACCACAAGTCAAAACCTGCAGTGAGTGAAGCGTCTTTGCAATAGGTTCCTGAGAGCATTGCAAAACAAATACACTGTTACTGATACAGGGTTTTGCTAAATTCTATATCTATATGCAAACATTCAAACAAGGTCGCTTGACAATAAATGTACATGTTTGAATATTCACTTATACTTTATGCAAAACACAAACAGGCAGTGGGAGAACAGAAATGACACTGACCATAGCAACAACTAACTGATTAAGAAACAAAACAGAGAAATTTGACAGCGTCAGCATCTTCTGTTAAATGACTTATATAGAAATACAATCAGAAAAGCATGTAATGTTCCACAGCCAGGAGGTGGAGTAAGCGAGCACCTTCAAATACATTGGGCCTGTCTTGGGTCAAGGCTTCACCTTCTCTGAGCATGTGGATAACATGTCATTCAAAACAAATCACAACAAAGGCTCTTTCTATTACACAATTGAGAGTAGCTAACACATCTCAAAGAGAGGGTCTCAATATTCTTACTGTAAAGGTCCTCCACACTGCATTTGCCATTGCATCATTTCAATAAACTTCGTTTCACAACATTTATTCCCGTCCGTACATTAGGAATACTTAGTAAGGTTGAACAAGGCAAGGGAAAATAAAACGTAATTATTTAGAGCAATATTGTGATTTAGTGTGTGATTTTTGTGCCTCTACACCCTCTATACAGCTCCAGTATTGCAGTCTGGCTGTATGTTTGTGAGCTGCTTATTTAGTGTCTTCAGCAAGGTATTGAGGAATCTTCTCTCTCTTCATATAAGCTCAACTACCACGGGGTTTTCAATCTTAACCTCATTAGAACTTAAAATAGCTCATTTTAAACTAAAATTCACTTTCTGTCAACTGTATGCAAACAACCAATGAAGAGAGGGGAGTCATATTGAGCAGTCAGCAATCAACTGCTAAGGAGGAAGTTTAGGATACTCCTTAGACTGTGTGGTAGAGAGAGAAAGCTGGTATTGTGGCTCTGAAACTGAGCCTCTCCTGGCTAATGCAATTAGAAGTGGTGTAGTGCCACTCAGTCACAATATGGAAACTATTGGCAGGGGGCTGTGAAATGTCTGGGTCTGACCTAGGGACCCCTCCTCCACTGCTGCCCTCCCTCTGACCCTGCAGGTCTCAGCTCAGTTTTGAAAGGCATCCAGGAAGGTAATAACTACACCTATGCCTACCCCATATCAGCTCTGAGGAGAAGCTACTCTCTAATGTGGCAGCCTAAGATCATTCTCATGCCTAATCTAATATAAAATATCCAAGTTTCAAGTGGTTCTTCCAAATTCAACAAAACCTTTAGTGACTACTGCAGTCTAAAACAACACATGCAACATGTGCAAATCAGGTGTTGTCACAAGCACAAATTATACATCTATTTAAGAACTGATTATTTGTGCCAGATGTGCTTGAGATAGAATACATTACATACCTGAACTGACTATTTGTTGCGTGTCATGTTTGACTGAATGAAAGTCAATTGTCAAAAAGACATTACTGCCTCTCACAAACAAGAAAAATTGTACAAAAAAGATAGCAAAGGTAGTGAACAGGACAATCATCCTAAGCATAGGGGTCAAATCATTTTCAGACTCCAGTAGTCTTTAAAAAGTCAATTTTGTGTTAAATTTAGAGGAACTACTTAAATATTAGCTGTGCTGAGATATTTAACTTGTTCTTGTTTTTTATTTGCGTTTTTAGTTCAGCTGAGTGTTGGTAAATGTCGCCAATACAAAAAAGTTCATAACATACAGGTCAAAGCTTTCTAAGCAAAAAAGTGTTGATGGTAGTTACCAGGTAGAATGGTCCTATAGAGGAAGGCAAAGTGTTTAAGGAGCCAGGGGTGGTCGAAGTGGCTGATGGCAAAGTGGCGTTGCACCAGGAACATGTACTGGAACAGAGAGCGGCTGGTGTAGGTCCCATAAGCCACCCCTTCATACAGGGAGCCATCTGTCACATCCTGCAGAAGGACCATGGACTTCTCCATGATGGACAGGACCTGCTTGGTCCACAGGTAGGCCTCCTGAAGGTAACCTGGAACACAGGGAGTTGAGATGGTGTCACAGGTTAAATACAGTCTGCCATACCCCCCATTATTTGAAATGACGATGATGGTGATACTAACGTTTGGTGAAATCTACTTACTTACGTAATAGAATGCATATTCAAACATTCAATCTCACAATTGCATTAAAACACTAAAATGTTTGCAAGGCTAGTGGCTGAAAAAATGACCTAGAAAAGTTTATTAAAGGAAGCGTGATGTTGACCTCAACACATGTTTTCTAAAAGTATAAACATGTGCATCCATAAACCCAAATTCTTTTATGACAAATGAGAAAAATAGTTTTAGGGAGATCTATATACCACATTTATTACGATTGGACTAAAAAAAGCAAATATTCTGCAGAAGAAGTAGTCATAGATCCACAGTACATTCTGTACTGTCCTTGAACGCCTCACATTATTTTCTTAGGATAAAGCCCTCACTCCTGACCTGTCAGCATAACAAAGTGACCAGGCGGTTGCGTTAGAAAGTGTATAGTGTGTATTTTGCCACTAACGGTGCTAATGTAAAACAGTTTCACAGATAATCTGTTGGCTAAAGAAACCCTTTTATACACGTTTTGCTGTGGCTATGGAAAGCATGACGCACACACACACACACACACACACAAAGTCTACTATGATAACAAGCAGCCACACAAACACTCAGGCCACAGTTGATTGATGAATTTTGGGGACATCAGCAGTAACTGGTCGGGCAGGTGTGGTTTGATGGGTCTGCCTGCTGGAGCCGTCTCCTACAGTGTTTGGTTTGGGCTTGGGGACCACTGACCTAAACTGAGCACAGAGCAGGTATTAACTGACAGACATGAAGTCCTGGCACGCACAAAGACCACATTCACACAAACAGAGCTTCACCAGCGCGTGCACAGTGCAGGGCTACAGCTTAAGATGCTTTAGTCACTTTCCTCAAAAATAAAGAATAAATATGAACACGTAACATCAAATCCAATAGTTATAACATATAATAGTTAATATCACACACCTTGGTAAATATTACTATCATTATTAACTCTGCTTGCAGCTCATCTCTTCCCTTTTAACTTAATTGCTTCAGCAAGCCAGTTTCTATCTGTGTCTGTCTGCGGTTTATTTGGATTGGAGGTGAACAGCAAATATCTCCTCTTTTTTTTTTTTTTTTTACAAACAGCAGTACTCTTGCTCTGAGAGTAATGTAAACATGTTCTGTATGCTGTTATGTGAAACATTTGAAAAAAGTGCTTGTAAAAGCAACAGAGCAGTTAGTTTCCTGTTTACTGACAACAACTCTGTTGTTCACTCAACACTGAAATGACTTTGTTTCAGCATCAATGGCTCAGCATTAAATTACTGGAATATAATGTTCAGAGCAGCACAGAGACTGTGCAGTAAGGCCTCTTCCCAACCATCATTTGTTAGGCTAGATGTAATATGTTGGCAATTAAAGTAACTACAGTAGGTGTGCACTATGTAGGTGTGCACTATGATAGTGTAACTTGGGGTTTACCATCTTTCCCAAAGACATTTTGCTGTGTTTTACCCATGATTCCACCAGTTCCCAGCATGGACACTACCCTCACACTAAGAAGGTACACATTGTTTATGTTGCAGTAATGCGAATGGCCACTAAAAACACGCTGAAGGCGTTAGAGGCAGTGCTGTGTCCAACTGGTTTAATACATTATGTTTCTTCTCAACAAGACCAAAAATGAAGGAAAACATTCATGTGACACTGACTACATTAAATTATTGATAATATAAAAACAAATGATGTAAATCCTAAAATCTGTTCCTTCTTTGTATGATGACATCATTTTGTGTCTGCTTTTTTTCTAGAGAAAACATCATCAACCTCTGAGAAATGAGGAAGAAAATACCATCAAAATTTGTAGGTTAAAACAACTTTAAGAGTTAGCTGGATAATAGACTCAATTTAAATTAGAAGCTTTATCAAAAGTAGTTTAGCTACAACTACAGTACACTTTTGTTTGAAGAACAGCTAAACCTGATGTTTTTCAAAATAGGTGGATTAATAATACACAGAAAAGTGTACTTTTAGGTAAAAGTTCAAATACCTGTAATCATCAATAATCATCAATCAATCTGTCGAGCTGACATACATCCACAGTAACTCATGCATTACTCCAGCAGACAGTTGGGTGGCCAGTGTCACGGGTGTGAGAAGTGAGATGTCATTTAATACAGATAAAATGTGGGCAAACTGTGCCACTGCTTCAATGTACCAGCAAGGAAACACCTGCATTTGTAATGTACTGTATGATAAATATATATCACAGAAAAAGAAGAATGGTGCATAGTGTGTTCTTCTAGTGCTGCTTATGGGAAAGTGTTCATTTGCACAATGCAGTAAGTCTTCGGCACAGTGATCGATGTTAAGCCAGAGTGAAGCTGCTAAAAGAAGCAGCTGAAACAAGCGTTCGTTTTTATTACTCTTAGTTTTTATCACCAAATCCAACAATTGCTAGCAATCTATTAGTCAGCTATTTTCTCACCCCTGAAAAACATCATTTCTATGTGAGGTCTCCTGTAAAGCACATGACAAAAAATAAAATCTGTCACTAACAAAGCACCAATCAGTGGTTCCTCAGGTAACACAGCACCTTATTTTCCTGTTCTCTGCACTAAATTAAATAAATAAAATAAGAGTCAGGTTCAACCTCTCCTGAGTGTTCACAAATCCTTTTGCCTGTTGTTGCCCCCAACAAAAAAAGAGACCACAGTGACCACACTGGTTCTCAGTAAGCCAGCTGCCATTTAGTTCACATCAGGACTGGATCTTTTGTAGCAGAAATAAAATCCCTGTAAGCAAAGCAAGCTGCCCTGCAGGAATTCACCTTCTTCTGACCTTTTTCTGCTGCTTCACAGCAAAGAAGAAGAAAAAAAAAAGCCAGGGAGTCAGGTTCCACAAAGGAAAAAGAGAATAAAGGCCAAATCTTAAAAGAGATGAGACCCTCATCTGAGGAACTATTACACCAGCTCTAGCCAATAACACAGGGCAGACTACTCACACTGACACTAATAAAGTGGCCTAGTGTTAAACCACTAAGTGATAAAATACTACTACTACTACGTGTGATCTTATACCCATTTATCTAAATATTGATCAAATATGCATCTGACACACTAAAATAACAACTTAGCTAAACCTCAATCTAACACACTTTGTATTTCTTGAGAGTCCGGTTCAGCAACGTTAGTAAACTTAAATTAGTGATAAAACCGATTAACAGGAGGAACTCGTGTGAGAGAAGAGGTAGCATTCTGTCGCAGTGGAACTGCAGCTACACTCCTCATCTTCTCACAAATTCATGGCAGTGTTACAGAGTGATGCTTCTTCACTCTGAAACGATCTTTGACGGGTGCAGACTATGTGTCTAACCCTAACCAACAAGTCATTTCAGTGTTATCATGTAACTTGTGTTAATTACGAATATTGACGTGGCTTGTTCTCAGCGATGTTTTTATGGTGATCTCTACATATGCCATCAAAACTGACTCATCCAATAGAAAGAATAATGCAGGCACTGATTAAAAAATGTCTGTTTAAAAAAGGAAAATCATTTAGCTCCTATGAAACATGCCTGCAATAAAAAAAAGGTGCACATCAAAAAATACAGCTATGCTTCAAATTAAATAAAAACTCCCATGAAAAAAGAACACTGCTTCAAATTAAAAACAAGGGTCAATGTTTTTTAACTGAGCCATTACTGATTGAGGTCATATACAGTCTACAACAGCCTGAACAAATGTAACATCCTCCACGGTGTTAATTATGTAGGAAATCTTGAGTCATAAACTTCCCACATTTCCTGAAAGCTACATGGCCCAGCCCTGTTAACCCTGTCCTGAAAAAATCTAATCTGTACCTGAATAGAAGTGTTAATGAAAAGAACTAAATTTAAAATCATTATTTATTCACAGATGTTTCAAAAATCCACTTCTTTTAAAATAAATTAATTAATTTAAATTAGTGATTAGTTGTTAAATTGTGTTCGACATATGTCTATAATTCAAGTATCACAGCAAGTGTCCTCCAACCTCCAACATATCTTCAACTTCAGCCTACACCTGGAGAGAGTTCCTCTTGGGTGAAAAAAGTGGTGCCACATCCCAGTGTTCCCAGTGACTACAGATCTCACATATTATGAAGGCTTTTATTCTGCAGTTGTAGGATGTATTTAGGGTGGAGACATCACATAGTACCAGACAGTGGTGGACAGTAATCTGGACTGAACCATCTAAAAACTAATATTGGTAAAACAAAATAGCTGGTGATGGACTTCAGAAAATCTGTGTGTCCTGTCATTCCCTGTCCTGTCCCTCCACCCTAAGGGAGTGGGGAACTAAACTGACTATCATGGGTATACTTATTTATTTTATCATTCCTCTTTTGTCTATTATTATTGATCCATTTCATCCATCTTTTGATATTCTGTGTACTCTGTGAGTTTTTTTCTTCTGTCTGAACTGAGAGCAACTGTAACAAGGCAAAACAATTTTCCTCTGGGAATAATAATGTGCTTTTAAATTTTTAATCTTGAATGAACTACTTTTTTTTAGTCGGCGTGAACTAAACTTTCAACTGTTTTTTTGGGGGGGTCTACAGACCAGAATATTAGTGTGAGTACATGTAGGACCTGATTTAATAAGATCCCAAACAGTGAGTACTAAATTTTGTGTGCTATATTGAAAATAGTGTGTTTTGTTTGTGGTCTTTTGTGATCTACTAAGAAAAATTGCATAGTTGACAACAGATTCAAACATGGTGGAGGTGGATGTACAGTATTTAAATGAGGATTTTGCGTGTTTCACTGATGTCTGTCATTGAGAGTTTAGTGTAAGCGCAAGAAGAAATTCTATCCAGAGGAATTAAAGGAGTTAGTGGGTGAATAATCACGTTGATGAGCTACAGCAACAAAATCTCAGTATATTGCAGGAAGAAACACTTTATGGAAAGATCACTCCTATAACTCTTGGAAAACCAATAATAGTCCACTGCATACGCAATTTTGCTGTTTTCAAAGATGGAGTCCTTATTGTGCTTCCTCTTGAGACCAGAGCTTTGGTTTTATATGCATTTGTCCAAGGAGTTTAATAGATCAGCTTGTGCCATTTTTTGCAGGTGTCAAGTTTTCACATTTTTAGTACATGCAAACCTTTAGTAAATCCAGGCTATACAGTACTATTTATATAAGAAAACTGAGAAAACTTCATCTGCTGATAGACCATGACCACAAAATAGGTCATAGGTAGATGAAAGCTGTTTAAAAAAGGTACATTTGGGATTTGTGTTTAACTGAAATGTGGTTAAAAAATGGAAATCACAATTAACCATGGAAGAAGTAAACTCTTGTAAGTGAGAGAGTAAATCAAGTGAACAAAATAAAGTCAAGTCAAAGAATCATGAAGTGAGTCAATTCACAGAATAGTTCTAGCAGCTCTCTATAAGGCAGACATACAAACATGTTGCCAGAAAGCTGCTACATCCATCACCAAAGCCTTTACAGAAGGCTATTATAGGCGTGTGCGAAAGTATTTGTGCCAGTAAGAAGAATATGATGGAGGCCGATGTGATAGAGTACAACTAAAATTGAACTACAAATACTTTACTGCAAGCTACTAATCAAAGCCAACGCTTAATATTGTGACAATTTTGTACTTTACCTCCCCCACAACTGTACCCTTAGCAGAATGGAAATCCTGAGTCAGCCCTCAGGCCACGTGAGACTAAATCTCTCCAGTGAAACCCACACTAATGAAATTCCTTCAGCTGGGCTGCGTTTTTTTTTTTTTTTTTTTTTTAACTCTAACCCTTAAACAGTTTGAGGATAAATATTCCCACACAAAGCTGGAAGGCGTTCACTACACTCTGGCTGAGTAAAGGTAAGTCCAAAAACCTCATACCACAGACACAGAGTTATTTGATTTTCAAATTTCAATTTCAGCTCAGTGGTTATTAGGAAAACACTGAGGACCATCCTCTGACGACCATGAATGATGAACCAGTTAATTGTTGGTGTTGGCCAACCAATGTGAGGACAAAAACACAACCACACTATAAAGATGTGAAAGTCTAACCTTGGGTCATATAAACCAGGCTCCCAGTGAGCAGAGCCACACAGTTGGTGGGCTGGTGGTTGTGCAGGTACTGAAACCCCCAGCCTCGAACATAGGACTTCTCATACATCAGGCGTGACGCGTTGCCGATCACCTGCAGGAAACGCTCCTGTTGGCCCTTGTCGAAGTACTCATACAGGAAGTCATAAGCAGTGGCAAACCCAACCAAAGAGTGCGCTAGAGGAACTTCATCCCAGGGGGCGTCTTTGACCAGCCTGCAACACAGACAATAACAAGAAACTGAAGGCAAGGCAGACACATATGGATCTTAAAAACAGCACGTGCAGTGGTAAACAGGTGTGAAATGTTCACTCTTTAAATCATAGCCTGATGAATGCTACGCCATGAACAAAACTTCTCTTTCCTTTTAATTAGCCTAAACATAGCTGTAAAACACCTATTGACTTTCAAAGGAAAAAGAAAAATGCTAAGTAGTATTTTACGCTACAAATACAGCTGCAGCAATAAAGAGGCATATAAAGAGACATAAAAAGTGCAGCGTGTGTGTGGTTAGCAGGCACTAAGATCCAAGAATGCTGACTTCTGTCAGTTTTGGAAGAAGCAAAGTGATGCAAAGGTGTTCTGCCATCATTCCTACCACACACTCAGGTAGTAGATCAGACAGTTTACTCTGAGATATGGTATAAGTTAAGTCAGTATTTGTCCTCTCAACACTAAAGTTACGGTAAGTGTGTAAGTACAGCTCACGTGAAAATGAAAGGAAATGTGTCTCTTGAGTCTCACTCAAGTCACATTATTGCCTGTTAATGACACCAAGTTTTTTTTTTCTCCACAACATCCTTCTGAAATCATCAGCTACCTCAAATGTTATGAGTATAGCACTGATATTCGACCAGTTTCACACAGGTGATGATGGTATTACATCGTTTCCACTTTTTGAAGTGGCGACTGAAGTTAATTTGAAAATCACTTCCTGTCTGGTCAGGCAAACCAACACTTAAGGGATTAAAAAGCTTCTTTAAGTTGCTGTTTACCTAAATGCAACTGTTACAAATTTCCTGCAAAGTCATTGTTGGACTGAATATAAATAAGGAAAAAAGTAGCATTTAGCAGTATGCCACAAAGTAGAAGTTCCACATCGGAACATGGTTCGTTGAGTTGTTGCAGACATAATTGAAGGTCATGAATACCACAGCTAACTGATTCCTGGAGCCACTTTGCTGAAACCCTCAGAGGTTCAGGGACCATAATAAAAGTGCGGCCAAGGAGAAAACTCACAATATGTTTTTAAGATGTGAAAACACATGCTCAGTGGCCTCTCCTTTTTGCACTGTGGCACACACTCTTGTATTGTGAAAAATGCCCTGCAAATTGTACTAATACTACACTGTCTAAACCACCCGAGAAATGAGCTGTTGGAAAATCCCCTTCCTCCCGTTCAGTGGTTGCACAGCGGAGGAGGTGGGGGAGGGCAATACAGCAGCCATGCATCAAAATGAGAAGGATTAAGCGGCTAGACACCCCTCCCTCTCCACAAGGGACAAGGAGGGGGGTACCTGTTAAAAGGACGTGATTGTCCCACAGCTCAACCCAAAGTTAAGGCACTGCTAAAAATTAACACATTCATATGTCCTACTGCTGCTGTTTCAGTCAAACATTAAAACACAGAATATGTTTTATGACTTACCAGTTGATTTGCAAAGTTACTATGCAGGATAATGGTGGAAGTTAAAAAGTATGAAAAAAATAAAAAGTGAAAGTTGGCTAGACCAAGATAAAAAGTGAGGGTGTAAATAAATATTAGACCGCTACATGGCAATGTTGTGTACATTGTGAGTTATTACACTCAGAATACATACATTTGTTGGATATGCATTCAGTTTTCAATGATAATATTTATTATTATTATTTTTTTTTAACTTAACTATAATCGGTATTGATTTCACTGTATCCATGCTGTTAAAAAAGCTTCTTGCACACAACAAGAACAGTGTAGAAGGTAAACTTAAAGCATTCAGTTATACACCAAATAACAAAGCTCCAAAGCCCAAAAATTGGCATTTGGGTCAGGTTTTACTGTGACAGTTTTCCTAAAATAGATGTACAAAAATGTCAGATACTACTAAATATATACAGGATCATACAAATTTTATGTTTAATAACATCGGTGTTATCTACAGTAGATCATTTTTTATGATTAAATGAATTTATGCCTAACAGCACAGTAGGTTTGCACACTGTAAAACATGTCGTTTCAACTTCAAAACTCAAGTTAAATAACCATTTTAAAATGTTATGTCTAAAAAAGAATAGAAATTTGTTCTACTAATGCAATCAAATGTTATCTGGACTCAATACTGCATGTTCTTCAAACCTCCTAATTTGGGTGATTTATTGAACTGCTTGAAGGTAGTTGTTGAATTTACAAATGTATGTCAGCTTTATTATAATGATATGTTGTTAAAATGCTTATGTTGTTAAATCTGTTCATTTATTGATAAGTATTAAAAAAAAAAAACACTCAAAGTTAACTCTTCAAATATATGGAGGTAGGGACTAAATTCAATGCAAACCTCCATCGTGGTTAACATTGAATTTATTTTGAATGTGCAAGTCATTCATAACACTATATGAAGCTTAGTCTACAAGTCCACAAGCAGCAGGAATCACACAGGTGTACTATCAACAAGCTAAGAGGCTAACAAACAGGCTACTGTCGCCATTTTTTGAGCTTCTCAGCTTCTCAGAGTCCATGTGTAAATACTTAGCAGAGTCTGCAGCCATGGATTAGCACATAATTAAGTAAGGAGGGAGACCAGCTTTGCAGTCCATGTGCTTGGAAGACTGTTGCTAACTTCAGTTGATGTTGGAGTGTACTTTATCCTTCAGGAGGGGAGTTTTTCACAAAGCATTGATCCACCACGATTTAAACAATAACCAAAATGCAAAACGTCAATACTACCGTAATACTGTAAAATCGGTAACTGTTTCATCCCTATTCCTAATAATAAAGCAAAGAGTAAGTTTACATGTAACTAAGTAAGTTCCAGGAGCTTTCTCTCTCCAACAATGCAATCTGGGAAGTTTACACAAGTTGTATTTCTTTAAAAATGAAATTTTATGTGTTGAGTGATCTCTCAGAAGTTCACTTATTTACTTACTTAGTTACTGACTTGGTTTCAAGTGAAAAAACTTTAGTTAGTTAATATCAAGTTTAAACGCTGAAAATAAAAACAAGACATTTTAAGCTGAATAAGCTTGAAAATATACAACTTATATTTCTTTTTGTATTTTACCTCATATCCTAAAAAATAACTAAAAAAAATGATATCTGTTTCTACAAAATGTCTGAATGGTAGTTTACAGTGTACATATTTTGAAAATTAAAATCAAGTTTAAGTAATAATGAAGGCAGAGTTAACCATCAATCACTGTGAATTTTGTTTAAATGCATGTGAACAGTACTGGGTTTACCATGGATCCCAACACTCTCTCAGAATCATTCCTGAGGCCTTCTTTCCTTAACATTTAAATATTGCTATGGAGAACTGGAAAGTAGTGAATCTCAGCCTTTTTACACTTGCCAACTAAAATTTATGTTCAAAGAACTCAATCAAATTGTTATAATTTGATAATAATAATACATTGTTGACAGCTGGTATTAGGTGCAGCTATGACTCAGGGAAGTATATAGCCATCCCAACATGGACAGAAAGTCTTCAGATTCATCTGACATGTTGACTGTACTTTTCTTTAATTAGAGAAGGTAAGGACCTTTAATTATAAGCTGCCCTTGTAGAGAACTCAGAGAGAACCTACATCTCCAGCTCCAAGTTAGTGGCCAAAATCACAAGTGTGAGAAATGTGCTGTATTTAGAACAGTAATATTCACATGCAGCCATTTTACGCTTGGTGTTGGAAATTAATCAAACATTACTGACTTAACCACAAATTTTCTGAGATGAAGATACAACAAGACAGATAATTGTTACAACATTCATGACATCCTGTGTGTTTTTCTTCCAGGCTTAAATCTGTCTAAAAAATGTGCTGATGTTTCATAATGAATTTACTCCATTCCTCGTATAGCACTTAACTGTAATAACTAGGCAGGTAATCAACAGAGTGCTAATGGTAGGCAATATCTAACAGTAATATTAAGCATTGGTGTTATAAAATGACATTATCTTAGTCTGGATTCTGGTATTCTGGACAACCCACTTGCCTCGTTTTCTTTGGTACTACTTTCTAGCAATGTTTTGCAGCCAAAAAAATCTTAATATGTTTTAAAATCTGTATTCAAATTGACTCATGCTTACCCAAATATTAAGAGTCGACAAACTACTAACTGTTGTGATTACATTGGTGTGAGTTCAAAAATTATGATGCGGATGTCTTTAAAACAGCAGTGCCTTGTAAGAAAGTTGAGCTACTCTTCTTTCATTTTCTTTTGTGATCCTGACTATCCAGCAAAAATAGAATCACATGCCATGTTAAACAGAACTGTAAGACTAATGAATACATTTTACTGTCAGTTGTTTTGCAACTGTGTTCAACCACTTGAAAACCAAGGCCAACATATGCTTCACAATGTCAGAAAAACAAACTTGCAAGTTCCATACAAAGAAACCTAATGATCACACTTGAAAAGAAACACTGAATGGTTTACGCATGTACGCTGAGTAAATGAGTAAATGAGTAAATGACGGAAACATGTTCTTGCAGTGTAGACACGGCATAGTGATGAGGCTTTGTTATTGTCCCATAAACTTCTGCACGCTCAAATGTTCATTATGTGGCAATTTCTTTGTAGTAAAATGACTAGAAACTTTGGAGATACAGTATATTGTACCACAGTACATTACAGGCATATATAGGTGGCTAAAGGCAGGTCCTGTTTTTTAACCAAAATATTAGGGATGTACTGATCCTCGATCTTCAGTTCACACCTAGATTGTTGCTCAATAATATCCCTGAACACAGTGCGCCAGAACAGCTACTGATAAAGCTAACCCTAAACTTTCTAATTTTAGATAATGACATGCTGCCATTTATGAAGCAAATCAACTGGTTAGTTACTTCTCTATTGTGATAAATATTTGGGGCAGACCAGAACTAAACTGATGGGTAACGTAGCTGTTTTTAAAAATTGTCAGTTGCAACCTTACACACAAACTTACTGATTTAAAGAGTGGCTTTACTTCCTGTCTGGTATTCAACTCATAACCTAACAATTCATTTCCTTTCATTGGGGGTGCATGGTAAGCAAACAGCTGTGAAACATATTTTCTGAATTGCAGACCTATCAGACCACACTGCATCTCTGCCTGCGGAGGAAAATAAATACAAACTGGAGACAGGACTGGTTAGAAAGTCCCAGAGGGGGTAGATTTAGCATTAATGCCTAGTTGATGCCAACATGTGGGTAGAAAGAGATATCAGGTACCATCTCTACACTGTGAACACGTTGCTCTTCTCTGTAAAAAGAAATATAGGAGTGGGATGCTGGTTCATATTGCTTTGGTGCAATGTTTCACAAAAGGCACACAGCACACATGCTCAAATATCATTGTGTCAAAATAAATAGATGGAATAATAAGACAGAAAATCTACCAACTAGGCTGAGCTGCCATCCTCTCCATGTAGTCCTTGGCCAGGTCGAGGGCCCCGGCCCTGTGGGGGTACAGCAGGCAGAACATGGACAGCACACCCAGGTTGTTTCCATACACCTCATTCCAGCGGGCGCTAAACTCTGTTGGACTCCATGGGGGCAGATACTCCTCGGGGTGCTCCAGCATGGTTTCCGCGGCCTCACGGATCCTTCTAGCCATATCCCGGTGAGTCCCCGCAGCTACATACTGCAGCTCCTCCACATCTCCACGGCTGAAGTACAACATGGGATGTCCATCATAGTTGCCTCCCATGAAGTGGATTTCTGCTGCCACCACCACGACCGGGGCAAGGAGGGGCCACAGCAGACTTATGAAGAAGACTGTAGGGGCCCCACGGGTGTAGGTTCTCATTGTTTCATGAGGGTTAGGGTTAGATTGAGAGTGGACGGTGGCATTGCCAAAGGAGTTCAGCTGAGAGGGAACAGAGGAGGGAAGAAAAAGGGTTTGAGAAAGCCAGCCCATATTCTTTGCAGCCTTTTCCTACAAAAGCCCTGCATTCCTTGAATAATTAGATACAGCTGTAGGCCTGATGATGCAGGCCTTCCATACTGATGTAGACCATTACTGAGCAGCACAGTCCAGAAGTAATGAGAGTACTGTCAGATAAAGTAGACAGATAGTTTCTCAATCAAATTCAGTAACACTCTGTCATTTACCACATGCACACTACAGCTAAATCTGGATGCTGTGTTACACCTTGGATCACAGTGTCACCTAATATTCACTTCTCACAATTTATTTCTGAGTAACTATTATGAGACAAGTCTGTCCCTGCACACCCAGATGTTCAGACGAGCAGGCCTGGAGGTAATGAATGGCTCATTAGAGCAGTAACATTACTCTGGTGGACTGAAACAAACTCCAAACCAAACTGCTGTGCTTCACACAAATGCAACAGTTAGCCCAACGGCTCTGCTCGAACATGAGAGTAAATTCCATGACCTTAGTGGAGCTCTTGGCAAAGGCCTGATGGAAAACCATTTGGTAGTGATTTAAATGTCGTCTAGACTGGAGTCCTTTCTAAAAGGTGTCCGGAGTGAACATGTAGTTTGCATTCAGTTTGCTAAACAGCAAAATGTTTTTAAAGCTGGTTCTTCGGCTGAAGTTAGTGTTGAGATTTGACCTAATGAGGGGGTCACATTCCTCTCTGGTGAACAGAAGGACGGACGATTTGTAGCCAAGACAAAACCACCCAGACCACTCTGGACTAAATTATTGCAGGGAAGCTGTAAATGTGTCAGGACTTTACAGGAAGCTCTGACTGGAATGGTACAGAATGCTTGTTCTGATTCCTAATCCTGACATTAAACAACATTTTCTTAAAATGTCTGATTTAACACCAAGGTGCTACAGAGTTTGCCATGTTTTGTTAAACTATGTCTACCTACCTCAAAGTAAAATATCCTGTGTCCACTGTACCAAGCCCTTGTTGTGTGCTGATCAGAGCTGGTGACTTACTAAGTATATTTACTCATTTATTGTATTGTGAGATATTATTCATATCATACTTTGCTACATTTATATGATAGCTTTTCAGCTGCCCATTCATGTATACATTCAATACAATACACAATGGTAATTCACTGATAACTAACCATGTATTATTTTGGTTTAACCACATTATTTATTGCTACTAACTAAAAAGAGAGTTTGTGAATAGAAATTAATGTTAATGATTTTCCACAGAAAATGTTAATGACTTAACAAACCCCGATGAAACGTTTGATTTCTGCAAAAACCTGATTTATAAGACCATGTGGAACAAATCTGGGCTCAACTCAAACATTGATGTTATCAATAGCATCAGGTTCAACACTGGTTCAAATACTTTCGGTTTAGAAACAGCTGAATCACACAGAGGCCCAGAGAATACGTTAGTTAGTGAAGTACTTCAGAGAACACGTTAGTTAGTGAAGTACTTCAGAGAACACGTTTGTTGGTGAAGTACTTCAGAGAACACGTTTGTTGGTGAAGTACTTCAGAGAACACGTTTGTTGGTGAAGTACTTCAGAGAACACGTTAGTTAGTGAAGTACTTCAGAGAACACGTTAGTTAGTGAAGTACTTCAGAGAACACGTTTGTTAGTGAAGTACTTCAGAGAACACGTTCGTTAGTGAAGTACTTCAGAGAACACGTTAGTTAGTGAAGTACTTCAGAGAACACGTTCGTTAGTGAAGTACTTCAGAGAACACGTTAGTTAGTGAAGTACTTCAGAGAACACGTTAGTTAGTGAAGTACTTCAGAGAACACGTTAGTTAGTGAAGTACTTCAGAGAACACGTTTGTTAGTGAAGTACTTCAGAGAACACGTTTGTTAGTGAAGTACTTCAGAGAACACGTTTGTTAGTGAAGTACTTCAGAGAACACGTTAGTTAGTGAAGTACTTCAGAGAACACGTTTGTTAGTGAAGTACTTCAGAGAACACGTTAGTTAGTGAAGTACTTCAGAGAACACGTTCGTTAGTGAAGTACTTCAGAGAACACGTTCGTTAGTGAAGTACTTCAGAGAACACGTTCGTTAGTGAAGTACTTCAGAGAACACGTTCGTTAGTGAAGTACTTCAGAGAACACGTTAGTTAGTGAAGTACTTCAGAGAACACGTTCGTTAGTGAAGTACTTCAGAGAACACGTTCGTTAGTGAAGTACTTCAGAGAACACGTTAGTTAGTGAAGTACTTCAGAGAACACGTTTGTTAGTGAAGTACTTCAGAGAACACGTTTGTTAGTGAAGTACTTCAGAGAACACGTTTGTTAGTGAAGTACTTCAGAGAACACGTTAGTTAGTGAAGTACTTCAGAGAACACGTTAGTTAGTGAAGTACTTCAGAGAACACGTTAGTTAGTGAAGTACTTCAGAGAACACGTTTGTTAGTGAAGTACTTCAGAGAATAAGTTTGTTAGTGAAGTACTTCAGAGAATAAGTTTGTTAGTGAAGTACTTCAGAGAACACGTTAGTTAGTGAAGTACTTCAGAGAACACGTTAGTTAGTGAAGTACTTCAGAGAACACGTTTGTTAGTGAAGTACTTCAGAGAATAAGTTTGTTAGTGAAGTACTTCAGAGAATAAGTTTGTTAGTGAAGTACTTCAGAGAACACGTTTGTTAGTGAAGTACTTCAGAGAACACGTTAGATCATGTACTTAGCACTTCAAGAGTGAAGCGTACCAAGTGATACTTGTCGTAGTAGTGCAGTACTTTCTTCAGGTGAATTCTTGCAGTTTATTTGAGTACTTGTTATTATTAGAGTTTGTGTACCTCTGATACTTTTGATACATGAATATAAATAACTGTCCACCATCAAAAGCTCATGTTGTCCATTGAAGCACATGCTGCAGTGCTGTTCATACTCATGCTCAGGACTCTAATGTCACCTCAGGGCCTCTTCAGTTGGCAGAATATGTTCTTCTCTCGTTCTTTAGGGCTTTATTGGAAATAATGACGACTAAATGATTAGTACTTTATTTGACTGTTTCTAAATTAGCGGCTTTTTAAAAGTTAGGCTCTCTGTTGAGACATTTGAACATGTCACTCACTCTGTTCCACAGTTAGGAGGTGAAAGAGCCAGAAACCAGTCAGGACTGCGGTGTTTCCCACAGAACAAACTGCTCCCTGCCCCGCTTCATGACAAAGGATGAGAAGTCCCAGACTACAGCTGACTGTTTCCACTGTACCGACCTAACGGAGGATTCTCCTCTGTGCCCTCAAACCCTGTCGTCGGTGTCGACCGCAAACGGCTCCGGCAGCAGTGGAGGGGAAAAGAAAAAGATGCGTTCACGTTACCTGTCAGAAGCGGTGCTCCCAAATCCACCACGGGTCCATGCGTGACACGTTCACTTCCTCCCGTCACGACGCTGGCCTTGATTCATTGAATTATTTCTGTGCCAACAAACACTCTGAATACGGGTGAAAGTGGCCTTTTCAGAGTCGAAACTGAGCTGCGGAGCGGAGGCGAACAAAGTGTGAGTGCGGAGGGAGTGTCAGGCTGGCGGTGAGGAGGGGCAGCAGGGGAACTAATGGAGTCAGGGCCGCCCTCTGCCTCACTCACAGGGGGAACCGGGGCCCACATCCAGCTCCACACGGCGTCAGTGACTCCTCGACTGTCTGTCCTCGGTTTTAGTTGTAGTAAGACCCCAGCTCACCCCCACTCTCCACTAGGACTGGACAGTTAGCCATGTAGCCTAATGCTAATCAACCACAGTTTGAATGATCACTGACAGGATGACGCACAAATCCTTCCAACAGCACAAAACAAATAGTCCCTCCTATGAATTGAAATGTATTGTTTCTGCAGTAACACAAGGTTCCTCAGGAAACACCTCTGATCAATGTGTAAATGTGTAAATGACATTTCTGTGGACCTGACTTCAGCTGTGTTACTGTGTTTAAGCATCGGCCGTGACATGTGAAGCAGGAGCAGTTCAGTGTCTGCACCACTCTTTTTTTATTAACACATCCATTTGAACAGCTCCACCGCCTAGAAAACATTAACTTTTGCAAGGTTCTACCTTTTTTTTTATGATCAAAGTACAGAAGGCTTTTTGGGGTAAAAATAAAAAGCATGTTATAACATCACACACACACACACACACACACACACACACACACACAGGTATACACTCGCCCATCATCAGCAAACATTGACTGAGAATCTTCGCTGCCATTTCTAATTGATGACAAACTTTTGAATGCTAGGGTAATCTAAACTAATTAAAATACAGAAAGCAATTGGTTATAAAGAAATAATCAGGGGTTCAGACAGAAGAAGCATAATGGTGATTGATGTTGATTATTATTACTAGAAAGTCACAGTTCTCTTGCAGTATGTGGACTACAAGAGACTTTTCCTTTTTCTGTTGATCTGTGCCAAATAAGGCCAATATAAACTGATCATGATTGATTTATGCAAAAAATAAAAATAAACTGTGAAAAATTAGTATTAACGAGTGTCACACTTCCAGCAGCAAATACCAAAGATATTATTATATTGATTTTTGCAGAGCAGACAGAATATTATTTGTACTGTTTTGGTAGATAAATCACTGGACTGCATACAGTGTGATAGAAAATAGGCTCAGCTATCAAATCAACACCACTGTAAACTACTGTACACAGACCTATAATACCAAAACCAGGAAATACTGAGAACATTATGTAACATAAATGTCTATTTTTAATATAAAGATAATGTAAAAAATGCAGTTATACAGTGTATTTATATCGTTTGGAGTGAATAACTACCCAAACTCTTTCTCCTCCCAGCTGTTTCTGAATGGTGGTAAACTAGCTCATGTCTCTGTTTTGGCTTTATGTCTTCTTTATTAAACCTGATCAACTCAAACAGATTATCGTGTTCAGTACAAGGCAAACAAAACTTTAAAAGAGAACATTATGTACGAAAATTGTAGAACGTTTTATTTCATTGACAGTACTTCAACACTTGAACGCAGAATTGGACTTTCTGTGTTTTCAGGAACTTAAGACCACAAATGACTCCAACATAAGGCAAATGTGCATGTCACATATTCGAGGTCAGATGAGAAATGAATACAATCACTACAGGTGTATGCATACAACACTTGCACAGACAGCACAAGCAATAATTCACTTTAGATGACCGATCTCATGTACAAGGTGACCGCTGTATTCTGCTTATTGTCAAAATGTCCTTCCCTTCGTGAAATGATGGTCATCATTGAAGGAACACTTTGACATCTGAGAGGACTGAAACAGGTACCATCTCTGTGTGCTTCGTATAGACATTATGGATGTCTGTAATGTTTAGTAGAGCTTAGCACAAAGCCAACTAGCAACTTGCTAAAGTGGCAGACTCGACGTCATAAGGTTTTAAAAAATTTTAAGTCCTTTTTCAAATTATTCAAACAACTTATTTGTCCATTATCATTGTTGTTTTTTGACTTGAAAATGAAAATGCAACTGTCCTGGCAGGTACTGTCTCCGTTGTCCTGCCCCTGCCCTGTCTTTTTACCGTGTTTACACCAGAATGCTATTAAATGTGGTTAGACTGAAGGACCAGACCAGTAGTTAGGGTTAATAGTGAGTACACTCTTCTGGCCATGCAGCCGCGCAGGCCAATTCATACCTTCCATTTACTGTCTGACTCGCACATGCTTTTATTCGTACTAACATTTGGGAAAATATGATGGGACAGCGGACAGCAGCAACAGCAAGAAAAAGAGCTTCTTTATTAAATGAAGTAAAATAAAAGAGCATTTGTAACACTCTCACTAGAACAGTGTCAATGAGCGTCCGGTTTGCTTTTCTAGCTGTTGGTGCCGTAGGGCTGCATGAGTACATCTGTCGAGAGTCCAACCCTACCCTTATGGACTGAGAGGATGACAACATTTACACTGGAAGTAGAAAGATTCTGAAACGGAGTCAGGCCACTATAGAAATGAAGACAAGACAATGAAGGTTTCATAAGTGGCTGGATAGTGTAGTGGTGAGCTCGCCACCCTCTATGCGGGAGACCAGGATTCAAATCCCGGCAGTGGTCTACCTCCAGTAGGGGTCATTAGGTAAGACCTCCTTATGCTTACCTTGCCTTTGCCTAGTACCTCCCTTGTAAAAGCGTCTGCCAAATGGCTAAATGTAATTTACACACAGTTCTTACTCTGCTGAAACATAGACCCACGTGACCCATCAAGGCAACATTTTAGTCTTAATGGAGAAACCGTCTGCAGAGGATTAAGTGCAAGCATCTCTGCAGGTGAGGGCACACTGTATACAGTTTATACTCTTCAAGTCTCACTCTCATCTGTTATTTATCTAACAGAGCAGTAGGCGCTGGGGAGCAGTGTACAGCAGCACTTTGGCGAACTGCTGTCAAAGAACAAAGCGGGCGAAGTTGAACATGATGGATCTATGTTAAACATTTTAGTTTTGGTTAAGGGTTTGATTCTACTTTCTTCTATGTTCTCTTGGTCTATGTAAATACTTTGCTTATCTTATTATTGGTGCTTTGTGGAAGGGCGTCCTTTTACAAGAAGCATGCAGTGGTCATTAATGCTAAGCTATGCTGAACAGTTCTGGATGCACAGAGAAAAACCTGATATCAATCTCCCGTCCTGTCACCAACAGTCAAACATTCACAGATTTGACATGAACTATATGTTTCTTAAATATGGCACGTTTGTCTATGCATACCGACAAAGAACCCATTGAGAAGTCGGTTGAAGCATATCTCAGTCTATACTGCATATGAATGAAGCACAAGTTGTCCACATTTTTACACAATCACTCGAAGAGCTCATGTCACTGTTGCACCAAAAATAATAAATACAGAGAACATCTAGCATAGTCTTCATCATCCATTATTATTAAGTGTTTCCCAAAGTTGTGTTTTTTGAAACAGCCAACACAAAGGACAGCATTGTGCCAGTTCTTTTAGCAACAATGACCTGAAGATACACACCTTCTACAAACCTGACAAAGGGGAACATTAGACTCTAAATCATTTTAGGTTACTAAATGCATACAGAAAGTTTTTATTTAAAAGAAGACTTCACAATTATGGTGTTATACAAAAATACTGACACTAGAATTTCAGGGACAAACACACTGTGACCATCTGTTTACAGTAGTTAACATTCTTGAGGTAATCACTTTAGGGACAAAGAGAAGGTAAAACGGTCACTTTTTAATAAAAAAAACTTTGAAGAACTGATTTTTACCATCAAAAATAATCGAGGGTTTCACACATTGAACCAAAGAAACACTACATCTCTTATTGTTACTGTTTGCAGACACACACACGCACACAGATTTTGGCATATTTCCACATGTACGATACACTAAACCACGAAACGACGTTCAAATGTAGGCGTTATTACAGAGATACTGTGGCTTACATTCACATGGTTTCTCTGAACTGGTGAGTAGTGTATGCTTCCTGTGCTCCACAGATGGTGGCAGGGGTCAGGTGGGAAACTACAGGCAAAAATGGAGGCACATTCCTCTCCTGAGGCAA
Source organism: Anabas testudineus (assembly GCF_900324465.2). Lineage (NCBI taxonomy): Eukaryota > Metazoa > Chordata > Actinopteri > Anabantiformes > Anabantidae > Anabas > Anabas testudineus. The sequence continues at coordinate 1,060,185 of NC_046632.1, forward strand.
AGGGGGGGTAAGGGAGATTTTCTTTCTTTCTTTTTCTTTTCTTTTCTTTTTTTTAACATTTTATGACAGACTCTCACACCTCTTCAGCAAAGAATTCGGGGGCCTCGGGTAGTAGCCGGTGGTGCAGGGCTTGTCTGGAGAAAACCTGGGGAACTTGTAATCCAGAGGCAGATCTAGAAAGAGGAAGATCAAACAGTGGAACTGGAAGTTATCGAGTACAGGCCACCTGTAACTTTTTTGCACTACTGCAGCTGAAAAGAAACAGCCAATTTTCAACAGTTATAATTCATTGTTCTGCAATAAGCTCTTTAATCTAAACAACAGGTAGTAATCAGTCAGGTCAGAGAGAGTAGGACTCATCAAAGAGACAACTCGGGCATAAGTTAATCAGAAAGCACAGGCCTATAAAAAATTTGGCCTTTCTGAAACATAATTCCTGTAGCTATTTGGTGCTGTCTGAGTCCAAAGAGCGTATGATGATATTAGTATGATGTGACATTTGAACGCCAATACAACAGGGATATACTGTACATTTGCCTTCAGATGTGATCAGACAGCACACAGTACAGCAGTAGCTCAGTCGTTTTAACTATACTGTGCCCCCTAAGTGACTGGTGTAGTGTAGGGACTGTAGTTCCCATGCAGGAAGGTCATGCATATGTCAAGCCAACTTCAACAGCCACCCTCATCACTACGGTAGAATGTTTCACTCTTAAAAAGAGTTTGACTTTAACTTCCATCCTGTATGTTGCTGATAGACTGGTGACCTGTCCAGGGTGTACCCCGCACAATGACACCTGGGATAGGCTCCAGCTTTCCCATGACCCTTAAGAGGACAAGCGGTTAGGATGATGGCTGAATAGTCCACACAGTGGAGTCCACAGTTCACTATGCACATTGAGCGAAGGGGGAACGGTATACCATTTCATATTTGCTTGTTTTTTGTGGATGGCTGCTTATTTGACCTATACGCCCGCCAAGTAGGAGGATAATTACCTGTTTTGGTGTTGTAGCGATTAAAGGAACAGAATGAAACACCTGGCGTGGACACGTGTCAATTTGGCATGAAAACAGAGTTTTAGAGAGAGTAGACATACTGCTAACATTCACACATTTAGACAATTTGGAGTCACTGATTAACCTGCATGTCTTTGGACTGTGGGAGGAAACTCTTTCAGCTTTCTAAAATTCATGAAACCACTGTAGATGTGTAACATTATTACAATTGTTTTCGTTCCACATACCTGCTATGTGCTCAACACTAGGGATGGCCATGGTGCTGTATTTGTGAATGCAGTGGCAGCACCAGGTCAGTTTCTGGCTCTCTTCATCCCCTCCTCCACTTTTATGTATGTCAACAAAGTAAGAGCCCCACTGGTTGGACACAGCAGAGGGTGACTTCATGCCCTGTTCCTGTTGAAACAGTCGACAAACAAACCTAAGTATGGAACCATCAGTAGATTTATTTTCAGTACATGTCTGATTAAAGGAAGAAGGAATTCTAACCTGAGACTAACCAGAGACAACTAAGAAGGATATGCTCAGAACGGCAAGAAATGATTGTTTCTGAGAAATCGCATGCTTAGTGAGGCATAATCATTCCATAGAACATGAGTACGTTTTACAGGCAGAAAGAGCTGATGATGAGAAAAACAACAGGATGTGGAGTTTAAATAGAAGGATGTGATAAAATGCAAACCTCATCAGCTTTCAAGATAAATTAGCGCTCTGCACAAAATCAGCTAATGTCATCAGGAACTGTTGCACAATAAAGAGACTGTGAGAGGATGGGAAATATCTAAGGTGAAATTTTATGTTCTTGTGGAGCTTGGTATTTCTAAAAATACTATCTGAACAGGAAACAAAAAACTAAATAATAATAAAATGCAACATGTTCTAACACAAACATCTGACATATTCTATTACAAAATGACAAAGATCAAACTCATCACAAAAGATACCCAACAACCCACACGTAAAACATACAAGCTTAATCTTCTACCTAAGAACAGTTTGTTCTCTGCAGCACTGAGTGCATGGGATTAGACTGCTGTTAATGGCATGCACCAGTTATCAGATTGAGTGTTCAAGATATAAGATTTAGGCGGCTGGATAGTGTAGTGGTAAGATCCCCGCCCTCTATGTGGGAGACTAAGGTTAGAATCCCAGCTGGCCTGACCTTTAGTAGGGGTCCTTAGGCAAGACCTCCTTACGTTACCCATTGTTTGTACCTCACTTGTAAATTGCTTTGAATAAAAGCAAATAACTGAATGTAAATTTAAGATAATGCTGATGAATGCAAAGACAGTAAACCACAGGAAGAGGAAGTCTATGAAATCATCTTTCTCATCAGCCTCAAGATTTCATTGGTGTCAGCATGTTCCTGTTTGCCTCGATCTGTTAAATAACTTAATGTGTACATCTGCCGTTTAAAACATACAGAGCATTTGGATTTACCTGCGCTGCCCTGTTTCAGAATCCATACATCTGCAGTCTAGGTTTCTAATTAAAGCTGTATCCATCCGTTTTCTGAATGGTGGAGGTTGTGATGGCAGCAGGCCATGTTTAAGCTAACACATATCAACAACAAACTAACACATACAGTGGCAAGAAAAGTATGTGAACCTTTTGGAGTTTTCTGCATTGATTTGACTTAAAACGTGATCTGATCTCATCTAAGTCAGGAGTATTAACACATACAGTACGATGTGCCTAAAATAATAATATAACAAATAATCTGATCTTTCATTTCTTCATTGAGAACACCCTTTAAAAAAGTATGTGAACCCTTGGAATTAATTAGGAATTACTTGGAATTAATTATTTGACTGGCAACCCACTTCTTGGTAGAGTAGCCACAGTCAGGTGGTCAGGAGTCAGGTGTTAGCATACCTGGAGTTTTGCTAGGAAAATGAGTTTGGAGGTGTGAACTAGAGCTACTGTGACTGAAAAAACCTTTTTGAGTTTGCTCCGCACAAGAAAAATGAGTTTATGCAAGCCGTGCAAAGGGAGCAAAAGGAGCTTTCAGAGGATCTACGTTCAAGAATTGATGATTTACATAAAACTTTAGAAACTCACCAGTCTCCTGTTGGTAAACAATCTACAAATAGAGACACTTTGGGACTGTGGCTACTCCAGCAAGAAGTGGGCAGCTATTCAAAATGACCCCAAGAGCACAACAAACACTCATTAATGAGGTAAAGAAACAACTCTGAGTGACAGGAAAAGATTTATATTTATCAGCCATCAGTTGAAACACACGAGACGTCCAAAGAATATGACAGAGTTAAAGCACTTCTGCAGGAAGAATGGGCTAAAATGCCTCCTGAACAATGTGCAGGTCTGATCCACAGCTACAGGAAGTGCCTGGTTGAGTTTATTGCTGCCAATTTGTTAATACTCTTGACTTAGAGGAAGATCAGATCATGTTTTATGACAAATAATGCAGAAAACAACAATTGTTGTTGAGGTGGGTATTCAATATTAATTTCTCATAACCAAAAGCAGTTTACAGATCTCAGTAACTATATTATTTTACTTAAATTTAATACAACTGTTAAGCTAAATGTAAGTAAAATGCGATATTCAATACAGGAGAGTTGTTGCTGCTGATGTACTTCAGCAATAATATTGTTTTGTACTTCCTCCTTTTTATAGCTGTCACAATTTGAATGACCAATGTTTTGGAAAAAAAACATTGGTCATCTTTTGGCAAGATCCTGCGGTTTCTTGCCAAATATGTGCTGAGTCCTTGGTAATCTCCTCATCTGCTGTGTGAGGGAGAGTGCAGAGTTCTCCACTGATTTAATATTGTTTTCCTACAACACTCTCACACTCACTAAGAGCAGTTTAAAAAGGTTTTTAAATAAATGCAGCAGAACCACATCTTTTTTTTATTCCTTGTCAAATCCTCCTGCCGACATTACGAGCAGTTGGACATAAAGATGTGTCACGTTAGTTGTGATTAGTGGAGTCTCTAGACTCCTGTTTAACTAATGCTTTTCTAACTTCATTCTCTCAGACTTGTAGTTTAATTTTCAAACTTTTCACCAAGTTTTTAGCCCAAAATGACACTGACTCAATGATGTCACTGTCTCTTTTCACACATGCAGCAGTACTTTACAATACTGGGAAATCGACAAATCAACACACTTGCCTTTTAATGAGTCATCTCTACTTGCTGGAAGTGAAATGAAGGCACATCTTTGAACCTGTGCCACGTGTATGTTTTTACACGTCTTGTCATTACATGTTACAGTGTCAAATTTATTCACAGTGCTGGGGTCCAATATACACATACAAACACACACCCTGTAAAGAAAAGCCTGGGATGGGTGGGAAATGGCTGCTTAACAGTAACAACAGTGAACTTACCTCAAACTTTCCCTTTTTCTCCAGTGGCTCCACTTGGGCCTCATTGGACATTGCTGCATCGCTCTTCGGGACACCCTCCCCCTCCATTTCCTCCACTATCATAACCGTCTCCCACTTCCCAAAGTGGCTGGCAGGGAACATGTCTGACCTCATGCTGTCTCCAAAATACACTACCTGCCGGGTGAGGAAGACAAGATGACAGAGAGGAGAGCTTGTTTATTGTCAATTGCAACACAATAGTTTAATTGCTGTGGTGAAAGTGCGCTGGAGTACTCTCTCAGCTCCAGTCAAAGCTAGCTTGGGTCTTACAGGCCCTCAGGTTGAACCAGAGCAGATATGATGAGTCTGCAAAAGTCATCACAACCTCTTAGACCTTCACGTCTCTTTTGTCCTCCACGTCTGGAAAGAAAAGCAAGTTGGGGCAGGCTTCACTGAGACACATTCCAAACCTGAAGCAGAGACACACACACACACTAACCGAAGCTTTAAATCCCATTTCTTTCTGTTCCCTTAAAATGGGAAATGCAATGCAGCGGGGGAGCAAAGAGTGCTGCAGATAAAAATGACAAGACACAGAAGTCTGCTGACACCCTCAACACAAGAAAAAGATCTGCAATCACAAGAGGCCAAAAAACAAACCAGACTATTTAAAAAAGACTTAAAAAGAAAACTTAGGAGGTTTTTATTTCTAGTAGGTTTTCCACACTGTGTAGAGTCCATTATGAGTTGCATACTGAAATATAATATTACTGCTGTTATGACTACTTTACTAGTGTCAACCAGAAAAACAAAAAGCCCAAGCCTTGCTATTAAGGGATTGCTCTGTTTACACAAAGCTCTGAAGTCTGTCTTAAGACAGGAGTGACATTCCATTTATGGATTGAAAGATTTGTTTGTTTTGTAATAATCTTCCAGCTTTCTTAGTAGCTCGACAAGTCATTTCACTTTCTCATTCACACGAGGTGCACACAAAACTAATTTCAAAAAAATTTCAAAACTTAGCTTTTTCTGAATGCAGTTGTGATATTGATAAAGACCATTTGTCCCATTTTTCCTTCCACTGGATTTATTTCTGTCAAGCATCTGTAGAAAAGTCTTATTCTGTTATTTAATCCTTTACTGCATTCTGACGCCATAATCAAGTTTGCAGATGACACAGTGGTGTTAGCGTAGATCAGAGATAACTATGAGACAGCCAGCAAGCTTCATGGAGAATGGTGCCATACTGCGAGGATATAACATGACCCTCAACACCCAAAAGACCAAGTGTGGACTTCCTGAGGACACACCCTCATCTACATTAACAGGGATTTAACAGAGTGTGTGTCCATTTTCAAATTCCTGGGATCACCAGCTGTCCCACAGGATCTTTGCTCCTCTGAGGAGTCTCCCAGATGGACCTGTGAGGGTCTAGCCCATACACAGCACAGATGTTCCTGTACTGGCTTGGTTTAGTATATGCTATTTTCCCTGTTCATCATTTCATTGGCTCTGTACCTGTATGCTGCACAATGACAATCTGTGAGGGAAATCATGTTTAAATATTTTTTTGTCTTTACATGGTAATGCAGATTCATTTGAAAGGCTGCATTATTAAGCATGCATACATGTGGAACTGTAAGAAGTTCTGAACTTTTAGTACAACTGAATGTGTTGTAAATTATTAAGTACTGTATGTGGTTAGATTTCCATATATCACACACATTTATGTTTGTGTATGTATGTGTATGTGAGATACAACTAAATCGAACCTCTTGCAGGAGTTAAAAGGGCATACGGAGGATGTGAGGCATTCCAGTAGCTGCCTGAGATCCCTCCCCCTCACAGAGCTGAGTTGTGACTAAGGCTGGCCCTTCACCATGTAAACAAACAGTTGGATAACTGGAGTGGTGCAGGCAGGACCCTCAAGAAGGGGGCTGTAGGAATCACATTTCCACAAGAGTTTCCCAGAACTGGCCAAAGTTTAGGAATGTAACCCAAAAACCCTGCTCTTATCTCTCATTGCTCAGCAGTGCTGCCTCCACAGTCATCTGATCACTATGATAAATATTTATAGGGGCCAAGATTTCCAACACAGTGGCAACATATCATAGAAAAGAGCCGTTGCGAATGGACAAAGTCACATTAGCATCAACCACACTGAACTCTGCATGAGACAATGCGCAATGAAGTGAATCAGACTGCAGGCTGCAGTTGAAATCAGTCAAGGCTCTTCACAGACTGCAGTAGAATATATTCTGTGAGCAAGGTTTCCAAAAATGCAAGTGGCATGACAGTTTTCTCCAAAAATGAGGGCTTGAGATTTGATTTGAGTGTTGTTACTGTCGCTGCCTTGAAACATGACTCACTTAAAAGTCTTGTACAAAACAAGAACATTATTCAAAGATTTAAAGAACAGTGACATGCCTATTGTACAGTGAAAGGAGTGAGATGTAGCATTTAAGATTCTGTGGATTAAAGCTTAACTAAGACATTATTAGCTTGCAATCAGAGACATGACTTGTGCTTTGCTTGTTAAGACTTTTGACCTGATTTAAACATGCTATGAAAGTTTTAAAAGTCAATATGCTAACTTCTAAATGGAGAAATGCTTTGGTGTGATCCAAAATAAAAGAGAGGGTCTGAATACTTATGACCATGTGATATTTCAGTTTTCCTTTTTTAATAAATCTGCAAAAATGCAGTGTTCAATTCTGTGTTTTTCTGTCAATATGGGGTGCTCTATGTACATTAATGAGGAAAAAAAAGAACTTAAATGATTTTAGCAAATGGTATAGTACAGAACAAACTGCTATGATTGACTGTGCAGCATATTTTTACAAAAAGCCAATGTGGAGCTGAACATAGACACAGTTGGAATGGTTGAGTCAAAACTTTTCTAATTCTATTAACATGTGAAATGACATGAAATTCTGTAAATGAAAGGATCATGAAGAAAGACTAAAGTCTAGCAAGCAAAGTCAGAAACTGTGTGGGGCCTGGAGCATGTTAAGAGGAAGTGTGTTGCAAAACTGCAGACACCACATAGTCATTGTTAAAAATGATCAATTCCTATGAAGTTGTGAAAAACTCTTCCAGTAGAATGAGGTCATCAACACATGAGGGAACCAGCACCACTTGGTATTTTCAGAACTCCTGCTTCCTCAATGAACAGCAACACTTTTCCCCAGAAATGCAATGACTCAGTGTGAAAGTGCAAAAACCAAGAAATCATCAACCCAAGTAAAAACAACAAAAGGACAATTTCACCATCAGTTGTGATGCTGGAGTGATCACTGGATCACAACTAACCATACTCTTTATCTGTATGCTCATGATGTGTCAGTCCAGCCCTGACCCTGTCAGTTTGAGCAATGTGCTGACAGACAATTGTTTTTCCCTGAATAACTCTACTGAGTCCTCCTGTATTAAGGTCTGTCAGGTGAAAGTGGAGAGAACTGAAAACACCAAGTGCCTAAGGTCATCTCAAGGGAATGTTTAAAGCAGCTTTAAGTGCAGGTTAACACTGAATTCCACTGGAGTTTTCTCCACGTGGCTGCAGAACAGAGGATCCTTGAGTAGATGGGAAGGAGGAGGGAGAAAGAGGGAGGAGGGAGAGGAGCAGGGGATGTGAACAGTATTGCTGGGTGGACTGCGTGGGTTGGCTGACCCAGCTCTGCATGTGCCTGATCTACCAGGTTTTATAACAGTCGTGTTCCTTTCTCTCATGATATGTGTGTCTCCCTATCTCATTCCACGCATATTGGGTATGTAACCTATAACAAGCATTTACTGTAGATACAATCGCACGTAATTTAGGCTTTGGCTAAACAAATACAAGCTGGTCTGGCAAATACTCCTGGACATATAGAGACAGCAAAGTCAGGAACTTTCTGAATCTGTGACACCACTTCACTTGATTTGAATGTTCTTTCAGCTCTTCTTGTACCACTTACCTTTCCAGACTTTTCTTGCCTCTGTCCCAACTTTTTTAAAGACATTGCTGCCATCAATTTCAGAATAACTTTAAAACAGTTTTTTTCTAAAAAAGGTTCATTTTATCAGTTGTTCCACTGTAAATTAAATATGGGTTTAGGGAGATTTGCATAAATATATAGATATTATATAGATTTTATATAACATCCGAGCTTTTGCCGATTGGATTGTAGAAAAATATTTGATCTATGTAAGAATTATCCCAAAGAACAAACCATATTGTACATAAAAGTTAATATGAGGTGAGTTGGCTGCACTACTTGCAGAGTAGCTCGTACTGGTTCACAGAAGCCCCATCAAAAGTCTTGCCAAGGGCCACATTCCCTCTCTCCATACCAATGTGAATCTTTCTGAGCTAATTTATCATGAAGCTCTGAAGGTTTCTTTCAGTTTCTGCCAAAAATCAACGTTGGAGTCAACCTCAAAGTGAGCCAGAGATGTCCTACAGCCAGAGGTCTGACAGCTCATATATCAGGTTGCTGGCATACCTTAGGATCTGGTTTTCCCGTCATGGTCTTGAGCAGCTCGTGCAGGTGCGGCCAGTTGCCCTGGGAGTACCAGCCAGGTTTGTCCAGCGACGGCAGCCCCTCACTCTCCTCCACATCATTCACTTGAGGAAAGAACAGAAAGTGAGACTGCATGATCAGCACAGTTTGACAACTAACTGCTACATGACCACAGTCATCCAGCACCAACCTCACCACAGTATTCAGTAGAGAAAACCGAATAGCGGCATGTGAGTAATATGGGCAGTGAGACTGCTTCCAACTACCACTACAGCAACTGTTGCGAACCTACAGGTCAGAGACCCTGCAGGGGGTCAACAGGTTACATATCAGGGGTCACGAAATGATTAACACAATAGAGAATTAATCCATCAATCAGCTACAGCTTTTCCTTTGGAGGGTTGCAGGGGCCTAGAGCTGATCCCAGCTGACCCTGGGTGAGACCTGGATTCACCCTGTACAGGTCAGCGGTCTATGACAGGGCTGAGACATAGGCAGACGAACATTTATACCCACATCACACTGGGAATTTCAAGCCAGCAGTTAACACAAACTGCACGTTTTCTGTGTGTTCTGCTCTCTGATAAACCCTTAAGCTCCTTAATTTGTGAAAACTTACTATATAAATTCTGATTGGTTGGAATCATCAGCCTTGCTCATTTAATTACTTCATTGGATGTTTCGACCACTTCTCCACAATAAGATACATTCAGTGACATCTACCAAACAATATCTTCACGTACACACTGTAACTTGATGTGGCGATAAGTGTTCTTAAAAGTCATCTAGGAATCAATAGAGCACCTTTTGTCAAAGTAGGTAATTGTAATTGCTCCTCTGGACAAGCAGCGAACTTTAAGTTGACTGTCTGGTATTTAAAACCAGCAGCAGGGTAAAAGGAAACTCACTCAGTCACTCACTCACTTCACAGAAAAAACAATGGTGTTCTAGTGTGTATAGTGCAATGAGGGTTCAAACTGAGGTTAAATATGTTACAAATATTGTGACAGGAGGAGACAGTGGTCAGCACCTGCACAACTGGGAGTGTAAGCACACAGTAGTTGTCACAGCTGTCAGGACACAGGACAGTAGAGAGGTAAAGGAATGAGTGGTATGTGTAGTGGAGCTCACTGACAAGCTCTTAAGATGCCTGTGGCATTTTCAATTAGTTAAAAGATGATGATGTGTAATACTGCAGCCTGATGTTATATATTTATTTTGAATATGTACATGTACAGTATGACAGATATGAAACAGCTTACGGATAATCTTAACTTTAATGCAAATAAAGCAAAATACCCACAGCACAGCACATTTCATGACAATTCATTGAATCACTGTTGCCTGTTTGACAAATGAACGTTGTGGATTCTAGAGTTCTATGGCAAATGCCAATCAAGCTCCATGGTGCTGGACAGTGAGCACAGGGCCCACAAGAGGATGTCAGGCCCTCAGGCCACCCTCATGAAGTCTGTTTCTCATTGTTTGGTTAGAGACATTCACACCAGTGGCCTGCTGGATGTCATTTTGTAGGGCTCTGACAGTGCTCATTTTGTTCCTCCTTGCACAAAGGAGCAGATACTGGTCCTGTTGATGGGTTAAGGACCCTCTACGGCCCTGTCCAGCTCTCCTAAAGTTACTACCCGTCTACTGGAATCTTCTCTGTGCTCTTGAGACTGTGCTGAGAGACACAGCAAAACTTCGGCATGTAGTTGCGACATCCTGGAGGAGTTGGACTGCCTGTTCAACCTTCAACTGATCAGTTTCATATCCCAGAAGTTTAACTGACTTGATGCTAAACGCTGATTAAAAAGTGTTCCTTTTATTTTTTCGAGCAGTGTACATTATCCAAACATATACCGGAATTATATTTGAGCCAAGGCTCAAGTGTGTTTTGGTTCGGACATAAACTATCTCGCTATCCATTTTCTCAACATATAAATAATCGCAGATGTGTCAGAGGTTCTGGTACTGTGTTGTTCCAGTCCAGTTCGCTGTCAGTTCAAGGAAACACTCAGATACTATAAGAGGGGAGATGATAATAATTATGAATACAGTTACACTAGTTGTATTCTGAGTATTCTATACTACTCATGCTGAGGTTCGGTCTAGAAAGTATTGTTCAGCCTTACCCCTCCTTCAGAGATGACAGATGTTCAACCAATTCACCACAGCAACTCAACTTTTTCATGTGTAAATGAGGAACCTGGTTTCCATCAGTGATTTCCCCAGGTAGATTTCTATTGTGGAGTGGCGATTTCTCTGCCACGTTGTGCATAACTGGGATTCTAACCTGCTTTTTTACTTATTCCTGGTACGCTTCCTCACACAAACAGGCTGATCCATATTCATTTGGTAAAGCTACATTTAAGCTCACACAAGCATAATATAACATAGAAGAGAAGAAAAGCCCCTGATGAAGATTCAAATAATATACAGTAAGATGTGGACCTAAATGATAACTTATATTAACTGTATTCACTCCCTACAAACACATCATGACACTCAACTTATCATGACTCAACGTATTTAATCATCTGGCTTTAACTAATAAACTTCCTTCTTGTCAAGTTCTTCTAAATAATCTATGTTGTCAGATAAAAAAGAGAATGTTAAGCATGTGAAATAACAAGTGCTGTTTCCAACTAGATAAGGAGTGGTCAGTATGTGTGGAGGTCAGAGAAGTGCAGATACTGAAACATGTTGCAAACGTGGCAAAACTCAGAAGAGACAGAGGAGCGAGAGGGAGAATATTTCAGTGAGTAGATCATTCTGTCTTCAAGAATAATGCCTCCCCAGGGTTATTGTTGGCAGGATGACAATCCAGATGAGGAGAGCATTCCAGCAGGCTGCCCGTTTGCCAGTGCACACCTTCAACAAGAGCATCCAGGAAGGCATACCGCACCTGGGCTAATGTGAGAGGTAAGGTAACTGGAGGTATGGAGAATACCTGACTAGAAAATCAGGGGGACACACCAAAAGAATTAGTATTTATTTATCAAATTGCCTGGTTCCTAAAACATTAAAACTGCTTGTTTGCCTATTTAATATACTGTAAAGACATAATGTTTGGATTTAGGACAGTGTGAACTGTCTGCATGAGCTATGGAGAATAATGATGCGAGTTCTTTAAAATACAGCGTCAACAAAGGGGGGAATACTTATGCAATCACTTGTTGTCTGTAGTACATTTTTAATTATTTCAGATTCAGACTTCATAAAGCTCTGCATTTACTTAACATGAAAGAACGTTTTCTGTTGATCTGTTTCAAAACTTCCAAGGGCCTTGGCTACTTTCATCCATGTGTTAAAAAATAAAAATGTATCCAGCGAAGAGTGCCAGTCTGGTACTCACCAAGGGTCCTGAAGGGTCGCTGCTGGGGCACCAAGGAAAAGAAGCCAGGCTTCAGGGCGTTTGTAATGATGACATCAAACAACTCCTCAAAATCCTTCCTGCAACAGGCAGATAAACAACATTAACCTCTGCGATAGGCGCCTGGCCACTGTGTGAAGGACAGTGTCTGGACAGCATCCAAATACACTGAGTTACACAAACACAAATAGCTCAGGGAAACTAAACAGCCTGTACAAATGATGGAAATCACAGAGCAATAAACAGTGTCCACACTGTAGACATACAGCCCTGTGGATGGAACACTGATAAAGTAAACGCACTGAAAGGTCAGTGTACACTCCCAAAGGGCTACAGGCCTAAGAGTGAGTGTGTTGCTGGTGTCAGTACAGATATGTGTACAATAAATTATAGTAGAATTTCTGAAAAAACAAACTTCAATATAAGTTGAGGAGAAAATGGCAGCCTTATGAAACAGACAAAACCCTTTACAATAACTAGTAACATATAAACGTCATGTATGTAAGTGTGTATACACGTAGCGAGGATGTGTAATATAGAACTCTCTTTAAACAACTTTGATGTGCTCATAGGTACAACATGTGGGAATAGTCTTCCCCTCTATTATGTTACCTAACCTCCAAACTGACTGTGACATTTCCCACCAGAAACACAGCCACTAATCTGCTTGATCAGAACTCTGTGGTTTGGTTACTCATCACATTTGGATTCAAATGTTAAATGTTGATTGGTGCACAAAAATGCATGACATCAAGATTTTCCCTAAATGAGCACATCCACAGACAAATACTGTAGACAAATATGGAAATCTTTCTTTGGAAATAACCAAAACTACTGAGGCAGAGTAATGTGTTTATTAAATGCTTTAGTCACTAGAGTTAATAAATGGGATTTTATGGCCTTTGAATTAAACACACTAACCACAGCTGCTTACACTTTGAGAGTTTAACATAGTTCATTCAAGAATGTGTTTACTTTACCAAACCAAGCCCACATTCCTCAAATCATTTTTGTATAGATGCTACCTTCATAATTTTAATACCAGAAATATCTCCCATCTCCTATGTAAAGACTAACTCTAAATTAAATGCATACATACTAAACAACTGTTCACACTATATATTACATTATCTATGAATGTAGCTCAGTTAATGGTGTTCATCACAACAGAAGTTACTTTCCTTTTTCCAGAAAAAGTACAGAGGACAATTCTGTCCCCTAGACCTACAAAAAACTGAGACAAATATTGTCGTAGTGCTCTTGCCAGGTGGACCCAAACAGGAACCATGATGACTTTGGCGTCATGGAAGAGCATGTACTAAACTAATGAGAGCAAAAAAAAAAAAAAGTTAAATTCTCACTCCAGTTTAGAGGATGCCAGTCACGCACCAACCAACCAAAGTTTCAGTGTCTACACTCTGAATAAGAGAGAAGCAGTAAGTCTGCTGTTCTTCTGCATCATATTCATTCAGACGTAAAAGTTCTGTGGTGTAAACGGCTGTCAATCAGAAAGTGATGATGAGTTCTGTATTTCAGCTAACAGTACTTAAATAGCATATTTAGAATATTGTAATTAAAATGACAATATTTAGGACACCATTATAGAGTCAATGGTATTTTGACATGTGATGTTTAATGATCAGTATTAGTCAAGTACAAGCTAATTTCACACCACTGGAGTTACTTGGGCTCGGTTTGGAGAATTATTACATCACGTAAAGCAGAAAACACTAAACAATAAACTATGCAGTATTTCAGCAGTCAATGCAATAATCTGTTTGTGCCAAATAGCAATGACAGCTCCTCTGGAAAGGTTTCTGGGTGCTGGCCAGTACTCACCTGTCAGACAACTCTAACCTTGTTTTGTTACTTCTAACAGCTAACTATCACTGGCTTGCAGCCGGCTCTTCATGCTGTAGTGGCTGTGGGCCAACGACAGTTTTCTCTGAAGAGCGAGTACTGTGAATTGCAGTCAACCCAACGTGATAAACTAAGAAATAGAAGATCTTGATGCTATGTTGCCTGAATATAATTTTAAAAGCCTCCCTGAAGAAGAGGTGGGTGCACAGATTTGGGGTGCAGGAAAAACAGGCAGGCTTTTAAAGCAGGCCGAGCCAATTTGAGAACAACATTCATCTCCGCAAATCACCTCTGGCATGATGAAGCCTAATTTCCTGTTGTAGCTAACACAACATAAATCCCCACCCCTACCCTCCATCCCCACCCACCCCCAGCCTTGTAAAGCAGTGAACTGAACATGATTTTGAGCACACACTCTCACACAACTGGGGCTCGGAGTGCTCTCCTTAGGAAGCAGTGCATGCCCCAGTGTTGGAGGTCATGGATGCAGAAGGGGAAGGGGCAGCCAGTGAAACAGCAGGGGAGCAGGGGAATGGGGTGAAGAACAACAGGAATGACCAGGCTGCTCATTGTTTAACAGGAAACAGTGAGAGGCGGCAGTGGGGTTGAGGGGAGGTCTAGTCCACCAAGGCCCTGTGAGACAAACCGGAATCCAGAGCAGAACAGTTTTACCTTGACCTGCTTTTGCCTTTGCTGGACTACAGACAACAATCAGAACGGAGCATGAAAAGGAGAAAAGCAGACCACCTCACCAGGGGGAGTGTAGTGTAAGATAACAACACCTCACAAAGAACAACAGAGGCTTATGTTTGTTCAATTACAGCAACAACACAGACATTGTGTTTTTTCGAGGCTGTCTCAATGCTTGATCAAGTGTATAACAGGGCTTAGGCTGCAAAAACAAGCATAAACCACACCATGTGTGCACCAAACAGAGGGAGGCCAGTAATGCACAAAGCCAGTGTTCAACTACAAAGCCTGCTAAAGCAATAATCCCTTCTGCAGAACACCTACAGCTATAGCATAAAATAGACGGGTACGAACTGAACAGATGAATTCTTTGCATTATAGTCCTTACAAAAAAGGAAGTGTCTTAGGACACTGAATTGGTTTTTGGATGTACCCTTTTACATCCTTTCCCCCTTCTTGAACTTGCAATTATACCAATCAATTATTGTTTTTGGCAACATTTTTGGCACCAGAATGAGCTACAAACACAATATCTAACATGTTTATCACCTTCTAGGTAACCTGAACAGTTGCCTTTTTACATATTCAACACACATCAAGCAACTTTAGGCGCATTTGGCACACGATTGTGTTATGTTACATTTTAAGCATGGGAAACTCTGATGTGTCATTTTCCCAGAGTGTTTACTCTCTGTGTCTCATGGAAACCTGTACAACACAGTTTATCAATTAATAAGTAAAAGGCAGAAAAAGAGATATTCTGTTCAGGGTGCCATAGAACAGATTTTTGATATGAAGACAACCCAAGAGCCAGTTCATCTGCAGTCTGCAGGAGATAAATATGGATGTTGGAAAATGAGGAATGGTCATCTTACCTAAGATTACCTTAGTTTTAGTCGTTATCACGTTATTTTCTCTTAGTTTATCAGGATTTTTTCAGTGAAACTCTGTTTTAGTGTTAGTTATAGGGAACTTTTTATGATCCTGTTAAAAACTTTGTGAGGCTTTAATAATTTAGAGCAGGTTAAGAATTTATTCTTATTGAATATAAAGGTACGGCCACTGTAGTTACTTGTACTGTAGTTGTAAGATTGCTGCCCTCTGGGGTTCGAACCCTGGCGTGGCCTACCTCCAGTGGGGCAGTTTTAAAGTGACTGATTATACCGATCAGACACAACGTGGTGGTTTGATCTGGTGGTTTAATTTTACTGCTGGCTCTGATCGACAGGTGTCAGAGCAACTACACACAGCGTATCGCAGCTGCTGAATATGACAACAGGCTCCTGTTAAGCTTGTCTACAACTAAACTACAATAACAAATCTGTTTTTGAGGGGTAATCGAAAACTGATTGTGTTTTTGTAAAGGAAGTGATCATATGTTCAATTAATGTAAATGTCAGTGCAAATAGCAAATACGTTTATATCTAACATATTAACATCCTGTTTTATTTTCCACAAAAAGATCTAAGTGATTGCAGTTCAACATTCACTTTTGTGGATTCAGCCTTATTAAAGTTGTTCTGGTGGGTCTGGTTTTCAGCTCCAGGTTAAGATCAGGGAAAGACTGTGGGCTGGGTTAATAGAGATAATTCAACAGTCACTTTACACACAACTCGCTTGCTGATTTGTCAGTGTTGACAAGTTTAGTTGACAAAATTATCACTGCTCAGTGTTGCAGGTATCTTAGACCTGTGAACAGTAGATAAAGAACAACTATTCCTGAAGCTCAGACTGACATTAAAAAGGCCCTTTTAAAAATAAAAATGAAAGGAGAAGACAAGCAATAGATAAATGTTTAGAGCTGACCACTGAGGCCTGCTGAGAAACAGTGTGTGTGTATGTAACATACTACATGTGTGTAAATAATACAAATGTAGACCAGCACTCAGTAAAGATATGACTGATGGTATGTGGGAGCTATAAGAAATGTTTGCAGTAAGGCAGTTATGGTGATCACTGTCGACCAGGGCCTGGTCTTATAAAGCAGGAGCCAGTTTGTGTCCTCAGCATGGGCAGCCTTACCCGAGGATATGTTCACAGACGAGCCTGCAGTAGTCACTGTGAGAGCTAGTGATGAGGAGGAGAACCTTCCCTGCATTCTTCATGCTGCGCAGCCAGGTCTTGACAGACTCAGAGCATGGCTGCAGGTACCGGCTTGGGTCCCTCTTCACGCTCGGAAAGTAGGTCCCTGCATCCTCTGTACAGAGACACAACAAACACATGTTTAATGCTATGGCCTTCACTGGCTCTCTCTCAACCCAGTTAAAAACCTAAAGCACATTTCAGCCTACAGCAGAGTTATACTGTGCTCTCCACCACCAACATCAAAACACCAAATTAGGGGATATATCTGAAAAGAATGCCGTTCACCCCTAGAGCTGAGGTCTTCAAGGAAATAAACAGCTGCACCAGAAAGAGAGGTCAGCCCTTAAATTATTAGTTGCACCGAACAGAGGTGAAATAAATACACAAATCTTTTACTCCCATATTTATGTCAGGAAACGTGAGAATGCTAACATGACAATGATCCTCAAGTTTCTAGAATTAACAAATGCTGCCACTTTTATGCAGGTGAATTCAACCAGTAACAATGAATTTGCTCAAATCTACACAACCACTAATGAACACTTAAAGGGAGCATACTAAGATATCTTCATGTTACAAACTAAATGTTTGCAGGCTGAACAAACAGGGTGAATAGTTGCTGTGGCTAAGGCCTTTCTATGAGGTCCTCTGTTTATGCAGTAAGCTAAGCAGGCCTAAAGAGATGGATAGTTCTTACTGACCAAAACAAATATATCATGGTAAGATCGACCAGTATCCATATGTTCAGTAAATTCAGTCTCTGGTTTGTTGCCTCTTTGAATCTCCACAGTGTAGGAACTGTGTTTAGATAATGTGCCAGTTAATATTTTTGGTTAGTTAATAGTATTTCCAGTATAATAGGAGTATTTTTATTTTGAGTTGGGTTTTGCTTAATCTTACATGTTTGTATTCAGGGTTATGTTGCCCCACTTCTGAGACACTGTAAATGGGTTTTGCTCACTGTGAAGCCTTCCAGCTGCCCTTCAGTACATCCTGTCAGCATACTTTACGAAGCTAAATATGGTAGTTCTCTGATCTGTGTTATACAATCCCAGTCCATCTCAGAACTGTGGACCTCATGTTGTTGACCTCAACTTAATGCAAAATTGTTGATTGGCAACATGTGTGAGTATAAAGAACAATCATTTTTAGTAATGAGAGCAAATGTGATAAAATGGTATCTTGACAGTTTGAAACATTATTACAACTCCTCTACTGTGTGAGTACATTCAAATGATGTTATCTAATGATGTAAAGCACATACCAAAATATGAATACAGCCATGTTCAACCTTACAAAATAGGTGGCTTACATGTGGTATTTTCCCTTGAGCTGAATTAGGTAACCCATACGTGAGGAGTTTTTTCCTCGTTTCACAAGGAGGAAAAAAAGGGCTTAGAAAAACAGGACACAGTGTGGATGAGTGGCATGTATTCATGAGCTGAAGTGTTTATGCTGGCAGAAAGTGTTGGCCCTCAGGAGCATCACTGGGCCCTGAGAGACAACATAGACTCAGTCAGTGATTTTGTTTACACTGTGGCACAAAGAAGCCTGTTTATGTGATGTGGGGCTTTTCTTTCCTTTCTTTCTTTCTTTTTTTTTTTGTTTTTTGCTTGATATTTGATATTAATAAACATGGTCATCATACTTGAAATGATAAGATGTTTTCAGTAATATCCACTTGCGTAATGGGCAGTGTAGCTACGTGTCTGATCAGTATAAGGCAGGTGTGGTACGCTTCCGTTAAAGAAAGAAAAACCCACAAAAGTGTGGAGCGAGTGGGGAGAGCAGTGTAGTGTAGTGTTACAACTGTGAAGCTATTTGCCATGAGCCATTATATGAATGTGATGAATGTGTTGTATGTCAACTAATAGATCATAATTACAACAAACATATAAGGTTCTTCTGACAATCTCCATCTCCTTCATATATTCAATTGGTCATGGAATTTGGTGATGTTTCCATGACAACAAAAAAAGTAGTAGTAGTTAAATTTGACTTAAGGTTCAAGCTTCTCTTGTTGAAAGGAAAGTTAATCTGAAAATGAATTAGAAATCAGTCAAGGACTTTTGTAGCATGTCAGTCCCATCTTTCACCTCAACTGTAAACTCTCATCTTTCAAACTACATCTTTAAAACAAGAAAAGACACAAGACACAAGAAAAGCACATCTTTTCTTGTATACGGACTGAAATTATTTGCTTTTATTATATAATTATAATTATGTGAAATTATTTTCTAAAAAAACATATTGTTAAACACTACTAGTAGGAAGATTTTTCATGTTTTCTTGAATTGTTTTGGAAGCGAGCACAAAACCCTAACCTCCTTTACGATCAGAAACCGCAAGCACTCATCTACTTTGAAATAACTAAGTGCTTGTCTAAAATGTAAATAGCTGATTCAACCAGATCACTGAAAGCCACCAGTTCTAAAAGTGTGGACCTGCTACCCTCTAGTGGTAGAAAACAAAAAGCTGCTGTAGCTTCTTAGAAGCCAGTAGAAAGTTCTAACCAGCAGATGACGGCAAACACAAACAACCAAAGCCACGGGCCCAGTATGAAATCTGGGTGGGATTTTAAATAAAATTTCTAAGTTTTTTATTGTATCCACAGACGATTTCACATGTTTGTCCCTTAGCTTAGGGGCTGTTCCTCCTCAGGGATGCTTCAGTAAAACACTCACTCTGCCTCATTACCCACAGCCAGGGAGGTCAGCTGAAGGGGTTTAGGAGGCTCCTGTGCTTTTTGATGTGAGCAACATCCTTCAATACCCTCAAGGAAAGTATGTAAACTATTATCTGCATAGATACCTCTATCTATGGAGGAGCAGCAGGTGGGCATGGTATGCTTTTTGATTGCTGCCAGCCTATCTTGGCCTTAATTGCATTGTGAAAACCCCTGTTATATCATTTATGGTGGGCTTTCGGCAGAATCATCAAACAAATTGCATAATAAAGTTCTTTAAAGGCCAAAGAGCTATAGTATTTGTATCCTGCTACTGTCCTTTATATTATTATTCATAAACACTACTGATATCTATTTTAGAATATGCTTGCCCAATGACAGCTTATATAGGCTCCAGCACTCCCACATCTCTTAAGAGGACAAGCGGTTAAGAAACTGGATGGATAGATGACAAAATATGGTCAGAATAGACTTTTGATCAACGTTTAAATTACTATTAGGAGACTGCATTGGATTACATGTACAGAATTTTGATCAATGCCGATTCACAATGATCTCATCAAAATAGGACTTAACATGCAATAGTTTGTGGTCTGGGTACAAAACAAAACAAAGGCATCATTCCAAAATGGAACATGGCATTGTTTTATCTCAATTATCTAAATTGCTGGAAGATCATAATTTCAAATACATTTAGATTAATCACACAGCCTTACTATGAACCTGAAACACATATAGCAGAGGGTGGTAAACCCTGAGCGATTGCTAGAAACCTGTACTTCTAGCTCTTTTATCCTTCATTTTTTCTGTAAAACAAATCTATGAGGAGTGCACCAAGACATTCTTTCTCATAACAGCAAAACTAGGTGTTAACCATGATTTCCTGTACACAGCTTTAGTTTGTTTCTTTTGAGTGACTCAAGCCCTTACATGGCCTCAGTGTATTCTCCCTGTGACAACATCCTATTTAATACTGTCCCCTGTTCTGTGCAGTATTAGCCTGACAATAGATAGACCAGGTTAATACTTTGTGCATTTTGGCAAAGAGTAATGTGATCAATCCATAAATACCAAAGGAAAAGCCATATTTAAAACATTGCTAGCCTTCACCACTGCAAGCTTACTACACTATGTATGTGTTAGAAGAAAATGTGCATATGCAGCCTCTGGCTGTGAATATAGGACTGAAGTGCCCAGAGGGCCCACAGGCCTGTGGCTGGGCGTTATGCCGTAAAAGCATGGTGCTGGAGAGCAGCCCAGAGTCAGAATGTGAACCGTGACCAGCAGCAGCTAAAACTCTCTCACACATCAAAGGGGGTTGACAGGATACACAAATCAACAGTTGCAATGAAAAGTAGGGCTGAGCACAGGAGCATTTCACAAACAGCCACACCAAAAGTGATGAGGGAGCAGGATCTAGAGGCACACAATCAGCCGGAAAGATAAAGGCTATCAAAACAAATGTTAAAAAAAGTGTTTATCCATTTTCTCATTATGCTTAATGAGCATCAAGCTCTGCATACATGAGGCACATGGGAAGGATCTGTAAAAGGAAGCTATAATCTCAAGTGTTTTCTCTTAAAAAGGCATCATGACAAACTGTGTTTTCCAGCACCTGATGGAACCACGTGAAAAAACACTGGCCGGGCCATTCTGTCTGTGGATTTTCCATTTTTAGCAGACCAACCGCAAATTACTGCATCAAGTCCCTCATGCAGCACACTTTTTTTTTGTCCCTAGTAGGTGACAAAGAAGAAGGATCATAAAATTTTAACTATGATGAAATGAAATGCAAGAAAACCTTCACCTAAATGTGTTTTTTAATATGCAGATATGGACATTATATTGTATTAGGATTATATTTGGCATTTTGAAACATTCACACAAATTGGGTAAATGTTAAGCTCTAAGGAGGAACGTTGATGTTAAAACATCAGTTTATGGAAGAAAGTCTGCACCTCATCAACCATCAAGCTGTCTTAACGTTACGTTAGACTGTACTGTAAGTATTACATTAGCTGTAGTACAGCTGTCTATTGTTAAAAAATCTTTATGAATTTAATCAAAGTTATTAATCATGACTAATCAAAATGTTTCATTTGTTTATTTATAATTTGCATGTGCTTCGCTTAAACAACATTCGCTTTAATTCAAATTGATTGTCTTCAACTTTGCGAAAAGCTGTCAGTGATAACAGCTCTATGCCTTTTATCTATAAAAATTTAAGTATCAGAGTCACAGAGTCTGAACCAGGCTAACATACATCCTGACCTCATAATATCAATGAAATGTCTCTTGTGATCTGTCTTTGAGCTGCCATGCTGCACTGCCTGTGTCATCTTGATAAACATGATAGTAAAAGGTGCTGAAAGATTTGAAATATTTCCTACTTTCTTCCTACTTTGTAAAAAAATGCTACTGAAGTTGAGAGTAAGGCGACACAAAGAACAATGACAGTGGTTTTTGGACACCCGTGTGGGGATCACTGTGGGGGACAGTGACGCCAGTTGCACAGTCACTTTAACCTCCAAGCAAACGTAAGGGACACTGAAATCTGTCATTATACCAAACCAGAGCTATATTTAGCCAGAGCTATCTTAAGAAAACTGTAAGGATTCATGCTTCAAGGTCGGTTCTCTGGAGAATGATATCCTC
Source organism: Anabas testudineus (assembly GCF_900324465.2). Lineage (NCBI taxonomy): Eukaryota > Metazoa > Chordata > Actinopteri > Anabantiformes > Anabantidae > Anabas > Anabas testudineus. The sequence goes on from NC_046632.1 coordinate 1,082,389, forward strand.
AAGTCCCCATTACAGGGTAAAGCAGCACACATCACATTTTATGTTCACTTTTGCAACCTAATAGGTGCTTTAATAGGTGCATTCCTATCCAAATCACACAGGTGAAAATGCTGATTCAAAACATATCCCTGTGCATTTCAAACAAAAGTTAAACACGTGAAATTGTTCTTAAATGTATTTAAGTGTATCCACCTTGGCTGAATCCTGCTGACTCGCCAAAGAACAATAAAAAAAAGCACACAAGGCAAAATGTAGAAAACCCTGAGCAAGTCCAGCCACGTGTATTTTAATCATATGGGGTGTATGGCACTTGTAGGATCCTCCCATCTTCAATGTGCAATCTCCATATACAACAAAGTGCTATCAGGCCAGCAGGAATATGCTGGAAGTCACCTTTCTACAGAACTCTCAGTAGACAATACACTCTCTTTCAAGACTATTGAAACAGTGAGGTCAGTTCCTTTATATGCCTTGTTTTGGACTGAAAACATTTGGGTTTGACATCAAAAGATGAATATGGGACAAAAGATTAACATTTCAACTTTTATTTCCACAACTTAAACGATAGCACCTTTTATTTCAACCCCCTAATTTTTTTGTGAGTACAAATGTGTACTATTACATTAATTAATCAAACAATAAACAGCACTGAATGTCTAGGCTCAGTTTTCAGAGAGTTTTCTAGGGGTAAAAAAAACAAAACATTTGTGATGTTGCGAGAAGATTGAAAATCAATCAGAGCCACTGCACAAACATTGGCAAGATGTCAAATGAGTGATCACAATCTACTCTTTGCAGAGGACTTCATGAACAAAAGTACAGAGCAAGAAGAATAGGAAGTTTTATAGACTGATGAGACAGTTTAATCTTTACCAAAGTGATGGAAAAGCTAAAGTTTGGAGAAAGTAAGGATCTGCCCAAACATACAAGATCATCTGTGAACACACAGTGGAGGTAATGTCATGGCCTGGGCTGCATGTCTTCTTCTGGGACAGGCTTAATAATTGTCATTGATGTAACATGATGGCAGCAGCAAAATTAACTCAGAAGTCTACAGAAAAATTTTGTCTGCCAATTTTAAAAAAAGAAGTAACCAAACTGATTGGGAGGAGTTCCTCAGACTGTCCAAGTCAGTCTCCAGACTTAAACGTATAGAGACTGCATTTTGCCGGCTAAGGAGAAGATTGAAGGGAGTAACCACACAAATCAAACAACAACTAAAAGGAGTGCAGTGAAAGTCTAGAAAAGCACCACAAAAGAAGAACATGAAAGTTTGGTGATGTCAGTGGTTCACAGACTTGATCCAGTTATTGCAAGCAAAGGATTTGCAACTTAATATTACATCTTATTTATTTTATACAATTTTAAGCCTATATGTTCCAATACTTTTGCTCACATAAACAATAGGTGAGCTCAAACAAAAAGTGCTATCCTCTATGTTGTATATCTGAGCCCGACGTAAACACCTGGAAATAAGTTGAAATGTTGATCTTTGCCCCAAATTCATCTTTTGATGTCAAACCTAAATGATTTCAGTCTACAGCATAAATAAAGGAACTGGCCCCACAGTTCTACTTATGGAAGGGAGTGTACATGTGGCAAGCATGCAATTTTACTTCTTGACAGTTGTTAAGTTATATATTATCTCTATATAGCCTTATCATATAGATTTTGCATTTTAAAATGTCCCTTTATTGTTAAGACTTTCTCATCATCATTTTTCCTCTTTCTCATTTTCAGTTGTACCAGTCAAATGTATTTCTGGAGAAGAAGAGGCTTTCTGATTTCCTGTAAAAATACCCAGACAAATGCACCTATATCCGTTACATGTGTACAGTGTACAGCACTCAAATAGCATATTGGCACAGTCACAGTCATGCTTCATATAGAGTGAGTTACAGAAAGCCTTACTTGTGTTATTTGCAAAGAAAAGACACATTTTAGCAACTTCATGTCTTATAATAAATCTCTTTTTTGTAACCCTCTATATTAAAGCTAAAAAGTAGAGTAATACTGTGTTGTTTAGTCAAATATTCATTACACACTGTTTAATAGATGGGATGGGCATGGATATGAACTTCTCTAGTCAGCTCTCATGCATGATTGTCTATACATCCGAGACTGGTCAACCAACAATGGTTGACATTGAAAATAAGGCTACTAGAAGAATATGCACTATGACCCTAAACTTTTAAAATAAATGAGAAACTTTGTGTTTGGCGATGGCCATGCTCTGCATTTCAGCATGAGAACATGAACCCAGGACCAGGATAGCTTGTCATCATTGACGGAGCTGTGAATTCACTTGAAGTATAAAGTGGATCATGTATGCATCAAGCTCTGCATACATGAGGCACACGGGAAGGATCTGTAAAAGAAAGCTATGATCTCAAGTGTTTTCTCTTAAAAAAAGCATCAGACAAAACTGTGTTTTCCAGCACCTGATGGAACCACGTGAAAAAACACTGGCCGGGCCATTCTGTCTGTGGACTTTCCAACACAGAAATATGCTGCAAGAACTTATATGCACTGTAGAACACTGTTAGCAATTCATTGACTTGTTCATAACCACAAAGGCACACTGAACTGCTACATGCACATTAAAAAGTCTTTAATGTTAACAACTTTCCTTAGACTGCAAATGTTTCTACACAGATCCAGATCTGAGCCAATCTGACAGGTCTTTAGGAGTCTTGTTTATTGGTTCTGTACAGAATGAGCTTAAACTGTTATTGTTGCCTGCAAAACACAACTTTAGCTTATCTGAGTGCAAATAGGCCAGATCAAACATTGCCGTGGCAACATTTAGCAAGTCAGACATAACAGTGTGCATCCCCACCCTGATGTATGACGTCTTGTCATATGTATACATTTGTTACGGATTTGTTATCAGAATGACAAAGCGACTCAAATACCAAACAGATCATTTTATACATGAAAATAGGTCTACACTGATCCTAACACAGGCGAACTGGCATTTAAATCTCACTTGTGGATTTGTGGTGTTTACAAGCAGTCGTGTCCTCAGAGACAGAGACAGGAGGGGCGAAGGTAAATGTTGCCTTTCCTGAATACACATATTGAGCACATTGGGAGCAGCAAAAGACAAACAGGAAAACATCCTGCTTCATCAGGGCTCATCATGTAGCAAACAGATGGATGGCGTGCATTTCAATACATTTGTGCATTGTTTGCACATCAATCTAGTCTAAGAATGGATTAAAAAAATACAATAGGCCACAACATTAAAACTGCTAGTTTTAGTGTTGAGGATATGGCAAAACAACCAGGTGGATTTAATGTTGTGGCTGGTTTGCATACATACAGTACTTGGCAGTGTGCAGGTATGCAGACAGCTCTTTTTGATTCATACACTTTACACAATTTAATACAAAGTGAATGGAAAAAAAAATGGAAAATTGAACAGTCACATCGTCCTCAAGGATCAGCATCTATGTCAGGCTGTATAATTAATAATAAAAAGAATTTTCTTTATAGCGGCTTTAAAAGGATAGACTAAAATGTTTTACAGTAACAATGACAATACAGTAGTTAAGATAGACCAACCAATAAAAAAGATTTCAGGGAGGATGTCACAGCTACACTGCCAGAGACTGACCACCTTAAAATCTATTTTAAACAATGTAGGGAACCAGTGAAAGGTAGTGGTGATTGGTGTAATATTGTCTCTACTCCTACAGTGTGTTGAAGGCCTCGCAACAGCAATTTGCATCGGTGGCAGTCTTTGAATGTTTTGCCTGTTAAAGAGCTCTGCAGTAGTCCAGCTTGAAACAGATAAACATATGAATTACTTTATTTTAGATCTGCAGATGAAAGGCCTCACCTAAGCTTATTTAACTGAGTTGGACAGGATGGAATGATTTCAGTCACTTGACTGTCAAAGGATAGCTCTGAATAGAAAATCCTAGTTTATGGGCCCCTTTTTTTTTAACACATTTAGATAAAGAATCTAGACTAGGTGAAATGGTGCCAGTGCTAGAGGCAGAAGGTGTTATTATAATGCTTTTGATTTGTAGTCATTATGCTTTGGGAACATCACTGGACATCCAGTTATTTCTGCAAGGCAGGACATAATACTGTATATTTGGTTGTCCACAAAAACAACATGATATCATCCAGCAAAGACTTATGACACTCAGAATATCTTAGTTCTCTTATCCACTCAGTAACACACACCTAGCATGGACATTAGCACCGCAGACATTCTTTGCTGCCGCATAACAGCAAACAAAAAGGTAGATATGGAAACAGTGCAGCAGTATCCTTGTACTCAGTAAGACTGATGTTGGCCTGTACCACAAATGAAAGAAAGGCAGAGCTTTGGGGTGTATTATTAAAGTAGACTATGCTTCAATCCATCTGTCTGTCTAGTGTTGCGATTAGTGAGTAAAATCTGGTGCTGAACTATGAACCGAAAGATCCACCCTAGATAGATGTTGCTGCAAACCTCATTAGTCAAGCAACTAAACGTAGTAATGAAAGACAGTAAATGAAAGACAATGCCACATAGAACTACACAGCAATTATTCATCCATCTATACTAGATATTTGTCATATTTTACAGTTAGTGTTGTGGGCTTGTTCTAAAAGCAAACAGGCATCTAATTAACTCAACTTTCCAGACTAATTTGAGACAAGGGTATGACTTCACCGTCTAACACAAATCTTTATGAAGCTGTAAAAACATGGATACAGTTGCTATGTCAACAAAGAAGTGGAACATGTGTATGTTGACTTCTCCACAAGGTGACTTAACCCAAATGTGTGTTTGGTGTGAAGAAAAGCATCTACTGCGACAAAATTAGTATCACCAAGGACTTCCCAGTTTCACATACTGCAACCAAATACAATAATGGACTAAAGGGATGTCTCACTGTCTCTAAAACAGCTAGTAACCTAAAAGACAAGGACTTGGAGGATATGTGACTCCTGCACAGTAAAAAGTGATTTTACTGTGCAGGAAAATCAAACAACAAACCACAGTTTTCTGGTTAAAGTAAGCTCCTCTACATCCCAAAGGCAGTCCGGCTATCAGGCAGAAACATGCTCACAACAATTACTCTGAGTGGAGCTAAACAATTTCAGCAGTCAATTTAGCAGTGGATGCTGAGGTGAATGAGTGGTTGGAGGCGTGGTGGATTTGATGAGAACATTTTGGTATTTTTTGCAGCTTAATACTATGTTTGAAATGAAACTGCTGACTTTAAAGTCATCTATTTTTACCATAAAACCAGTGCACATGTCCCTTCACCAAGGCAGACCCCTATTTTACTGAGAAAATTAGGTATTGCTTTTCTTCATTTGTTCCATTTTTCTTTGGAGATATTTGCTGAGCTTTAACTGTGGCAGCAGAGTTACACATGTGCATATTGCTAATAAAATTTAGCATAAAACCAAACTTAGTGGGGTCTGCTGTGTGTTCACTGCACTCTAATTTTGCATGGTTACAAACCCCATTTCCAGAAAGACTAATAAATATTTTAAAATGCAATAAAAAAAACTGTTCTGTTTAAATCAGTTTGAATCTGTGATTTCATTAGCTTGAACATTTATTTGTCTGACAAAAGTACAAACTGGGATTTCAGTGTTTTTACTGGACTTCATTGTTTTTTGAAATATAAACAGTTAGAGATGGCTCAGATGACTCTGAACCGTCTCTTAGTTATGTTGCTATAGGTTAGTCTGCTGGGGGAACTCTACTTAAACACTGAGCTCCTCTCCTCTCTCCTTTCTCCTCTATCCATTCAAATGCCACCATTGCATGTCATTAACTTTGTGTCTTCTCTCTCCCGTAGTTGTGTTACCTCCTCTCTGTCTCCCTCTCTCTGTACTTTTCTGTAGGTATCCTCAGCCTGGAGCTGTATATCTCCAGAATCCAGTTTACCTCCTCTTTCCACTCACCTCAACCAGTTGAGGCAGATGGCCGCCCACTATGAGCCTGGTTCTGCTGGAGTTTTCTTCCTCTAAAGAGTTTTTCCTCTCCACTGTTGCCTAAAGCTTGCTCAAATGGGATTGTTGGGTTTTCTATGTAATTTTCTATATAATTATACTCTGTAAGGTCTTAAACCTTACACTGTAAAGTGCCTTGAGATGACGTCTGTTGTGATTTGGCACTATACAAATAAAATCTACTGCTCTGTTCCTGTCATCTACCGCCCACCAAAAACAAACTAACCTTTTTAGCAGAATTCTCTGACTATGTTGCTGACATTGTTGTTAGGTATGATAAAGAATATATATATATATATATATATATATATATATACACACACATATATATATACACACACATATACATATATATATATACACACATATACATACTAGTCTCCATCCAATCATTTTAAATTAAAAGATCACCGTAAAACATAATCTATTTAACAACCAATCAGCATCAAAGTTTACTAGTACTTTTTTTATGTTGAAGCAAGATGAGTCTTGCGCATCGCATGTTGATGATATCGTCAGCCATTTCAATAATATTTGTGCCTCTGCTCTAGAAGTAGCTGCTTCCTTAAACATTGCCAATGTGTCCTGTGAAGTCACCCACAAACAGCCTTGGATAGATGTCAGTATTAGTAGCTGTAAAGCTGAGTGTAGGAAAGCAGAACGGAGATGGAAGAAAACTGGACTTGCATTATGAAGCTATGAAAGACTCACTACTCCACTACAATACAATGAAGAATGCCAGAGCCAAATACTTCTCAGACCTGATCACTACTCATCTCCACAATCCTCAGTTTCTATTTCAGACTGTTGATCATATAGTAAACCCAACTCCTCCCAGCATTTCAGCTCCCTTTTTTAATGATAAAATAAATCAAGCAGAGCTTCTATTTTTTTTTTTCGCCCATGTCCTTATCTTATTTACTACAAATCGTATCAGTGAAACTGTCTTCCAACTCAGTGGATGTCATTCCAACTAAGTCCTTAAATGGTAAATGGTCTGCACTTATATAGTGCTTTTCTACCTAGCTGGTACTCAAAGCGCTTTACACTGGATCTCATTCACCCATTCGCACACACAAGCACACACACACACTCACACACCGATGACAGAGCTGCTATGCAGCTGACCTGACTCACCGGGGGCAACTAGGGGTTCAGTATCTTGCCCAAGGACATATATGCCAACTAGTAATGCCAGCATGCTCTACATATTATATTTTAGATGAGTAGGACACATTCTGTTGTCCTGTCTCAACCAATTTACTGCTATGAAAAAGTCTCCACCATGTTTTAGGGTTTGCCTTCATTGTGCTGCACTTAAGGAGGATTGAATTAGCCTTAGTGAGCTAATCCAGAAATTATAGAGAATTTTTACGCATTGTGATGCAATAGTATACTTTAAAGGGAGTATGCCTGTTGGTACAATGTGGAGGTGAGCATGTTTGCTATAGTCAGACTCTTTTTTTCTTCAGTGTTCTTCGCTAACCAAAAGGCAAGTGCAATTATGTGTTAAAAAGAGACTGAAAGTGTCCTTATTTCCAGCTCAGTCTTTCATTGCAATGATACCACATGCAAAAGACAGAATTCTGGAGGAGAGCTCAGGAAGGAAATGCAGTAGAGGCTGGAGGGAGGTGCCCCCCCCCCCCCCCCCCCCTGTCTATACATTCTTGTCTGCTTGATCTTTGTTCTATTCCACTGTTATCCACAAAAGTGTAGCACATAAAGAATAAGTAGATCTAGACACAATATCCTGTAAATTATACCACTCAGTGTTGGTGTCAGCAGAGTAATGTTTGAGGCCATAAAACTGTCTAGCTCTAACTTTTGGAAACATGAAGCCCCCATTTTGGGAAGAGCAGGAACATTCACACTGTATTTACATGTCTCAGCAGAGCTGAAAGATTGCAGTGTCTGACCTTTGCATCATTCTTCCACAGTTTTTTTCTAAACTACACATTCTTTGCTGTTGTTTGAACGGTTTGACCACAGCTACAGAAGCATTATGAAAGTATTTAAAATCATTCACAACATTGCTGATAAAACAGATAACCATCTGATGCTTAACTTCTAAATGTAGTTGTTGTCTTTTCTGTAACGCAGAACCCTAAAAAAAAAGAAAATCACTATTTGGCTAATTTAGCTTCATGCATATTTTCTCTGGGAGTGCATATGAAGTCTTATTTAAACCACTATGAGGGGTATAATGGCTTTTACTACCTTCAAATCTATGCATCAGCTGTGGTAGGACTCAAAATAGAGTTATTTATACTGCTTGTGAGATAAATGCTATTCGTGACTGACTCCTTATTCATTTTCACTGAGGGATGCTGGGTTTCTTTGGATTGGATGGGGAAAACAGCCAAGGGCTTCTGAACTTCCTTATGCCTTCTTCCCACTGTACTAAGAATGGTTCTCAGTTATCCTTCCCAGCCCAACACCTAAAATAAAATCAAAACCAACAAAGACAACAACAGACCTGAATTAGGAGAGCAGCCCAGCCAGAGGGAATTCCACACAGATTCCAGTATATTTAGGACAGAGGCCACCGGGGCTGATAAGCACTACGTTTGTTTTACCACAAGGGCCTTAATGCAGGTATTTATGTGTCAGGACCAAAATCAATGTATGTTTATTAAAAAAAAATACAGCAGGTCAAAGGTTAAGGTAAGACGATTTATGGTTATGAGAAGATTCCGACTTCAGTCTCACTAAGGAGTAAAAAGGAAGCTATAAGCTTGACAGAAATAGTGATTTGACTTAAATGGTGATATACACCGACTGACTACAAAACATTGTAGTAATAATTTTTTTTAATATTGCACTGTACTGTACTGTTTTCAACACAAAATCTTTTGATTTGTTATATTTATTTTGTAGTTTGTAGTTAGTTTGTAGTTTAGTCTCACTTTTCATGCATACAATATTTTTACAATAGTTGCAAATAGGCATAGTGTGTTCTAAACTCAGACAGGACTCAAACTGTGATGTACATAGTCTCAAAGTCTTGCCAACATTTCTGTACCTTCCTCTCTGTAGATTTGCAAGACATTTATGTGTATCTCTGCAAAAGCATAATTTTAGCTTAGATCAGTAGAAAATTGACTTGAGGACTAAAACGAAAGTTTAGGTAACACTTAGGCACCTTAAGCAAGTAAAGTACAAGTCATTATACTGATAGTCTAGACAGCTGTAATAATTAAATCCCAGGTGTTTGCTGTAGATAGGGGCTAAGTAGAAGCCATAGAGAAAATGAGTGCAATTTCTTTTTTCTGCAGAAATCATTAAAATACCATAAATGGCAATGACACCCGAGTTCCTGTCCAATAGAAACTACTGGATTAGTATGGCACAGGTAGGTGTGAAGGCATGGTATCAGCACTTCTAGGGAACACATAATAATCAGGGTTTTAGTTTTTGGAAAACTATGATGTTTGCAATATCTGAACCCTGAATATTACTGCTGAACAAGAGACATAAACAACCTGCATACATCTTCTGTCCTGTTGATTTCACATCTGGAAAGGTTTGGAGAGAACATTCTAGAACTAGGCAAAACATGTTTTGCAGTTGTCATCCAAGATCTGAGGAGTTCTTCACATACAAGGAATTTGAAAACAACAACAACACTGTCACATGACTGTGTGTTCAGCAATGGTCCAGCGTGGCTCCAGCCTTCAACCACAAATTCAATCCAATCACATTTTCCTATTAGGTGTCATTCGCTGTCTAAAAATCAATAACAAAGAGGACAGGTAACTCTCAAACATGTCTGTAGGGGCTGCCAGAATCACTCTTTCCATTTTTGTCTTTGTGCACCATAATTATTTTGAGTTCTGCGTAATTTGGTAAACACTGCTCCTTGCAGAAAAACATAAACATAATAGTGTTGGAGCTGTTTAAGACATTGGGTTTGGCCTGCAACACGTTTTTTTAATCCACAACGCCACCTCCACAGTCAGTCAGCAACAGGCCTGAGTCTGTTGTGCTGCCCAGAGACACTGGAGGACCAGGGAAATTAATGTGAGGCAAGACATGCTATCATTATGATGACTTCTGATTTGAAAGCAATGGCTAAATCCTTTCAGTGGAACAAAGTGACATACTGACAATGAAATCCTGCACGTTGGATAGGTTTCCAGTGTAGAAACCATAATAGTTGATGGTAAGGGCCATATAGAAACTGTTTACAAAGCCCTGCCACTACTCAATGTAAAACTGCAAGAATATAAACCCTTTTCAGACAGAAGTCGAATCATGCTGGCTTCAAGGTGACCCTTCTTTAAGATGCCCTTTTTCTTTAATTATTCATTTAGGTTAACCTCTGAAAGACTGGCAAAATGTGGCTACACTAATCTTTTCACACAGCTGCCAGCATCCAAATAAACTGAAACAAACTACAAAAAAATGACCACCCATTCTTCAACTACATCCATCCAATCACTTGCACACTGTAGTAGTCCTCAGTCTGAAAAACACAAACTAGATACTAGTTATAAGTTGGTGCAAGTTTTGGTTCCACTTGCAAACTTTCTATGAACTGGTTTGCTATGCCTAGGGCTAGAGAGCCACCACAGAGCCACTTCATTACATCACTGTATATGTTTGTATATGCCTCTGCTTTATTAGTGAAGCCAAGCACAATAGCAAGCAATACTGTCTCTGTACAAGTGCTGCTCTTAACGTTGTAAGCTTACAGTGACATCCAAATACTACTAGTCCAATTTGTACTGCCCGTTAAGAGCTATGGACAGAGATTATGTTCATAAAGAAATGTAAGTAACTATTATGTTTTGATTCCTAGATACAAAACACAAGATGTTCGCTAATCCCCTATCCCAATTATGAAAACCAGCCAGTCAGTCAGAAACAGTCGACTGTACCCTGGTTATTTAAGTGCATGTAAATGGACTGAATAACATGTTGTATACGATGCACAACAATTTTGCTCAAGTCTGCATCTTGTTGTAAATGATGTAAATGTTGCTTCTCTCCCAGTGTAAATAAGAGAGGAGCTGTTGTCAGAAAAAAAATGTCCCCAAAACATGCACTCAAGTCAATTGTATTAATGCTAATGGTAGAATAAAAGTGTTCAACAACCTTCCAAAAAAAAAGAATGGTAGTAGTAGTTATAGTTTGTATTTTTTTAGGAACTCCTTTTTTTCGTTTTGTCAGTTTTAGTTGTTTATCTGCTATTCCACATGCAGCTGGCTCAGGTACAGCATCTATGTGTTCGTCTGTAGAGCAGCTAAGCTTTTTTCTTTTTTACTCAACTGACTGGGGTTAAATGATGGTTTTATGCTGCATTTTAATTACTTGACTCACCTTTTTTTCTTTCATTTTTTTTACATAAAGTTCCGTACTGTAGATGTGTAAGAACATTAAGGACATTCTTCAGTTGCTAAGACTTTTGCAACAGCACCAATGTAAAAGCTGCTGATTATGAGCCAGTGTGGAAAGTACAGTAAAAATGGAAAGTACTTGTCATTATAGCATTTACTCAGGTTTGATTAAGATAACTGGCTTTAAAATAGCCCATTACCAGCTCCTAAAATAATCCAAAATGAGAGCAAAATCTGATTTTGTAACCAAAGAAAATCTGCATCTCTGCCCTGAACTCTTTTTAATTATTTTACTCACGAGACCAACCTTTACTTAATTATAAAATGACTTGGTTGAGATATTGTCCTGCTGAAAAAAGAAAGGAAAATCCAGAAGAATGCATTGACAGCTTTGGTTGCTATTGTAAATTAGGTTTGGACTCAGGTTGTTTAAACTTCCAGCCATGATTTTCTTCTTTGCATCCCTGTAATTGCAGCCAACGCTCAGCCAGAAGGTCCAGCTTGAGTCCTTCCATTCATAAAGCTCTAAGTGCCTCTTAGTGGCTTATTTGGCTTATTAAAACGCTAAATCTGAGCCACTGTCACTTCCCAGCTTAAACATACTATCTTTAGCTCCTGTTTCCACTCTTCCCTGCAGGCTTAGGCACATCAACCTGCAATTATTTTCTCCTTTCTCTCCGGCACCATGGCATCCTCAAATCTCTGGGACCAGATGCAGACGGGACAGTTTGAAAACAGAAAACCCCAAAAACAAGACTTAAAAAATACTAATAAAACAAATCTATATTGTCTGTTCCTACTAGAAACAAACCACTGATGTAAGAATGGCTGACTTTTTAAACTACAAAGCTACCTAAATACTTAAAAGACAAAGTTTTTCATGCAAGGCACAAGAACAAGGTCAAAGGTCAGCACTAAAGTTCCTATAAAAAGTCTTCAGCCCACCTGGAAGTTTTCCCCTTTTATGTTATATAACACTGAGTCATGGTCAATTCAACTGACTTTTAATAGATAAGCACTGACTTCCCTCAAGTCTGTATTTAGTAGATGCATCTTTGGCAGCGATCACAACACTGAGTCCGTGTGGACAGGTCTCAGTAACTTTGCACATCTGGAAAAGATCATTTTTCCTCATTCTCCAATGTAAAACTGTTTATTCTGTGTCAGGTTGCATCACACAGCAGAGAAGGTTTACTGGGCTTGCAGTACTGACTTTCTTGTATAATCAAAACCTGACATCTCTTATTTAGATATGCATTCAGACCCTAATTTTAGTATTTCATGGAATCTCCTTTGGCAGCAATTACAGTTTCATGTCTACTTGGTGAAGTGAGTATGAGGTTCCCAGAGTATTCCCAAGATGAATGTACAACAACATGTTGTATCTAGATTATGTGGAAAGCATAGGCTGAGCATGTTGGGGTACAACCCATGTCTTCACCAGAGTTAATTAAAGCCACTGAAGCAACATTAAATAACGTCTGGTGCAGGATGTTAAGATGTTTGGAGGGGCTAAACAATGGTTATAGCAGACCCTTCCCAAAAAAATACCACCCACCCTGCCATCGGAGGTGTCTGACTGAGAACAACTCAATATCACACACTGCTAGCACTGCTTTCCATACAGTTCATCTTCCCTCCTAATTACATGCTTATGTACTGTGACTGTCTTTTGCCATGTACCGCATGAGCTTATTCAGAATCACCATGTGAATGCAAGTAGCTATTTACATTAAATCTTGCTGTTGCCAGATTTAGAAAGGGAAGCATTAATTCTGACACACCAAATTAAAAAAAAAGAGAAGAGATCCAAATGAAATAAAAAGCAGCCATGCCTCACTGCGGTCACAGCCACTTTCATGGTAAAGTGCAGGGGCATATCTGCAGCTTAGAGAGTTGTTAAATGTGGACTCCACCCCCACAACACTCTGTCATTTAATTTAAAGAGTTTACCAAAGATGCCCATGGCTCAGTGTGCGCTCATCTGAGACACTGGCAGATTAAATGATACGGGCCAAGGGAGCTAGAGATCTACTAAACAGGGGCTGTTTGTATACTTCAAATGTATATGGTTGATGAAGATAACCATGTTAAATCATCTGTGATGCAAACAACATATGATTCCACACTCAGCCACCAAGGCTTTAGAAACTTATAAGGAACACCGCTTTAATTTCTTTCTGCATCCAGAGCTGTGGCTTTACAGCTTTATGTCTTTTACATTTTTAATTTTACAGCTAATTTAAATTTCTTGTCTAAATCATGAATTGTATAGAGTCAACCAAAGAATTGTTAAGATCATCATAGAATATCCATTTTAGGCAGGTGATGATGCTACAATGTCACATTTTTTAATCAAATCCAACCAAGAACTTTTCCTGTTGAGTTTTGTAGCATTCTCAGTTATTGTAATCATTTTACAACTAGTAGAGCTACATCCATCCACCTGAGTAGCAACTACATTCCCACTGTTGCCCCTCAGTGAATGTGAACTGCAAAGCAGAAGCTCCCCACAAAGATGAAGTAGCCACTGTAGCAGCTTAGAACAAAACCTCACACCTCACTCCTGCCTCCTGGTGTCTTGAAGCTGCACTGTAAATCCCTGCAGCACACCACATGACACTTTACAATAATGATGAATATACAGACATAAACCTGCCATCAGTATGACGGCTTCACAATGTAAAATTTAAATCTGAACACAAATCATGCTGCTGGGGAGCTTAGAAATGCATCTGAATTGGGGTGTAATTTCAAATGTACTCTGATGTATATAGTCCACGGTGCAGTGAGTTCACACTTGAAAAAAATATTGTCAGATTCACACAGTCTTTACTTTTCCAGAAAAAACACCCAGTGGCAAACCACTTAGTCAATAACTTGAACTGTTTGAGTAGTTAAAGGTGCTAAAAAAAGGGCACGTTTAAAATCTTGAGTCATCTTACAGAGGTTAAGGTCACAAGTGTAAGACTGAATAAAAGAATGCTTACTTAAAGATCTGAACAACCCACTGCCACACATGCAACTATAGATCAACCAAATGAGATAAATCAGAAATCTAACTTAAAATGTCAAGCAAACAGAAATGTCTCAGGAATCCCCACACTCCTGCTCTGTACCCATATAGAGAACCAGATGAAGAGAGAGAGAGAGGAGACAGGGAGGGGAAGGGAGGACCGTCACCCTAAAACGACATGCCTCCTGAAGACATGGCACCCGTCATTAAAGATGACATCAGAGCAGGGAGGGCCTTCCACGCAAGGTAGATCTTTTGCGATGCTGGAGACTGGCTCAATATAAATAAGGTGAGCCCAGCGCCCTGGGAAGCAGCAGCTGCCGCTCAGACAGACAGACTCCACAACTAAGGATATAACTGTGCCGCCGGGACAGCAGCCTCCGGATCCCACCACTGCTTAGGAGCGTAAACCTGCCGGTAAGGTGGCTTTTTATTTCCTAATTTCAGGTTAGTGCACTAACCTGACTCCCAACTGCAGCCTGGGGAGAGTCAGTGGATAGTAGTAGTAAGAGTGTAATAAGCCATGTGCTGTGAATATTTGCACTGGGATAAATCTGTGTCTGACTGACTTTGTGAACACAGTAATTAGATATTCTGAAAATTCGATGTAACAAAAAATATGTCGTAACAAACTTTACACAAGATAAAAAAGAACCTTTAGACAGCTCTGATATGACTTGACTTCAGGATCAATAAGTATGCCCTGGCCTATTCAGATACAGAAGATTATTCGGAGCATTAGATTAACTGATCCTTCAACAAAGCCGCACCACTTTCTTGTGGGTGAAGTGCCGTTCTGACATCACGGTGCTGGCCCTCCAGTAACATTACCTCCAGCTATATAACACACACACACAAAAATGCTTCTTCTCATGAACTGATTGTGTATTTGCAGGTTTCGCTTCACATGATGGACCTGAGGGTAACAGGCCTTCTCCTCGTTCTCCTAGCCTTGGCTGGAGCAACCCCTCACTACCAAGTACAGAAGAAACCCTACCCTGTTAAGAGTCATGGTGAGTCACATGAGTGTTTTCTCTCAAGAAACATTCTAGTAAAAAGAAGAATTCGGCAGTAACAAATATACAGTTTACAATGCAGATGAGGGAAACAAGAATATTCATCAGTCATTCAACATTAAGTTAAATCTTGCAGACTGAACAGTAACACTGCTTTCAGACTGTATCTGCTGTATCTACAGTTAAAATTAATCCACACAAATGTAAAATACCACCAGATTTCACCATGCTTCTATACAATAAGCTACAGACTTAATTATAGCACATAATGTTGAAAAGTAAGGCATCCACTGAAGACATTTAAACCAGTCCACAATTTAAATGTGGACTTCAACTGTCTTCAGTTATCAGAAACTGAGTGAACAATTAAGTTTTTACCCACTGTTAAATCAAATTACACATTCCCCTGAACTTCTGATAAAATTAACTGTTTGATCCAGAAAATGAGAGTTCCACAGCACCACCATCTTTCATTAACTGTCATCAAGATGCACACCCAGCAGGTCTAGCACAGTGTATCTCACACTAGGCTGTGCGTAAAGTGCTGTCAGTGTGTAGAGCGGTGACGTGGGGTACTATAAAAGAAAATTTGTGCCCTGAATAAACATGGCTCGGAAAAGAAACTGTCACTTTTGCATGTGTCATAAAGAAAAAATAAGCAAATCAGTGGTCATGAACTAACTGCCAGTATGTGTTTTAAAAGCCAACTAAACAATTATTCAAATTTGACGTTTATCAGTTTTGTTTTTAAAACGGTTCTGATGTGGTCTGGCTGTGTGCATCGACATAAAAATAGAAGTCCACAATGAGAGCAGGCGTGCCCCAACAAAGCTGCTTTGTGGTATTAAAATCACACCACGCAATTAGAGTAAAAAAAAAAAAAAAAACACACGCTGCTCAAGTCAAACAGTAAATCCAACACACAAACCACAGCAAATTTACTGTAGCATCACTCTGCAGCTGAGACAATAACACTAGTTCATCAAACATAAAGGCACCAAAACAATTAAAGAAAAAAGGCTTGAAGAAGAAAGAGAATGTATATCGGTAGAACACAAAAAATAACTGTAATAGTACTTTAAAGGTCACATGTGGTTTAGCTCCTGGTCGGCTACTGGGGCCAGTATTATCACCTCCAGTTTGTGGTGTTTCTGGCTGCCAAATGGTCCAGTTCTGGCAAAAGTTTCCCCTGTGGGATTCAGCACACATCCTTATGTGGTTTGAAAATCACAGGCCTGTCAACACATTTTCTTCTCAAAACATCATTTCAAAAGAAGGGCAGGTCCCTTTGACAGGTCGTGCAATGTCTTGGCCAATGTGCACATAGAATTATGGTGCATAAAGGAATGCAGATATGCATGATAACAGCTTTATCATAGATGGTGTTTGTGCATAGGATTTTATATGACTTTTTAAAGGCCTAGTAGATTCATTTTCAGTTTGTTGTTTTTATTTTATTGCAATAGCTAAGGACTACCTATATATTTTTAATATAGCTACAAAAAAAAATCCAACAATGCATTCACATTTGTCTTCATCCTGAGAAATGTGATGCCCTATTGGTGTTGGAATTGATAATGACACAGTACGGCATGAATATCTCTGTCATCTACTGTTAAATAATAATAACACTTTAATGATAAGTGTAGATTAGTAAGTAATGACATCCAGTTATAACAACCCCAAGTTATATGCTACTTCATATATGCATATATATGCTACTTTCATTTGACACTTAACTTTATGCAGAATGATAGGAAATGCATCAAGTTGATGCTGACAAGCAGTAAACCAATAACTATATACATTTGTGGCCATGGGCAGGGAGGGAAATTAAAGGCTGCAGTATAGTGCAGGCAAATTAAAGTAAAATGCACTAGTGCTGCTGAACATAAATAAACTTGGTGAGAATGTTACCTCAGACCAGTGGTGCTGTGGAAACAATCCTGGATCCTTCCCACAACCTGCCCCACAATCACAGGTAGTAGTGTTTTAAGTCAGGTTAAAGTTTTAGAGGAGGATAAAACTGAATTTTGTTATATTTAAGGACCACAAAGATATATTATGTAATGCATTAAAGAATCAAAGAATGAGAACACACTGCAAAGGAAGTCATTTCCTCATTCTATATCCCATGCCATTTCATTAGAGTTAACATATTTTTTTTGTCTTGTCATATTTATTTTCTATATGCTTCTACAGCATCATGATTAATACTGCGCAATACTGTATTTACATTGTATATTGAGTAAAACAGCCTGACAAGTAACAAACTCTTAACCAAATTGACAAACATACCTGTGACATTATCAAAATATTTATAATGTGTGTATTACATTACCTTGATTGCATTATATGTATCTGTATTTCTGTATTTCCTAGCTGTTGCAGGCCCAACAGGTCCTCCAGGTCCTCCAGGTGAGCCAGGACCAATGGGACCATCTGGACCTCCTGGAAAGAGTGGTGTAGGACATACAGGACCACCAGGCCCACCAGGACCTGCAGGACCTCCTGGGTACTCTCAAGCAGGTAAACCAGGTACACCAGGTTCCCCTGGAAAACCAGGTGCCCCTGGCATCCCTGGTGAGAGAGGTGCACCTGGTGCAACTGGCCAAATGGGTCCCAGAGGTGCACCTGGAACGCCTGGAACACCAGGACCTGCTGGACTTACTTCTGTCGGAAAACCTGGACCAGCTGGCATCCCTGGAGCAATGGGACCAAGAGGAGAGCCTGGTCTGAAGGGACATTCCGGTCATCCTGGTCTTCCAGGTCTCAAAGGAGAGAAAGGCATTGGAGTTCCAGGAGTTCAAGGACCACCAGGTGCCACTGGACCAATGGGTCCATCTGGTATGCCTGGCAAACCTGGAACTGGTAAACCTGGCGTCCCTGGCTATCCTGGAGAACCTGGAAAGGATGGTGTCCCAGGAAGAGATGGTGCTCAAGGGCCAATGGGAATCCCAGGACCAAAGGGTCACACTGGAGCTCCAGGCACAGGAGCACCAGGGAAACCAGGCGAGAATGGTACCCCAGGCTTGCCTGGACCTATGGGGGCTAAAGGTCCACAAGGTCCAGCTGGTCAGCCAGGTGCCCCTGGCATGCCAGGTGTTGGCAAAACAGGTGAACCGGGAATACCAGGCAACAGAGGATCCCCTGGTACTCCAGGAACCACTGGTCAGAAAGGAGAGCCAGGCCCAACAGGTTTCACTGGTCAGCCAGGTGCTCCTGGTCCTATTGGTCCAGCAGGTCCACAGGGTGCAAGAGGATTTCAGGGTGAGGGAGGTCCCGCAGGACCTAAAGGTGACACTGGAATGGTAGGTGCACCAGGCCCAAGGGGATCCAAAGGTGAACAGGGAGCTCAGGGTTTCACTGGAAAGCCAGGTGTCCCTGGAGCAGTAGGTCCTCCAGGAATTTCAGGACATAATGGTCCTCAGGGTCCAAAGGGTGCACAGGGTCCTACAGGTGCCCCAGGAATCCCAGGTGCAAATGGTGCCCCAGGACTGAAAGGACACACTGGCCCCGCAGGAGCACCAGGAAAAAGCGGTGAGAATGGAAGACCAGGACCTATGGGACCTGTTGGTCCGACTGGTCCATCAGGTCTACCTGGAGCAAAGGGCCACCCAGGTATTCCAGGTCCACCTGGCCCAGCAGGGTTAGCAGCTAAGGGAATTTCTGGTCCTCATGGTCCACCTGGAATTCCAGGAGCCAGAGGGCATGATGGTCTTCCAGGCCCTGCTGGTCCTCCTGGACCACCTGGCCCACCAGGAGAGATCATCTACCACCATGAGAAGAGCATGCCCATCAAGTCCCACGAGGTTGTGATGCCTCATGAGATCATGAAGGCCCCTGTGTCGGCCTTCAGTGCTTTGCTGACCACGGCCTACCCCCCTGCTGGAATCCCAATTCAGTTCAACCACATTCTGTACAATGGAGAGAACCATTATGACCCCCACAGTGGTGTGTTTACCTGCCAGATCCCAGGTCTCTACTATTTCAGCTATCACATGCATGTCAACGGTGCCAATGCACTGGTTGCCCTCTACAAAAACGAAGAGCCAGTCGTTTTCAGCTATGACGAGTACAACAAGGGCTTCCTGGATCAGATGTCAGGCAGTGCTGTTCTTTTGTTGCATACTGGTGACAGAGTCTTTGTTCAGATCCCCGATGAGGAGAGTAATGGTGTATTTGCAACAGATAATGTTCACTGCTCTTTCTCTGGGTTCTTGTTTGCTTCAACGTGATTTCACAAATCCAAATTAACCTTAAAATCTTACAAATATTGAACTACTCAGAGAGATACATCAGTTTACAAAATTCCAAATTAAGATTATAGGGTAAATATGGTTGCAAGTTTAGAAGTTTAACTGCCTCATACAAATCTTTACAATGAAAATGCCTTCAACTTGCTCACAAAGGGATTAATGGTGACTAAAACTTTTAATTGCTCCCTTTACCTAGTTCATCTTGTGTGTGCCTTGGCATTTTTAAGAAACACAACACAATATTGGAAGATATTTTAAGTGGTGCTCTATAACTGACTGTAACATTTACAGCACGTCTTTTATTTGTGTTTGTTTTTATTAATGTCTGTTGTTTAAAAAATTTCCTGTAATATACATACAAAAGACACAAAAAACTGTTGTACTATACATTAGTAGAGATCAGCACATTCTCACAAGTACTGTGACACACAAAAAAACACAGAATGAGAATTCAAACTGCATTTGTTTTTTTTTAAAACATCTATGTCCCATTGGATGTGTTAAGTTATGTACCACTTAATGACCAAAACTCAGAATAAATGTTCTAGTCTGAAAAAGATCTCTGTGTATTAAGAGTGTCGTTCTTTTTTGTGTGGGCTCTTGACAAAAGCCAGCTTTAATTAAACCTGAGCTAAAATTTGTGCAGCTTTGGAATGAAAGGCTTACCTTTGAATGCAGATGTGTTGTAATTGTGGTCGATAGCAGCAAGCATATCTTTCCAAAAGTCAGAATTCACCTCATTTCCTCGCTGTTCCCAAAACATAAAGTAAGATTTCAATGTTTTTCCAGAATAAAGTGTAAACCATTTTATTTTTCAAACTATTTTTCATGAAATATTACCTTATGCATCATGTCCACAACTCTTCCACAGAGAAGAGCACCAGGTAGATCAAAGTAGTTGTCATAAAAATAGTATTTTGCTGCACAGACCAAAATAAAAGATCATTTAATTAACAAAATCTAGTGACAAGGAAAATCAGAAAAAATGTAGATAACACACATAGCCTGTATACATAGTAGCAGGACATGAATAACATACCAGATCTTGTGAAGGAGGTATTCAGGCTGTTGAAGTGCTTCCACTCCCTTTTAGGACCATAATGTTTGAGAATTTCTTCTGTGCTGAGGTCAATGGTTCCATGTGTTGCACTAATCAAGTAAAAAATAAAATTCTTCTATTAGCTCTCTTTAAAGGTCTGAGAAACAATGGAAACTTGACAAAAATACTAAAAAGATGTTTTGGGAGGCACATATATTACCGCAAGACTGTCCCATCTTCAGCCAGCTTAACGAGATTTCCATCCTCCAGATCCACCACTAGTCCTTTAAAACTGAAAAACACTAAACAACTAAGAACCAACAAATCCACGGGACAAAAATGTGTTTGCTGACCCACTAAAGCCACATGTTAGCACACATAAAACGAACAGGGTACATGTAACAAGGGTTCCTAGTGGGAATCAAGTCACACCAAGTTAGAATCTAATTATTGCCTTCTAGGTGTTGTCTATCAAATGTGGGCTACATAGACAATTTGAAAACATTTTGAGAAAAACCTGGGATGATCAGTCATATGCATTCCACTTTAGATGGCACAGCTCCCTTATCTAGAAATATGGTTGTTCATTAGACAAATTAAAACCATGACACTCCTTGTACAAGTCTGAGTAAACATGAGAAGATTTCCCATAGTACAACTACTGTTAGTAAAACATTAGTTATTTGGCTACTATTGTGTTAACGTGAGCACGGCACCACCTTAGTAGAAGAAACCAGGGGATGCTCAACCAAAAATGTTAATATTTTTCTCCAAATCTAACCAATGAAAACAAATGAAGATAAGAGAGGTAGACACAAATGGGAGACAGGTGGGAGAGAGGTGGAATACAGGTGGGGGTGGGGGGGTGGGGGGGGGGGGGGGGGGGGGCAACTAGTCCATGCATTTGTTACTTGTAGACTGGACTATTGTAATTCACTATTAATAGTTTGTCCCAATAACTCATTAAAAAGCCTCCAGTTAATCCAAAATGCTGCAGCCAGAGTTCTGACTGGAATTAGTAAGAGAGATAATATTCCTCCTACATTAGCTTCTCTCCATTGGCTACCTGTAAAATTCAATTCAATTCAATTCAATTTTATTTGTATTGCGCCAATTTACAACAGAAGTTATCTCAAGGCACTTTAAAGAATAGAATTTACTCTCAGAGTGCAGGTTACAAAGGTAACTTTGTATCTTCTCTTCAAAACTCCATCTTTAGTTGAACGTTAAAAGACCACATGCCAAAAAAACTGAAATGCACTGTAAGTGCATGTAAGTATTAAACATGTGTGCAGGATAGCTTAGCACAAACCTGCAACATGCGGAAGCTGCAAACTAACCGGGAGATCAATCTAACCTGATTAATTTAGATATTTTACTATTTTATTTATATACTATGTTGCAGGGGGAAATTGGTAGGATTTCACAGATCTGTGTATCTTTCTGCTGGTGTGTACGTAATAGGAAATTAACAGTACACAAATGCCAAAGCAGGTTTAGGATTATTTAGAAGTTCCTCAATGACATACTGTAGAAGTATACCATGTCCCACTAAGTATCATGGTTATGATAAAATAAAATAAATGTAACAGATTAAGTGTTCATGGTTTTAAAAATTACCCATACATCTCTCTCTAATGTGTAAGATTCCAGATAGTGTCATTAGATGAACTCATGGTGATATAAACAGATATTCATAGTAGCTGTTTATTACAGATTCCTGTCTAGGCTAGAAAAAGAGCTGCTGCTGACTCACCAGAAATCCCAGGTAGCAGGAGTTAGGTTCAGCAGGTCCTTCTCATAGCCTTTTTGCTCCACTAGATACCTGGCAAAGCTCTCGTAGATGAGCTGCATGAAAAAGAAATGAGACAAGCGTTGTGTCTTCTGTTTGTTGCAAGGAAGATCAAAACAAGGAGCTAGAAGAGGCTGAAGAGCAGAGTTGGGAATGAATTTCCTGTTTCTCGGTGTAAGTGACATATCAGACATCATATCACACACACACTGTACATACACATCATGTTTCCATTGCTCATTTGAAACATATTGATTTAAGCAGCTTTACATTTTCTCGAGTTATTTTAGTCTGTGTATGGCCCAAATAGTGAAAGTCATAATGCCAATCATTATGCAAAATAAATGATATGAATTATAAGGCAAATCTTTAGCATTTCATTCAATGTGCGGTGAAAACAGAGACTGTGTATGTAAATGTATGATGGATGGAGGAGGAGGGGGGGGGGTCACTCTGCGTGACTGCAGCACCAAAACCACGCATCACTCTCCATTCAACCAACTAACACGCGTTTCCCCGCTGGGTGCTGTGATTCACACGGGTGCTGCAGCCTCGACAAGAGGGCGCGGAGCATATTGACAGCAGCGAGCTATTTTTAATCCAGATGTGTTGCGGATCGAAGCGTCACGGCCACCGTATGATTATGTAGCGGAGCTAGCTGCCCACACACACACACTCTCTCTCTCTCTCACCCTGGAGGTCTCCTTCAGATGGTAGCGGCACAGCGTGTGGTCCAGGTCGAAGCCGATAACATCACAGTCGGACAGGCTGAAGTATTCGCTCATTGTAGCTGGGCTGCGGGGGGAACGCGCTCAGGAGCCCGACGTTACTGTGAACACATGAACTTGTGCGCGGCAGCGGCAGCGGCAGCTCCACAACACCGCTCCCGATGTGTCAATGTCACCGGCTGACGGCGGGGATGGGACTGCGCTCTGCACACGCCCTGCTCCGTCTTCGCCTGTAGCGCCGCTAAAGGGAGTCTCTGTCGACGTCTTCCTAAAAGCCCAAACCGGTTCTCAGTGAACGGTTGACCTGCAATAAGTTGTCCATATGCAGGCAGAAGTTACACCGCCTGTGCACCAGAAGAAGGCGGCAGAGAGGCGAGTGCGGGAGCGTGCGCTGCTTCCGGGTGTAAACGAAACCGTAACGAACAGCGTACGTGCGCAGGATGAATTTGGAAAGTGCGCTCGATTATGAAGGGTTGGATAAAACAGTCAAAGGGCACTGAGACAAATGTAACTACTATTCCCTATAATTCAAACAATTCTAAAACTGAAAGAAAACAAGTCCACAGGACTTGCTGACCCACTAAAGCCACATGTTAGCACACATAAAACGAACAGGGTACATGTAACAAGGGTTCCTAGTGGGAATCAAGTCACACCAAGTTGGAATCTAATTATTGGTGTTGTCTATCAAATGTGGGCTACACAGACAATGTGAAAACATTTTGAGTAAAACCTGGAATGATTAGTCATATGCATCCCACTTTAGATGGGACAGCTCTCTTATGTAGAAATATGGTTGTTCATTAGACAAATTAAAACCATGACACTCCAGAGTCAAGCCAGGACCCAGTCTTTCCTTACAGCTGTTACCGCTTGAAAACCACATAGAGACAGCATCTGCTCCCTGGCCACCTAAATGATACAAATCAACACAAGAGGAGTGATTTGTAATAACTTAATAAAGTTGAACTTTTTCATTGTTAAATAAAAATTACGATTGTAGTAGCTTTAAAGTAGTAGTAGGCCACTCAATAGCTGTTAAAATGTTATTAGGTAAGCCTGTCTTTAGACCACTACTATACTTAAGTAGAAATGTACTTACTTGAACTTTAATCTGTGCATCACACATGCTTTGGTGGGGTCAGTAACTGCACTCTGGAGATACACAGCTCTGTGGTTGAGGATACCTGCAGAGGAGTACAGAGAGAGGGGGGCAGAGAGGAGGAAGCACAACTATGAGAAAGAGGAGACACGGTTAATGACATGCAATAGTAGTATTTGAAAGGTAAGAGGAGAAAGGATAGGAGCTCAGTTTATCAGTGGAGGTCCCCCAGCAGACTAACCATCTGAACCATCTCTTAGCAGCAGAACTAAGAGATGGTTCAGAGTCACCTGATCCATCTCTAACTATAAGCATACCATACCATGCTGTTTCTATTGGTTTCATAGATAAATATAGCTGGGTATTATCCGCATAGCAATTAAAATTGAATATTATTAGGAAATACATTACGTTTTCTAATAATATTGCCTAAGGGGGATATATATAAAGTGAATTTGTCCAAGCAGAGAAACCTAACTTTGTCCTCTAACAATTCAAATACCACCATTAACTTTGTGTCTTCTCTCTCCTGTAGTTGTGTTTCCTCCTCTCTGTCTCCCTCTCTCTGTATTTTTCTGCAGGTTTCCTCAGCCTGGAGCTGTACATCTCCAGAATCAAGTTGACCTGCCCAATGTTCTTGATGCTTGTTGTTGTCTTATCGGCTGCTGTTCTTTTCTCTCCTCTTTCCACTCACCCCAACCGGTCGAGGTAGATGGCCGCCCACCATGAGCCTGGTTCTGCTGGAGGTTTCTTCCTCTAAAGGGAGTTTTTCCTCTCCACTGTTGCCTAAAGCTTGCTCAAATGAGATTGTTGGGTTTTCTATGTCATTTTTTTATATAATTATACTTAGTTATACCTACTAACCTATACCTATTATACTATAGGTCTTATACATTACACTGTAAAGTGCCTTTATTTAAATTGTTTTGTATGTGTCATAAAGCACAAGAACTACAGTAAACACCACATGTTAATTACAAAGGTGGTGTTGTTGATAAAAAAAAAGCAATATAAAATTTAGAGAATGACAGCTCAGTCCTCATTGGTTTGACTCAGCATTCTTCCTTTGGTCTTTGAAGAGAGGGTCTCCAGCTGATAGTTTTGCCTATGGTAACATTATCTTTGTAATACAAGGTGGACCATGGAATCTTCAAGTACAGTAAAGATAAAACAATTCAAAACAGCAGACCAAAGACAATTTTCTCAAGATAAAAGTAATAACACTTGAAGTACCTGCACATTTGTTGTGAGCAAAATGTTGGTGGAGACTCAACATCCTTCAGGATCCTTTTGTCAGCATCTTGTCCAAGATGACAAACTAAAAAATGAAAAAAGTGCGTTTTAGTATTGACAGTGCTTGTGTTAACTCTGTAAAACACCATTCGTTAAATGAATAGATGTAATTGTCATATAAACACTATATAAACTCCACCAGGCAAAAAGGTGTAGTCTATAACTCCCTCCTCAACGTCCAGGTGACATCTTTGATTGTTTCTTTATGGTTGTTGAACACAGTTGTCCTGTGAGTTGTAGCAGAAATTCATTTTTTATGAAATATTACATCAGAAGAATTCACAGCAACACTTTAACTAACTAGTCCAAGCTGTAACAACTGATTTTTGTCAACTTTATCTGAAGCAGCTGCAAAATATTAGGCTACAGACCTGCACTCATGTGAGGCTGAAGACTCCTCAGAGACAGCTGTGACCCACAGTCTGCAGTGATGTCTCTGTTTGACAGGAAACCTCCTTGTATTTGGGTAACTGGGATGTGCCCCCGTGTATAGAAATACACTTTTACAGTTAGATTGTATTTCTCCTACACATATATCAGTTATGTTACACAAGCTATAGGTAGCTAACAATTGATAAGTAACATTTCAATAAGATACAAATTCATTATGATATTGTTATAATAATGTTATAGTAATAGCAGTGTTAGAAAAAGTAACAACTTAGCATTGAATAACCTAGTAACACATAGAGCACAGTTAGCGTAGATGTTAGAATTTCTCTCGCCATTACCCAAATCTACAAGCTTATTCAGCTGGTAAATGCAAACAACAGACCTGATGTTTGTAAGAGACACAACCACTGTGTTTGTGTAACTCACCACATACAGACAACAAATAAATCAGTCATAAGACCGTTACAAGTTTTGAAAGAAAAGCACATATTCTGTCTGTTGTTACTTTACACACAACCATCTAGTGTGTAACTACCTACACACATAAAATAAAACTCCAGCTGTAGGAGTTCTTTTGTTGAAGAACCTGACTCTTCTCAGAAAGTACAACAGAGCTGATGAGTTCCTTGTCCAGTCCAGGTTGGAGTAGATGTATCATGGCATCATTTACTCCAAGATGGGGTTGATAGGCAAACTGGAGTCAAGTCAGGGTTTGTCAAGATATTAGAGGGACTCTCAAAAGCCTTCATAATATCTGATGTCAGAACCACTGGTCTGTAGCCATTAAGGACACTGGGACATGGCACGACTCACTCCAGATGCACTTGAGACATGAGGTCTGCTGGTTACAAAGGCTAATAAGACAAAGCCAAACTTTACTTTTGCAAAATTTAACATCAGTACGTAACATTTTGGAGATCCATACACACACCATCAGATCTCTTAAAAATATGTTTTATTATTATACATTATTTTAAAATATAAAACAAATATACTAAATGTCTTGGTGTCCTCCCTCACTACTTAGTTTAAGGACGACTTCCTTATTTTCTGTTTTAGCTTTTAATTAATTTATAACATCTTTTAGAGATCTATTTTCACAATAATGAAAAATTTTTTTTTGTAAGATATTGTAAAAAAAACAAAAAACTAAAATGTATAACAAGTCTTTTCAGACTCTTTTCATTTAATTAATCTAGCTGGTTTACCAATCGGATACCCTAAAAAAACACACTCCTCTAAATTTCTTTTAGTTGTTGGTCATTCGAATAATTGAAGTATAGAGAGTATAACATCCACCAATGTCCACATTTGTGGCTCATATGTGACCTTGCTAATTCATCTGGCTATGACATGATAGATCATTATTATTCCCATATGTCAGTGTGACTCTGTGTAAAAATGTTTTACCCTATGCACTACTTATTCTGACTTATTATCCTTTCCCTTTGACTAAGTATCACATAATTACCAGTATTCTAATCACCAGTATTATTTTAATTACTTGTTCCTGCTATCTATAAGTCACACACTCTAATATTTCGTTAGGCTGTTTTTAGCTTTGATTATGGCACCGATTCACTGTGGGATCCTTTTGATAAGCTTCTGCAATGTCACATTTATTCCCGTCCAGAGTTGCATTAATGTTTCGCCAAATGCTTGTATTGCTGATGGGAGAGTTGGACCGCTACGCAAAGTCTCTCCAGTACATCCCAAAGATTCTCTATGGGGTTAAGGTCTGGACTCTGGTCTGGAAAATGATGTGTTGTGCTTCCTGAACCACTCTTTTACAATTTGAGCCTGATTAAGAAAAAATCAAAAAAGGAATAACCTGGTTATTCAGTATATTTAGGTAGTCAGCTGACCTCATTCTTTGGACACATACCATTGTTGAACCTAGACCTGACCAGCTGCAGCAACCCCAGATCATAGCACTGCCCCCACAGGCTTGTAAGGTAGGTGTTAGGGATGATGGATGCATCACTTTACCTGCCTTTCTTCTTACCCTGATGCTCCCATCACTCTGGAACAGGGTAAATCTGGACTCATCAGACCACATGACCTTCTTCCACTGGACAGTTCTTAACCCAGTTTTAGTAGTTTCATCAATCTCCGTAGACGTTTTCTTTGCTTGAGACATGGCAATAATTTGACCCTTCTAAAACAGATTAACATCTTTCCATCCATGCACTAATGATCCAGTAATAGGCGCTTATCTATTTGCTTACTTAAATTCAGAGGGTGACTTCTTTTTCTGGACGGGCAGAGTAGAATGTGATGATTTCATCTTAACCCAACCACACTGCTGGTTTGTGTTGTTCTCCATTTTGACCACCAGGGGGCACATGACGTTGCCACAGTGCACGTCGTGAGCTCCTCCTCTTACCTGAGCAGGTGCAGCTGAGTGGAGCACACCTGAACTCTCAACTCGACTCTCCGACCAGGAAAGTTGTCATTACAGTAACACTCACTGTGTGTGTGTGTGTGTGTGTTGTCACCTCCTGGCACTATTCAAATCACTGTGTATCTTATGGAACATGCGCCATGATCGAGTAGAACGGATCCCATCAACTTGGCTCCATCTTCCGCTCCTGTGCTGAGAGATCTGCTGTGATTAACGACGATGGAGCTTTCAGAGATTCAAGTGAGGTGTAATATGTGTGGGCACACTTTTAAAGTGAGTCATAAAACAGCGGGCAACACTACAGAGACAGAGACCAGGCCGGGGGGAAAGCGCGATGCGCCCGCCGCGGTCAAAAGCGCAGAGCCGAGCGACCCTCGACCTTTGCCGCCGCTGCCGGTGGACAAACAGGTGGACAAACAGGTGGACAAACAGGTGGACTACTACGTGGCCTTGTACGATTACTCCGCTCGCACCGGGGAGGACCTGAGCTTCAACGCCGGGGACACTTTGGAGGCGCTGGACAAGAGCGCTGGGGACTGGTGGTACGCCAGAGCCCTGACCGGGATCTCAGCCTCCAAACGGGGATACATCCCAGCCAACTATGTGGCTCCTGTGGAGAGTATTGACGCAGAACCGTGAGTGCTGTCGCTGCTCATCATCCTTCTTCTAAATAAGACACAAACCATTCATTCAGATCCCCACAGGCGCTCAGCTCCAGCTGTTTGTGGAAACTTGTACCCAAACTCCCGGTTCCTGTCACACAGTTATTAGAAAACTTGTGGCAGCTAATAAAATGTGTCTTGATTTTTTATTGCTCCTTGCCTGCTATCTGCCACTATATTTTATACTATTTATAGCCATTTAACCTGATCATATGATGTGAACAGGAAGTTTGCAGGTAACTCCTGGGGTATTCGACCCTGTAGGATCTCCTATAATGTCACATCTTACAAAGCCAATATGTGATTGATGATAATATACCTGCTGTAACTGAAACACTGATGTCAACCACATTTGAGAAAGTCTGACTTTGTGCTCCCTGGAGTGGCAGCTGTTGTCACTCTTCATGTTGCAACACGCACCTCAGTGAGAAACATGCACCAAACAAGGAAGCCTCCAGGCTATTTGCATCTTCTTTAGGATTCGAGTTATTTCAATTGCTCTCCCCTCTGTTTTTTTCTCAATTCAATTTCAATTAAATTAACTTGTATGGTGCCAAATCCCAACATTGTTCCCAAGGAGAAATAGCTTCTAGTCCCCTAATGAGCCTCTATCTTCTGGGGAATCGAGCCTGACATTAAAAAGGCTTTTGGACACTTTTTGCTGTAACTGATGCCCTGAACCTCTGACACTGAAACTGGTGCACTGAAACCATCACTGTACATCGACTAAAGAATCTTGTTCCTCACAATCTGAGAGTGCCACAGGTGCTTTTTTAAAAAAAAAAAATCTACTTTAAACTGAGGAGAGGCTTCCGTCTAGCCACGTATCAGAGGTGTTGACATATGTTGTTAGTCCAGTCTATCCGTGTGCTTGACGAGCTTTGTTTCTTTATTTAAATTCGGATTTGCAGATGGTATTTTCCTGATACAAAGAGACTGGATGCAGAGAAGATGCTGCTGTCTGGAGGGAACCAGCAGGGTGCCTTCCTCATCAGAAACTGTGAAAGTCAGAAAGGGGAGCTGTCCCTCTCAGGTGAGCCACAACCAAACAGTGCTGCTGTGTAGTCTGTCTCCAAAAAAGGTTCTACCTAGATTTAAAAACGCAACGAATGAATAAAAATAAAATGAAACCTCAAAAATCTGGAACATCTTCATTAGTTTATTTAAAAAGAACAGTGCATGTTTAACATCAAAGCTTCCAAAAGATGAAATTATGTCTTCCAAAAAACTAGAATTCACAAGAAATAAAAACACACTCTCATTTAATGTTGCAGCAAACACTGAGTGTTTGGACGCATTACTTCTACAACCCACGCTTCAGGTTACAAGTTAGAAAACAATGCTCCATATTTACAGTAAATAATGTACTGTACTGTGTTTATGTTGACAGTAGCTAAAACAAATAAACAATAAAGGTATTTAAATAAAAACATAAGCATGCCGTGCACTAAAAGTGGTCCAACTACTGCTATTAGTCTCTCCAAAGCCGTCTAACCACCTTGATTACACAGCTAATTAACTAACAAGCACAAGTCTACTGCTGGAACTCTTTGACCTACAGGCAGCACTTTGAGAAAGTTCTTACATGTTTTTAGAATCTCTTACAATTTTTTTTGGACAGTTTCTAATTCCATATTATGGGATTTGTCTTTTCTTTTAGTGCTGGACAGAGGGAGTGTGAGGCATTACAAGCTGAAAAAAATAGACAGTGGTCATTACTACTTGTTGAGGACCAAGACTTTTGAAACGCTGAAGGAGTTAGTGGAACATTACACCAGGCAGGCTGATGGCCTCTGTGTTTGTCTGGGTAAACCATGTAAAAAGGTAAACACACCAGTTGAACCTGAATGGTTTATTGTAAATTCCATTATTAGTTCCATTATTATAAGTTCACTCATGTATTAGTATTAAGTACAGAATATCGATGCTTCCTGTTCTTGTAGATGGAGGCCCCACAGACTTACGGTCTATCCTACAACACAGTGGACCACTGGGAGATTGACCGCAAATCCATCAGGCTGCTGAAACAGCTGGGCGCTGGTCAGTTTGGTGAAGTCTTTGAGGGCATATGGAACGACACCATAGCCGTTGCAGTGAAGACCTTCAAACCTGGTAAACAAAACAATCCCTGCTGGCATTTGTATAGCCCTAATCCATGAGCAGGGGAACTGGAAGAAGGATAAAAAGCACAAAAGAGAGATAAAGAGAGGGAGAGGCGTGCAGGCTGCTTGGCAGAGAAGTGTTAGAGTTAGATGAATGCACTGATCTGCAAAGGAAATGCCATAATCTTGTTGGAAGTACTACTGAGCAACACTAAAATACTAGGTTTATAAATCTGAGAGACTCATCATCTGAGACTGAAACTGACCCACCAACCAGGAATTAATAACAACCGTGCTACTAACTGAACGTTAGGGCATTTAAATAAGTTTGAAGTTTAGATTTAAAGAGCCCTATAGAGGGAGACTGTCTAATGTGAGCTGAGAGGTTATGCCATTGGAGGGGTGGATCTGCAGCCTGCTGACTTCCTTTTTAACTCTGAGGACAGACAAGAGCCCTGCAACCAGAGAGCGGAGGGCATGAGGCGGAGTAGAAGGTATAAAGTGATCAGACAGCTATGAAGGGGCACTTCCTTTTAAGATTTAATATGTCCTCAGAAGCACTTTACTATCTGTTCTAACTTTATTAAGTCGTTAATGAGGGGTAGCTAAGACTGGTGTATTAAACTGTGTACATTTTTTGGATTTGGTTAAAATTTTAACAGCATCATATTACACATCAGTTTTTCTTTTCTTTCTTTTTTGTTTTGTTTTCACATAAGTGGAATTTTAGCCAAGCAAATCAAAAGACACTTTTTTAAGTTTCTTGAAGCCCACACATGCTCTTTTTTCAGTATTTGTTTTTTTATACTGTATACATATTTTCATAATTCATAGTTTTTGTTCTAATAAATAGACTAATAAATAAATTAATAAGTATATGGTCTTGATAGCATGACCAAGACAACAAATCTAATGGTGGCACAGTACTGTACTCTTTCCTAAAATAAAGACATGGCACAAGACACTCAGTGTCGTGGTGAGCAGTACTCATATTGGCTAATTGTTCAGGAAGTGATCCTTGTTTGGAAATAAGGCACCAAAGATAAATTAGTTCTCAATATCACTGAACACCTCTGCCAGGTTCCATGGATCGTAAGGACTTCTTGAGAGAGGCTCAAATCATGAAGAGGCTGCGGCACCCAAAGCTGATCCAGCTGTATGCTGTCTGCACCATGGAGGAGCCCATCTACATCATCACAGAGCTGATGAAGAATGGCAGCCTGCTGGAGTACCTCCAAAGTAAGATGTTTGTCTCCATGTATATTTGACATCAAAACCTTTTTTTACGGAATCTCATTCAGCTGCCTATAGAAAGTTGAGTTACAGTGTTAATAGTTGAGCCAAGATTAGGCAATAGATTCGAAAGGTGAGGTTTTCAGTCAGTCTTGTTTTTCAGACTTCTGAATTGTGTTTCAATTTTAAAGTGAGTACTGTAAATCAAACTCAGGGCATAACCAAGCAGTCTGGCCTTTTAAGAGAAAGACAAAACAATAATCTAGTTTGAATTGTGTGCAACGGACCAGCATGAGAAACCAGTTTGACATCATGTCAAAGGAGCAAATGTTTTCATTTGATTTACAGCTGCTGACTATGAGTCATCTCAGCCTTATGTGTGTGTTGTCACAATCACAATCCCAGGGATCAGGATCCAGTGTAAAAACAAGCATTCAGTGCATTTTAATTCACACAAGCAATTAGTGCTATAATTGTAGGCTTCTTCGAGACTTACTTAATTGGACACTTTGGACTATATACACCAACTGTCTTCAAACCTTTAAGGAGACATGGGAGAGTTGTAGGGAGAGCCACATAGGTTCAGATATGAGGTGAAATGGACAGTTGCATTTTGGTGTTCTACAAACAAGAGGAAGTTAGTTATTGTTGTTCACTGAGAATTCAGGTATTTTAACTCTTACTGCCCAATTCCTGCACCCAAATCACAATATACTATACATCATACTATACATGTGTACACTGTCGGATATATCTCTATTCTACATCAGGAATCATCTGGACTGTCCCAAGAAATCCAGAACCTGCTGGATAATAATAATTTATATAACATAGAAATGATAAATAATGATTTAAAATAATAATATGAAGTTGTTTTCACTATCAGGTAATTCAGACTGTACATCACTGGCTTTACTGCAAACAATGACTGCTAATTGTGATTTATTATATTTTAAATGGTAGTAAAAAGTTAGTTTAGTTTTGTTTTAATGATGAAATCTCATCTGATTTGCAAGAAGCACCTGAGAAGAAATAATTTACACATAACATGTACTGTATACAAGTAATGGTGTAATGATTGAATTCCTTCATGGACATAATTGAACTGAACCAATCCTAGGACACAGAACTGTGACACAAGACTGTGTACAGTATGTGTTAGGGTTTTGGTCTCCATCTCAGAACCATTACACACCTAACATACAGTATATAAGTAAGACCGTTGCAATACAAGCCATTCACAAACTGTCACATACAATACACATAGTGTATGTACACTGCAACACAAACTGAAACAATTTGAAGTATTACTGGTAACATGGCATAATCAAGTTCTAAAAAATCTGTTGGAATGAGTGTCTGACTTCAAGCAGTGTCTGACTCCGGTAATAAGGTACGCATTACTGGAAGCCACTTCTTTCCACTTCAGTTTTGGAATGAGGAACTTTTAAAGTCAGCATGTCTGTTGTCAGGAATTAAGCACCCAACTCTGCAGCTTAGATTAGGCTTTATGGCCCTAACATACAGTGAGGTGCGTTCCATTCAATTGAATTCAGTTTCTTTTTAGATTGTTAAAATACAACATCTAACGGCATTTTTGCATCAGGTGACAATGGAGAGGAAGAACTTCCTTTAATGGAGTAAAACTCAGTGGGTAAGCTCAGTGTGGTAAGCGACGTCCCCCAGCATATCTAAGAGATGGTTCAGGTACCTGATCCAGCTCTAACTATAAACTTTATTAAAAAGGAAAGTTTAAAGCCTGTTCTTAAAAAGTGAGAAGGTGTCTACCTTCATTCATCTTCTAGACTGACGCACTGAAATGATATGAACCAGTATAAAAGCAACTGTGTCTTAATCTGTAAGGTTTTACTATTGAAACTGTCAAGTTATTTGATATTTGGCTTCAGACGACAGCTCACAGGAGAGATCTGCTTTAAAAGTTCCTCATACCAACTCAGAGCTGGGAAAAGCTAGTTTCTGGTAAGATGTGCCATACTATTGGAATGAGCTGCAACAGCAGAGACACTGTTTCATCTTAAAGAATGGCCACCTTTATTAGTTCTCATTATTAATGATACTTGATTGTTTAATTGTGAGGGTGTAATGACAGAGTTGGTTGTTGTTGTGACTGTAAAGCAGACAGAGGCAAATTGGTAATTGTCTGGATTTGAAAATTAATGGGTGAATGAATTGTATCTGAAGGAGCAAGACTTAAACAGTCGTACTTCCTCCTTTTTTCAAATTTTCCTGTTTAGTCTGAATCCTGCCCCGAGTCTATGTAGGCTAGTGTCTGAGCTCACACACTCCCACCTCAGGCTTGATCCAAACACCACCCATGAAAACTTACAGTCCTAGTTTGACTCACTCTGCAACAAGAACATGGTAGGTGGTGCTGTTCCAGCCGTAGCGGCTGGATTCATTTCAAGACTGAAACTCATAGATGGACTTATTCTGACACTGAAATAGGAGAAATATTTTAGTTAGCATGTCATAGAGAAGTGGTGTGAAACATGTAAAGCTACATTTATGGGATTAGTAGTGTTTTAGTGTTGGAGTTGGACAGTGTTAAAGTATCACATTTATGTCACATATTTATAACACTGAGCAGATCAGTTGTTTCTGCTGTTACCACAGAATTTCCATGAGACAAAGATGAGTTAATGACGCCTGATTACGCCAATCGGAAGTCAATAAAATTAATGTGGAATCCATGTGCAAGTTTCCTAACCGATGTTGGGCTCCGTAGCTTTCTTTGGACCCCTTCCCAATCTGACCAGTGACAACATGTTTAGCTGCATGTTGTCATTTAACCATTGGCTGTCAAAGTGGTGTCCCGCAAACAACGCGGAATCTACAGACAACTGGAAATTTTTTTTAAGAAAACCAGAACAAACTAATCAATTAATCAAACTTTAAACTTTTTGTCTGCTGGGGGACCTCTACTGATACACTGAGCTCCTCTCCTCTCTCCTTTCTCCTCTATCCATTCAAATGCCACCATTCCATGTCAATAACTTTGTGTCTTCTCTCTCTTTTAGTTGTGTTTCCTCCTCTCTGTACTTTTCTGCAGGTATATCTCCAGAATCCAGTTGACCTGCCCAATGTTTTTGCTGCTTGTTGTTTTTTGTTGCCTGCTGTCCTTTTCTCTCTCCTCCTTCCACCCCAACTGGTCGAGGCAGATGGCCACCCACCCTGAGCCTGGTTCTGCTGGAGGTTTCTTCCTCTAAAGGGAGTTTTTCCTCTCCAGTGTTGCCTAAAGTTTGCTCAAATGGAATTGTTGGGTTTTCTATGTATTGTTCTCTACAATTATACTTTCTAAGGTCTTAAACCTCACACTGTAAAGTGCCTTGAGATGACTTCTGTTGTTATTTGGTGCTATACAATTAAAATTTAATTGAATTGAGTTTAAATTGAATGTATGAACTAAGGACATATCCTGGTCAAAGATAACTCTGAGATTTCTTACAGTATTACTTGAGGCCAATACTAAGTTATCTAGGGTAAGAATGTGATTAGACATAGTGTCTCTGAGATTTTTAGGACCAAACAAAATAACCTCTGTCTTGTCTGAATTTAAGAAAAGGAAACTAAAGGACATCCAGGCCTTTATGTCTTTTAAGCATGCTTGAAGTTTGATTAATTGATTAGTTTCTTCTGGTTTCATAGATAAATATAGCATGTCTAAGAGACATGTTGATGGTTTAGATTAATTACTGAAATTAATTCAGAATTATCTACGAGCAAGAAGCTGTCTAAGTATGAGTGAGGTCGGACAGATGAATCTAGAGCTGTTGTACATACGAGTAAATCCATGGATCTATGTAAATTTGCAGGGCGGATCTAGTCAAAGCATTTTTTTATCGTTATGATTTTATTTGTATAGAAATTTAGGAAATCATTGCTGCTGAGAGTTAAGGGGATACCAGGCTAGGCACAGCTATGACTCTTTGTCAGCCTGGCTACAGTGCTGAAAAGAAACCTGGGGTTGTTCTTATTTGACTCTAATAATTAGGAATAATATGTGGTTCTAGCTTACAAAGAGCTTTTTTTTATATATTATTAAACTATCTTTCCAGGCTAGGCAATATTCATCCAAATTAGTGGAACGCCACCTCCTTCCCAGGTTACATGATTTCTGCTTTAAGCTGCAGATTTGTGAATTGTACCATGGAACTAACTTCCTCTGACTCACTAGTTTCTTTTTCAGAGGAGCAACAGTATCGAGTATTGTTCGGAGTGAGGCAGCAGTATTATCAACAAGATAGTCGACTTGTACTAGAGTAAAGTTAGGATGACTGCCCTCCTCTGTGTTGGTACATGGCTCTGAAATAAAAGATGGAATCAGTTCTTTAAATTTTTCAACAGCATTTTTAGATAAACATCTAGGTGAAGGTGAAGTATTAGGTAGTTTAGTACTATAAATTCAAATGTTAATAAAAATTGGTCAAATAAAAGAGGGTTTTGGGGAAAACTATTAACTGATCAATTTCAACATCATATGTCAGAATAAGATCAAGGGTGTGATTAAAACTGTGAGTGGGTTTATTTACATTTTGGGTAAAACCAATGGAGTCTAATAGTGAATTAAATGCAGTGTTGAGGCAGTTATCATCAACATCTACATGGATATTAAAGTCACCCACTATAATGACTTTATCTGCACTAACAACTAAATCAGATAGAAAGAGAGAATTCAGTTAAAAACTCAGAGTAATGGACAGGAGGACAGTACACAATAACAAACAGGACTGGTTTTTGATTTTTCCAGTTAGGATCAGAGAGGCTAAGAGTGAGGCTCTTAAATGAATTCAAACTATGTTTAAGTCTGGGGTGGATTAACAAACTTGAGTGGAATATTGCTGCTACTCCTCCACCCCGACCTGTGCTTCTAGAAACATGATAATTAACATGACTTGAAGGGGGTTGACTCATTCAGAGAGACATATTCATCCTGCTGCTAAGACAAAATAAGTCTATTTGATGGTCACTTATGAAATCATTCACTAACACACACCAAGTGTGTTATAGGTGCACGGCTTTCTATTTTCTGGTTTTGTAGAAACCAGTCCCTATCTGCTCCAAAGTTCTCGCTTGAAATGACGTATTGTTGAGTCTTAGGGACCCAGTCCCTGCCCAGGCTCGGTCCAAACACCCGGTCCATGATGGCCTAGACTACGAATACTGGCAGTCTGACATTGTTGTTCCTGGCTGCAGCAGATTCCCTCTGAAAACAGCAAAACAGTGAAAGCAGATTACAAAGCATGGACATTGTTCACCTTTTGGTTTGGTTTTATGGACAGTACTTCAGTTCCTAAGTTTGCTTACTTCTGACATCTGCCTAAATAGTATATGTGAATTATGGCAATACTGTGACACATCATTTGTCTCTCTACCTTGCTTACAGAAGACAAAGGTTCCACACTGCGGTTCCATGATCATATTATTATGGCTGCACAGGTGGCATCAGGCATGGCGTTCCTAGAGTCAAAAAACTACATCCACAGAGACCTGGCAGCCAGGAACGTCCTGGTTGGGGAGAACAACATATGCAAGGTGGCTGACTTTGGCCTTGCCAGAATGTTTATGGTGGGTTGACATTTAATCCCAAAAATACAGCAACTGATTGTCATTCCCAGGGCATAAAATAATGGTACTTTGTCTTACGTTGACTTTAAAGGTACCCATTGGCATCTGTATTTGATGTTCCTGACGTGGCAAAATTTGATTGATGACTAAAAGTAAATATTTTTGTGTGTTTTGTGTTCACCAGAAAGAGAATGAGAATGTGTATAATGCTAAAGAAGGCACCAAATTTCCATTGAAGTGGACCGCTCCAGAGACTATCCGTTACAATAAATTTACCATCAAATCTGACGTGTGGTCCTTTGGAATCTTGCTGTATGAGATCACGACTTACGGTCAGGTGCCTTACCCAGGTACCACTTTTTATCAAATCTTTCAAAATGTTTAATTTATATAGCCATCAATACATGTGATGACAGAGATCTCCCCTGTTAGATCTGAAATTATGTGATCTGTGATTTTTCCAGGCATGACTAACTACCAGGTGGTCAATAAGGTTCCCATGGGCTACAGGATGTCGTGTCCTGCCAGCTGCCCCAAAGTTATGTATGACATCATGTTGGAATGCTGGAAGGAGAACGAACAAGAGCGGCCCACGTTTCAGAACCTGCAGTTGAAGCTGGAGGACTATTTCGACCTGGATATAACATCGTATGATGACACCACCCGTTATTAGCAGATTGACCTTACTGTGGCTAAAGCCACACATTTTATGTATAGAAACAAAATCGATCTCACTCGAACTCAAACAGGTTTTTTTTGTTTTGTTTTGTTCCAACTCTTCAGACCAGAAGAACTCTCCTTCAGCAACAAAATGCCACTGGCAGTACATCTTGACAAATGGATTCCCCTTACATGCAGCATAGCACACATGACAGACTTTGCAGCGGTTACCTGTCAAACTATTACTTCAAGGCATTTTAGAGGAGTCATGTGTGAGACTTGTGTTTTTGGCTGGTGTCAGACTGAGTGAGTGACAGGTGCTGTCACTTTAGCATATACTGTAACTGTCGGAGGTGATTGTAACACAATTTAATAAGAGGTTCAACAAGCTTCTTTTGGGCTGCTGCTGATTTGGAGACCAGAGACAACTTTGGTTCGGCTCAGCAACTGTCACCCTGCTCATGGACGGAGACCAAGGGACTAGCAGGATTTGTTGGATTAACACTCTAGACGTGAATTGAGATACCATTCTGTTTTTTTTCTTTGCTGCACCTGTGGGACTGAAACAGACGATTTTGGTCTAAACGTCCCCAAGCATGAAATCAGGCCTGCGACGATTTGTGTTAATATAATTTTGTTTATAAAATTGAGTGTTTTGGACATAAAGAACAGGCATTTTGTGGATGGGGTTATTAATCACAGAAGAGAAATTGTGAGTGATTTTGTGTTATGTTGGAACTGTGTAATATAATGCGAGGGTTTGGGTTAGGTATTTTTTATGGTTAAAGGCCAAAATGATGTCCTTTGAGTATCAGGGACATAGTCCCTCCTTAAACAGCCTGAGCAAAAACTCCCAGCCCGCCAATGTTCTTGTCTCACTACAGCAGACTCACTCTTAAAACAGCAAATAGGTATCATCAGAGAGAAAAGCATGGACAGTGAGGTCTCTCTTCTTCCTCCCATCATCTTAGTATCTGAAGAAAATGTGCATTTTGTTTTCAGACGTTCCAACAGGTAAATGAAGTCAAGGCTGAAGCTCTGACTGTCTGTGACATAAACCTGGGTTTCAAGTGTGAAGGTGTGTTACAAACACAAAGTGTTTTGTCTCATTTTGTCTTGTCTGTTTACTGAGTTGGCTTGTTGAATGTAGCCACATTAGCTGCAGAGTAATGCTACATGGCTCTAATGCTCTCTCAAGCAGGAGGAAAGTCTGTCGCGTTGTGCTTAATCAAGTGGGGTTATTGTTTGTTTTTTTTTAAAATATAATTCTGTATTGGATTATATTTTGTAAGGTCTTGCACCTTAAACACTGTAAAGTGCCTTACGATTACTTCTGTTGTGATTTTGCGCTATACAAATAAAACTGAATTGAATTGAATTGAATAAAATCATTGGAACTCCAGCCATCTGACCTCTATTGGAAGCAGCTGCTAAACAAAGTACAGTAATCCTGTCTGACAGCTCCAATCCACTCCACTCAGAGTTCCATGTGCTGCCTCCTGGTTCTCTCTTTAGGCAGCCACAAGCCACAAACAACTAATACGTTTGGTATTGTACAGAGAATACAGTGCTAAAAGTGTTTGGAGTCAGAGGTCTCAAGACGAGTCAGAAATCCGAAGCCAGGACAGAGAAGAACAGAATCGGAGAACAACGCAGGAAAGACACAATAAATCTCAATGGCAACTAGACTGGGATTATTTGATCCAGTCTTTGTGCAGCATGGTCAAGGATAGGTTCATCCAGGTTATCTGGAAAATCCTGGCTCAATCCCTTATCTTGGTTTTGTGCAGTACCCCTCTGCTCATGTGGATTGTTCTGTCAGTGTTAACTTGATGTATGGCTGGTTAGTACTACAGCCAAAGCTCACCCATTATCCTGAAAACAAACACCAACTTTTGAGAAAATAAACACTCTGGAGTCAGAATCACCAATTGTCCTTTGCAAATTATAACCCAGCTCATACTGTAAGAAGGATTTACTATTCTGTGAGTGTTAGCTTGATGTGCACTTTAACTGCAACTGGTCTTCATTAGGTGCTGCAGCATGGCATGTTTTACTGTAAGAGTCTACTGTCTGTAGATGCTGTTCAGCTTAAACTCATCCTGTCCTGTTATTACACATGTTTTATTAAAACGCTTCTGTTTCATGATTACTATGGCTTGATACAGGACAACTTAAAACAACCTCCTGGTGGAATCTGGAGTTGAACTTAGTCTGCTTGTGTGAAGATCCTGTACAATGCTTGTTTGCCAGCGTCTATAATGCACTTCAACTGTGTTCCATTTCTCTGTGTAAATGTAGCTTCATTCATACACAAATAAGTTACATCCATAACATTATACAGGTAATATAGCTGGTAATAGTTACCTAGAAAACATATTTGCGATTGTAAATATAAACCAGTATTTACAGTACAGTATGGTAGCACTTCAAACGCCCATTAAGAAAAGACACTGGAACTATTTCCTAAGCCCCAGAATATATTTTTAACAGATAATGTACTGTAAACATCATTCCACATTCACTTTTGAGATAACGCATACACCCCCCCCAAAAGTACTGGAAAAGTGAGGCAGTTCCTTTATTTTTGTTGTGGACTGAAAACATTCGGGCTTGACATGAAAAGCAGAATATGAGACAAATGATCAACATTTCAGCTTTTATTTCCAGGTGTTTACGTCTGAATCCACTACACAACTTAGAAGATATCACCTTATGCTTTTTCCATTCGAGCAAAAGTATTGGTGTGTACAGGTGTGTCCTATCACACTGATATATCAAACAATAAATAGCACTAAATGTCAACGCCCAGTTTTAGATTGGGAAAAATCCCTTTCTGCAGCTGTGCTCCACAGAGACTGAAGTGATGGCAATCAACTTGCAGAGTTGAAGATGTTCACAGCTGTGCCCTAAATGATCTAATCATCACTGATTCACTGCTCCATGTGCAGTTTATAATGGACACTCAGTTTCCAAATGGTGAGAAGGAAATTAAGATTTTGTACCCAGGTCAGTCATCATTTTGTTAGCAGGAAATAGATAACATACCTGGACACAAGGGGAGTTACATAGAAATGACTTTAAACACGTACTTTGCACTGTGAAAAATGTCAGTGAAATTAACAATAAAGTGCTGTAAAATCATAACACAAGAAAAAAAATAGCAAAACAAAGAAGCAGTTTTATATTTACAGTAATATTTAGTAAACTACTGAACCAAATGAAACTGTAAGAATATTTTAAAATAATCATATTTCTATGTGTAATTTTTAGATTAAAAAGAAATTATAATTTACAAAAAATATGTCAGACTTTACAGATAAGATTTTGTAAAATTACAAAACCCTTTAACTCTGAACCCTTTAAATGTTAGTAATTTTTTGATGTCTTGGTTTAAAGAGGAAAAGATATGTTAAATAGATATGTATGTATAAGATATGTTCTACTCTGATCTACTCTGATCTGCAGATCCAATGCTCATACTTAATCCGTGTCTTAGCTTGCACACTAGTCCATGTTTAAATGACTCACAGTACTTCTGGTAGCAAACATCTGGATTTAAAGCTGCTACCCCTCCTGCTGGTGGCACTCGTATCGACAACATAGGTGGAATGTGCCAATTAATGGTCCAACTTGAGTTGATGTTTGAGATCAATCACACAGAAAGGTTGAGAGCTTCTGATCTAAATGAATGGTCATAATCTGTGAACTGGGTGGGAGCTGACGATGCCCTTAGGGATGGTTGTGCTCAAGTAAACTGAAACAGCTTGTAATTATATTTGTGGTGAGGAATTGGGTGAGGTTCAGGAAGCCTGCTCCATTGGGGTTGGAGCATGCTGCTGTGTGGGTGATATGACAGATGGAGTCCTTCCTAGCTTCTCTCAGAGAGGAACTACACATTATAGTAGCTGTAGACCTGAGCCCCTTCATTCCAGGCCTGGACCATCACATCGTCATCATGCATTGATTGGCAGTGGTGATAGGAAAAAGGAATAGCACAAACCTGACATTCATTAACAAAAACACTGCAGCTTTATTTAATTGTCTTCATTTTGTGGAGCTTCAGAACAGGCTAAAGCATGTGCTACATTTTGTAAATTGTAAACCTGGAACACAGGCCACATCAGGCATTGGTGTGATCGAAAGGTGCACTGAATACTGCTAGACATCTTTGATCTGGTGATCTGTGATCTCTAAACTGGGGCTTGAACCTTACCTGACATCATGTATACGTGTCATGTAAAGCTAATAGCTCAGTCAGTGAAGGTAGTAGAAGGTAGAAGGTACTAAGGTTCTTTACTAAAGACAGAGTAGCAACTTAAGATAGAGTCTTGCATAAAAATATAACTTAAGGCTAAACTAACACTTCTACATGGATGATGAACAGAGCAAAAAGGAGAGAGGATATGAAATTCTGAAGTGTAGAGAAACATCAATTTTCAGATTCTAGGATCAGACATTTATGGGTACTCAGCCTCTGACAAAGAAAACATGATACAGACCTCCAGAGAACAGCAGGAGTCTGTTCACTTCAAATCCTCCCTGGTCTAGGTTCGGACTCTAACTGAACAAAATTTTTTTTCTTTTACTACTCTGAAAATTACTCAGGTGACCTTTTACCACTACTAAATAAATGTATGCATGTTCACAATATAAAGTAGTAATTGAAAATACATTTAGGTCTAGCAGAAAAGCTACACAGTGTAGTATTTTGGTTCATCTGCATTTTAACAGCTCTTGTCAACAAAAAAGGTTGACTCAAATGTTTTTATTGAGCCAAAACATTAGTTTTTCAATTGAACTAAAAGTTATTTTTCTATTATGTTGTCACATTTTTAATGTAATAAAATTAGAAATCTTGATGAAAACCATCTCTTCTGTCTCCAGCTGACAATAGATTCTAAAGAAAGAGTTCATTCTTGGTGATGTATACTACACATTTTCAAAAAGGCCTATTAAGTCTAGATTCTTAGTAAAACTGGGATATTAAAAGAGAAAAGATGACCGTCTACAATAATAATACAGAAATAGCAGTGTGGGTCATTTTCTCCTTATTTTTCAAAGAGTGTGTTTAATTTGTGTAGTGACATTTAACTTTAAATTTATACATGTGTATGTAATGTATTAGCCTAATTAATCAGTAGAGATTGAACACGCTAAAATATATATATTACACATATTTCCTGCATTCTGAGATCAAAGTGTTTTGCTGGTAAAATATAGTACTATGAAGTCTTTAAGATAAGATGGAGCTTGATTATTAAGTGCTTTATATGTGGTGAATTTTAAATTCAATTCTGGATTTTACAGGGAGCCAATGGAGAGAAGCTAATGTAGGAGAAATATGACCTCTCTTGCTAATTCCAGTTAGAACTCTTCTTCTGAGTCAAGAGTAGGTTTTTTGAGTAGAGGTTTGACTACAGCCTGTGGTACGTAGCCTATTTGTAAGGATAGATTAATCTGATCTAATATGGACGTGCTGATCAAAGGTAAGACATCTTTGAGCAGTCTAGTCGGGATGGTTTAGAAATTAACTCAGCATGATCTAGAAGCGGAAGAAGAAGCAGTCTAAATACAAGTGAGCTCTGACAAATAAATCTA
The DNA here is from genome assembly GCF_900324465.2 of Anabas testudineus. Classification (NCBI taxonomy): domain Eukaryota; kingdom Metazoa; phylum Chordata; class Actinopteri; order Anabantiformes; family Anabantidae; genus Anabas; species Anabas testudineus. Next base: position 1,126,584 of record NC_046632.1, read on the forward strand.
GAATTGTTGTACATACGAGTCTATGTTTATTAGTTCAGAAATTCATAAAGTCATTGCCACTGAGAATTAGGGGGATACTAACCTCGACAGAGCTATGACTCTTTGTCAGCCTGGCTACAGTGCTGAAAAGAAACCTGGGGTTGTTCTATTTACCTCTATTAATAAGGAATTATATGTGATTCAAGTTTTACGGAGGGCTGTTTTATATATTATTAAACTATCTTTCCAGCTTGCGTTATTTCTGCTTTAAGCTACTGATTTGTGAATTGTACCATGGAACTAACTTCCTCTGATTCACTAGCTTCTTTTTCAGAGGAGCAACAGCATCAAGTATTGTTAGAAGTGAGGCTGCAGTTTTATTAACAGGATAGTCGACTTGTACTGGAGTAAGGTTAGGATGACTGCCCTCCTCTGTGTTGGTACATGGCTCTGAAATAAAAGATGGAATTAGTTCCTTAAATTTGTCAGCAGCGTTTTCACATAAACATCTACTGTAGTGAATCTTATTTTTACGTGAAGTAAAGTTCAGTACATTAAATTCAAATGTTAATAAAAAGTGGTTAGATTAAAAGGGTTGTGGAGAAAAACTATTAAATGATTAGTTTCAGCACTGTATGTCAAACAAGATCATACAGTATAGAGGTAGTTATCATCAATATCTACATAGATATTAAAGTCACCCACTATAATGACTTTATCTGCACTAAGAACTACATCACATAGAAATTCAGTTAAAAATGTTAAGTTAAAAGCAAGTAAGTTTTTGACTTTTCAATTTAAGAAAAGCGTGAGGCTCTCAAAAGAATTAAACTATGTTTAGGTGATAATTAACATGACTTGGGGGGGTTGACTCATTCAGATGGACATATTCTTGATGGTCACTTATCAATTCATCTACTTTAGACGAGAGAGATCTGATATTTAACAGTCCACATTTGATTGTTTTTTTATTTTGTTCTGAGAGTCATCTTTATTTTTATGAAGTTTTTATAAATCACTCCTCTCCTGTTGGTTTTTGATATGTATAATTCAGGTGGTTGGGGAACAGACACTGTCTCTATGGGGTTATGGTAGTTTTGGTGGGGTTGGCGGCTGTAAGGAAGCTGCAGAGAGGTGTGTAAGACTGCGTCTCTGCGTCCTGGTCTCCACTCTGACATGTCAGGGTTTAGGTCGTCTAATAAACTCTGTCATATTTCTAGATAGTAAAGATGCACCATCTAGTGGGATGGATGCCGTCTCTTCTAATCAGCCCAGGTTTTCTCCAAATTGTCTGTGGAGCCCACATTGTTAGCGGGACACCACTTAGACATCAGTGGTTAAATGACGACATGCAGCTAAACATGTCGACACTGGTCAGATTGGGAAGGGGTCCAGAGAAAACTACATCCAGGTCCAAACCTGAACGCAGCCCACGGTGCTGGTTTGTGTTGTTCTCCATTTTGACCACCAGGGGGCACATGACGTTGCCACAGTGCACGTCGTGAGCTCCTCCTCTTACCTGAGCAGGTGCAGCTGAGTGGAGCACACCTGAACTCTCAACTCGACTCTCCGACCAGGAAAGTTGTCATTACAGTAACACTCACTGTGTGTGTGTGTGTGTGTTGTCACCTCCTGGCACTATTCAAATCACTGTGTATCTTATGGAACATGCGCCATGATCGAGTAGAACGGATCCCATCAACTTGGCTCCATCTTCCGCTCCTGTGCTGAGAGATCTGCTGTGATTAACGACGATGGAGCTTTCAGAGATTCAAGTGAGGTGTTCTGCGTGTTGGCACCGTTTCTTGTCGTGTTTTAAGAAGCCGGGCCACGGTACGGACCCTGAGAACAGACGTGAGGACAAACCGGACGTGCGTATCGCGGTCAAAAGCGCAGAGCCGAGCGACCCTCGACCTTTGCCGCCGCTGCCGGTGGACAAACCGGTGGACAAACCGGTGGACAAACAGGTGGACTACTACGTGGCCTTGTACGATTACTCCGCTCGCACCGGGGAGGACCTGAGCTTCAACGCCGGGGACACTTTGGAGGCGCTGGACAAGAGCGCTGGAGACTGGTGGCACGCCAGAGCCCTGACCGGGATCTCAGCCTCCAAACGGGGATACATCCCAGCCAACTATGTGGCTCCTGTGGAGAGTATTGACGCAGAACCGTGAGTGCTGTCGCTGCTCATCATCCTTCATCTGTTGCTTTTGAACAAATGACTAAAACCCAAACACTTCATTCCCCTCAACATGACACTTTCTGTCATCACAGACATACTTGGAATAGTTTGTTGAATAATATGGTGAAACCAGCCTAGTTAATAATTATACTGTATGTGAGCAGGAAGTTTATGATCACAGGTTAATAATTCACCTGAAGATACTAAAATGCTGCTGGATTGATGTGCGCTGCTCCACTGGGTGTGAATAGAGACAAACTGGCTTCAATCTGGCTTCAGTGCAGCTGCAGCCACAGTTCAGTGTTGGATGAAAAGCTTCCACAGCTTCAGTCAGTTTGCTTTTTACTAACTAAAAGGAGAACATTGTTTGATTTGTTCCTTTAGTGGCTGCATTGTTGGAGACACATCCCGTCATGTGCCAGCAGCATGTTTGTGATGCAGTGTCAGGCTACTTCTGAGAAGCAGTAAAGTGCACATGTCACTGAAACCTGCTCGGCTCTGCCGGTTTTTCCAGTTTTGTTTGCAAGGATGAATAGTTTCTAGTCCCTCGATCAACCCAGGCTTCCTTTTGTCCTGGAGTTTCACTGAGTCACAACCTGGTGGACATGATGTGATAATTAGTTTCAATCTAAATAGAATCCAGCTGTTTATCACTCACTTCAGTATGTTAATAAGGGGTGGTGGGGGGGGGTCTTTAAAGGACCAGGCCTGTTAATTTTTTCCTAAAGTCCAGGTGCTGCCTCAACAGGAATCAATCCTTTAGGGCTCTGGCCAGTTTCTGCTGTTACTGTTCACTATTTGGACTTTTTCAACATGTTAATCATTTCACACAACAAACACCAAATACCTGGTTCCACATATGTACCACATGTAGAACCAAACACATCCATTCCACCGTTCATCTCTATTATTTTCTCAAGCCATCAAACACAGAACCGTATGAAAACACACATTTCCCTCTGTGTACGTCTGTTACATTTCTACTTAAGTAGAGTTTCAGCTCTGTGTTCTACAAACAGTGCTAAATCAATGTAGCTGGTGGCCACTTCCTAATACATCAGTGTGTCATCTTTCCATTCCTGCGTTGACTCAGTTCTGATGAAGTAATCACTTCATGGTTCACTATCATAGGCTGGTTTAGTTATTCTTAGTTCAATCTAGGCCAGATTAAGTGCCCTTGATTGACAGGTCCAGTAGCCCTCCCCCCCAATCACACACACAAACAGATGTACTGTGTGTTTGACCTAGTAAGTTTGCTGTAATTTGATTAAGCATAAAACTGTTTAGAATAATGCGTAACGTGAGGTCGAGACAGACTGAAATAATACTGCCTGAAAGAAGAAGCCTAGTGAATTTGTTTGTTTGTTTGTTTAGCTGGGATTGCTGAGTCACTTCTCTCTCTGGGCTCTCGACCCAAAGCTCATTGTTTCCTACTAAAGATGTCAAATTTTAACTACGAGTCATGAAGCTACTATCATATTTTCATTCACTGATGTGGTTTTAACATCTGTGGACAACATTACAGTTTTGAGGCTTAGAGGTAGAGGATCAGTCTCACTATTTGGTTAGTAAGATGTTGACATATGTTGTTCTTGTTCTTTATCTACATTCTGATTTGCAGATGGTATTTTCCTGATACAAAGAGACTGGATGCAGAGAAGATGCTGCTGGCTGGAGGGAACCAGCAGGGTGCCTTCCTCATCAGAAACTGTGAAAGTCAGAAAGGGGAGCTGTCCCTCTCAGGTGAGCCAAGACAGGTGCTGCTGTGTAGTCTGTCTCCAAAAAAGGTTCTACCTAGGAAATGAAATGAAAAACAATTTCTGGGGAAAAAACAAATCACAAAACAAAAGTACAACACTCAAAACTATTTCAATGGAACAGTGCATGTTTACTAGTTAGCATTCTTTGTGTTAGGTTTGTGTCCTTCTATGCCACAAAGCGCACATTTATAACACCAGAATTGTCCAGTGATTCACTTGTTCCCTCAATTGACTCAAATGAATGATGGTTCCAAGGTTATCAAGTTAAATAAATAGAGGTCTGAACTGCCATAAAAACACAGAGATAACATTATCTCTCTCTGTTCTAATCTGTCTTTTTTACTCTGGCCTTGCTCTTTCCATTACAGCCAGATTCTTTCCATGTTTCTTCATTAACTTTCCTGATTATTAAATCAGGTTGAATCAGTTGAGTGGGGTAAACACTCTGTACGGTTTACTTTCACTGTACAAGTTTGGCTGTGTGTTACACTTATAAGACTTGAGTTACACTTTTGATCTGTTAAAAATTTTTAAAAAGGCCTTCCATGTTGAGCAACAAGTCTGCCACAGGACATTTCTCTATGGGAAATTCCTTTCTTGGGAATTCCCCTGTGAGAAGTTCTTGGACTGTTGCCACACATGACACTACTTCTAGGTTTCACTGACTTGTCCAATGGCACTTTAAGATGTGTCAAGTAGGAACTGGGAGTTGAACCTTGTTGGCGGGAGTTGGGGTCTTTTACAAATGTATGAAAAATCAAAGCCATTCCTCTTGTACAGTTTCTAATTCCATATCATTTTCCTTCAGTGCTGGACAATGGGAGGGTGAAGCATTACAAGCTGAAAAAACTAGACAATGGTTACTACTATGTGTCGAAGACCAGGACTTTTGAAACGCTGAAGGAGTTAGTGGAACATTACACCAGGCAGGCTGATGGCCTCTGTGTTTGTCTGGGTAAACCATGTAAAAAGGTAAACACACCATACATTTGAACCTGAATGGTTTATTGTAAATTCCATTATTAGTTCCATTATTATAAGTTCACTCATGTATTAGTATTAAGTACAGAATATCGATGCATCCTGTTCTTGTAGATGGAGGCCCCACAGACTTACGGTCTATCCTACAACACAGTGGACCACTGGGAGATTGACCGCAAATCCATCAGGCTGCTGAAACAGCTGGGCGCTGGTCAGTTTGGTGAAGTCTTTGAGGGCATATGGAACGACACCACAGCAGTTGCAGTGAAGACCCTCAAACCTGGTACATAATCTCTTTGTTTATCACCAATCCATGAAAGTTAGCGAACTTATACAGTATATGAAATGCTTGGATTATCAGTTCCTTTAAAAATTATAAAGTCAAGTGCTTCAGTCAATGGAATAACAAGGTGTAAGTAGTACAGGTCCAGTCTTATTTAAAGAGGAGAAATCTGGGTCTTCAACTCTTTGTAGAAGTGTGTCATGGCTCGAATATAGAAGGTTTGTGAAGACCTTAGAAGAATTGTTGATGCTCACCAGGCTGAAGGTTTTCAAAGGATTTCTAAAGAGTTTGGACTTCACCAGCATTATTATCTCTTAGCTCTGACATTAGAACAACTAGAAACACAAACGGTTGTTGCTTGGCTGCTATCCTTCCACAAAGACCCTTTCTGATTAAGCTTCTTCAGACTGTGAAAGGGTTAACTTGGTTTCAGTGGTCTACTTAAGGTCATGCCATTCAGACTTTGGCACAGTACTGTACTCTTCCTGAAATGAAGTTATTACACCTGTTCATCAATAGAAAATCCATCAAATATGACACTAATGTTACTTATGATATCACTGAACACCTCTGCCAGGTACCATGGATCCTGAGGACTTTTTGAGAGAGGCTCAGATAATGAAGAGGCTACGGCACCCAAAGCTGATCCAGCTGTATGCTGTCTGCACCATGGAGGAGCCCATCTACATCATCACAGAGCTAATGAAGAACGGCAGCCTGCTGGAGTACCTCCACAGTAAGATGGCCTCATGTTGATTTACACATGTGATAATGTGAGCATTTGCTAGTTTATGACGGGGTCAGAGTCCAGCACTACTGCTTCTGCAGGCTGCATTACAGACATTATTCCAGGAAAAGAACCAGTGTAGATCCTAAATCTAAACCTAATCTCCACCTACCTACGATATATTTAACCTCAACTTCTTCATTCATTATTTTCAGTATCAGGTAATTCAGAATCTGTACATGAATACACTGAACCATGAATGCTAATTGCTGAATTCATTTGAAATAGCATTAATTTGCCACAATATACAGTTGTTAAACTTAATTTAATTATGAAATCTTATTTGTTAACCTTTTAATCTGTTTTGCACGAAGGTCCTGGGAATAAATGACTTATGTACATAATGTGTATACATTAGATTGTACACTCCCCTCCAAAAGTATTGGAACAGTGAGGCCAGTTCCTTTATTTTTACTGTAGACTGAAAATTTTTTGCAAGTTTCAGATTTATCTTTATTTATATTAACTAACATGAAAGAAAGCGAGCTGTCTATGGGTGTGAAACAAGCAATGGATGGAAAATCAATCAGAGCCATTGCACAAACATTGGCCATAGCCAGTACAACTAATTAGAGAATCCTGAATAAGAAGGAAACCGCTGGTAACAGACAGGTTACAAAAAGTAACAGATGTCGGACAGGTAGACTAGAGAAAGTGACAGCAGTTAATGATAGACATTGTGAGAGGGCAGGAGTGAATGTATCACAATCTACTGTCCACAGAAAACTTAATGAACAAAAGTACAGAGGTTAAACCAGAAGATGCAAACCACTCTTTAGCAAGAAGAACATAAAGGACGGGCTGGAATTAACTAAAAAGTACAGAAATGAGCCTCAGTGAGACAAAGTTTTATGTACTGATGAGACAAAAGTGATGGAAAGGCTAAATATGAAGTCTTACTCACTGTAATCTATTTTTAAACACATAGCTAAGACAACAGTAATCTGTTCCACTCCTTTTACTGACATGAAAATGGTTCAGTTCAAACAAAAGGTGCTAAGTTGTGTATCAGATCCAACACCAGGAAACAAAATCTGAAATGTTTATCTCTTGTCTCATGTTTTCAGTCTACAGCAACAATAAATGAACTGGCCTCATTTTTCCTATTCTTGTGCAGGGGAGTGTATTTGTGGTGTAACAATTCAATTGCCTCTTAGTTCTAGTCTAAGAACTTGGAACATAAGACTATGGACATGTGTGTCACAGTTTTGGTCTCTGTTTCAGGACCATTACACATTTAACACGCTGTATATGTAAAGTAAGAACATGGCAAACCAAGTCAGTGTGTCCTGTGATCTGGTGTCAGGATTTACAGTGGTGTGAAAAAGAGTTTGCCCCCTTACTGATTCTTATTTTTTTGCATGTTTGTCGCACTTTGTTTCTGATCATCAGACAAATTCAATTATTAGACAAAGATAAACACAAGTAAACACATCATGCAGTTTTTATTATTTATAAGGTTTTTATTATTAAGGATAATAATAAATCAAATTCACTCAATTTCCCTAGCTGCACTGTATCCTCCAAACTCAGCTGAATATGTTAAATACAGGAAAGATTTAAGTTTAAAAGTAACGAGAGTAACTACCTTCATTCATCTTCTGAACTGACATGCTGAACCTGAACCAATCTGAAACATCAGCGTAATCGTGCCTTCATCTGTAAGGTTTTACTGTACTATAGTCTCAAATATCTTGACAGTTTCTATAGTAACTAGACAAAACTCTCTAGATATTTGAGACCGACTTTTTTGGTTCCTCATACCAACAATAAACTGGGAAAGGTTTCTGGTACGATGTTCCACACTATTAGATTGAGCTACAACAGCAGAATCATTCATCTGAGAGAAATTCCATCTTAATTGGCTCCTACGTTTGACAGGAGGGCGCTGCCACTGTGTGACTGGTAGCAGAAAAGTAGCACTCCCGTGTCTCTTCTTTTTTAACTTAAATATGCTGTTAAATGTTGTTAACAGTATCTTAGAATTAGTTAATACCTGTTCTAGGGGGATTTTTTTTTTTTGTTTTATTTGTTTACGTGTTACTCTGAGGAAATGAATTTGTCTGTGTGTCTGATGCTGATGATACTGGCGTATTACCTGGTTCAGTCATGGTGCACCTATTCATCCCTTTGATGAACAATATGCACCGATGCAACAAACTAAACCAAAGAACGGGGTGGGAGAGGGGTTGTGCTCCAGCGAGTGAGACAGCAGCCTTTGTTGCACATCCCCCTGCCTTCTGTCATCTTGATAAATGCCCAACTCCAGGCCCACATCAACTATAGATTTCAGGGACGCATGTATCTTAGCCCTTGGGGTGCCAAGATCCTCAAGAGGTAGAGCAGTTGTCTGCCAGTCATAGGATTGGTGGTCCGATTCCTGGTCTGAACCCTAAGTTGCCCCTGGTGAGTCAGATCAGCTGACGGTTTGTGTGAATGGTTAAATGAGATGCAGTGTAAAGTGCTTTGAGTACCAGTTAGATAGAAAAGTGCTATACAGGTGCAGACCATTTACAGAGACCTGGCTCGGAGACACATATTCACATACATTTTCAATCTGTCCCTCAGCCAGCAAAGGGTGCCAACTCTGTGGAAAGGATAGAGTGTGTTCCCTATTGCTAAGCTCTCCCACCCCAGGTGAATGAATATTAACTGTAGCATTGACCTCACTGGTTATAAAATATGTGAAGAAAATACAAATATATGTTATACAGTGTCGTTTTGGCATGCATGGTTATAGGATGAAAGCCACTGCTGACCAAAAACAACACAAGGACTTTCTCTCATACTTGCCAAAAAACATCTTGATTATCCTCAGGGTGGTTGTTGCTGGCAAAGGTGGACCATTCATTTATTAGGTTTAGGGGGAAATTACTTTTTCATTTTGTATTTACTGAGGTTATTTTTATGTAATTGATGAATTTGTCCACAGCATTTTATGGTGATCATGAAAAAGTGCAGGAAAGTCACAACATATGATGTAATAAGACGGTTCTGCACTGTTGCAGCTTCAGCTAATGTCACTTTACAGACCAACAGGATTTGCTTTGTCATTTCAGTTTTTAGTCTGATAATATTATTTTATTATATACTATACTAGCTGCCTGAAACATCTTGTTGGGAATGTTGAATGTGGGTCACTGGATTGGATTTCTCATTACTCTCATTAGAGTACCAGTCTTGAAATAACTATGTGATTAGCTAATGCATTTTCATATAGACAAAGGCCACTCCCTTTTTTTTACAGCAAGCATGTTGATCGTCACAGTTGCACAGTAGTGACATTTAACAGTGATGACGACCGCATTCCATTTAGATTTGTCTTTTTCTGTTCTCCAAATTCAAGTTGTACCTCTCACCTTTAGTAGAAAAGGTTGAAACCACATTATTCAACTTTTCTAGGATTTTTCAAAATGGAAATGTCTTCCAAAACATATATTATGTTGGGGTGCTTTCAAGGCCCCTGTAAAGTCAGATTCCGATTTAAACAGCACTGATATAGCACGTATAACATGTGCCTACGTGAATCATGGCAGGACTGTGACACATCATTTGTCTCTCTACCTTGCTTGCAGAAGACAAGGGTTCCACACTGCGGGTCCATGATCAGATTGAGATGGCTGCACAGGTGGCATCAGGCATGGCGTTCCTGGAATTACAGAACTACATCCACAGAGACCTGGCAGCCAGGAATGTGCTAGTGGGGGAGAACAACATCTGCAAGGTGGCTGACTTTGGTCTTGCCAGGGTGTTTATGGTAGGTTTGGCATTTAAAAAGCTCTTGCATATTAATCCCTTAAATACAACAGCTAGTTTTCATTTGCAGAGCATAAAATATTGGTACCCTGTCTTCTATCTTAAGTCTTATGGGAGTAGCCTTATTTGATTGATGACTAAAAGTAAAATTCTGCAAGCAAAAATGTGTCTTGTATTCAACAGAAAGAAAATGAGAATGTGTATGAAGCTAAAGAAGGCACCAAATTCCCAGTGAAGTGGACCGCTCCAGAGGCTATCCATGACAACAAGTTTACCATCAAATCTGACGTGTGGTCCTTTGGAATCTTGCTGTATGAGATCATGACTTACGGTCAGATGCCTTACCCAGGTACCACTTTTATCAAATCTTTCATATATTTTACAAATGTGTAATGTATGCAGCCATTGAAACATGTGAGCATAGAGCTGCTCTGTAATCCTTTCGTACTGTGAATGTTCCAGGCATGACTAACTACCAGGTGGTCCAGAAGATTCCCATGGGTTACAGGATGTCGTGTCCCCCCAGCTGCCCCAAAGTTATGTATGACATCATGTTGGAATGCTGGAAGGAGAACGAACAAGAGCGGCCCACGTTTGAGACCCTGCAGTGGAAGCTGGAGGACTATTTCGACCTTGACGTGACATCGTATGATGACGCCACTCGTTATTAACACACTGACCCCACTGTGGCACATGCAAAGGAAAAAAGAACTAAAAACTTTATGTACTGGAAAACAATCAATCTCACATAAATGCAAACTAATTGTTGACTGGAATTATAACTATGATAACTGGAATTCCACTTCCTGCAGTCAAATGAAATGTCTAAAATGTTGGATCTGCAGGCGAAAGGAATTCAGAGCGCTGACGGCTAAATTGACATTCCGTCTTTCCGTCTGTGTGGTTAGCCCAGCTCTTCTGACTGGAAGAAGCCTCACTCGGCAGCAGTCAGTGCATCTTGACAAGTGGGTTTCCCCTACACGCAGCATAGCACACATTCTTCCCAGCGGTTACCTGCCAAACTACTACTGCAAGGCATCTTAGAGGACTCATGTTTGAGACTTGCTGTGCTTGGCTGGTGTCTTGGTAGCTGGAGTTAGACGCACCTGTGCGTGACAGATCCTGTCATCTCAGTTAATTCCTGATTCTGCATTTACTGTAACTGTCAGAGGTGATCATACCACAGTTTAATGGAAGGCCGCTGTCTTTGGCCCATGCATTCACAGGGGCCTATTAAATGAAAGCAGACTATTATGTTATAAAATCTTTAAACTGTGGCTTGCTACAAGAGAGCTAAAAAAAAAAAACAGATTTAAGTGTGCAAAAAACAAAAATTTGACTTAAACATACCATTGAATTACAATTTTCTTTTTTTCTACTCAGGACCGAACAAAAGCTCCAGTATGTTCGCCAGCTTGTCAATACCCTTGGTAGACTCAGTAGACTGTCAGCTGTTAGGTGGTTGACATGTTGTTCACAGTGAAATTACAAGAGTTTTTACTACTGCCATCAACTGTCTGTGAACCACAAAATGAGAACAGCAAAGAGCAGTAATTCTGTGAGAAAGGATTCCAGATTATCATCACGTGTTGCTAATGTAAAATCTCAAGCAGTTTTAAGGTATAGTAAAGATAACCAAGATCACTTTCAATGGATGTTATTTAAAGCACTCTTCTATAATTTCATACAAAATTCAAAACAAATTACTTCCGATGTCTCACAACTTCAGCTGCTGATGAGCTTTACTACGAACACTTGCTTGTGAAATAGTTGCACCACTAAGTTTTTTGAGCACTAGCATCAAGCCAGCTGACTTGAGAAGGAAGTCGGCTGGTGTTTGAGAAGGAAGTGCCTGCAAGTATGGATTTTTAGCCATAACCTTAACGTAAACCAAAACAATCTCCTCTACTCTAAATGAACTGCTTGGAATAAATCCAGTTTAGTTTTGATTTTAGATGGAGATGCATAGATATGCTTCACCTGAAAGTCTGCATCATCCCCTGATTTCCCCTGATCCCTCCATTCCCCCAATTAGAACGCTGATGGCATTTTTCCATTGTCTTTTTGAGTATTGCAGGAAATAAGTGAGAAACAAAGCTTTATGATACTTCTAGAATTTGTTCAGCAAAATAATCTTCAAATTTTAAATACATTTACCAGAAAAAAAAAAAGTTAATGGCTATAAACAAGCACTACCGGTACATTACTTCACCGTCACCACCACAGATCTGTTGACCTAGTGTTATTCACACATCTTATTTTAGACGTCTAGGGGAAAACCTGAGTATAAGACAACTGGAAGTGCTAAAATGCTTAAGTAAGTCGTTTCTGTGTTTTAGGCATCATTTCCACGACACTCTATTAACTAAAATATCCCTTAAAAGTATGCTATAAATTGGGTTTAATGCTATGTTGTGGTAGTTTGTTTGCACAAATGTAGTAATTCCAGACTACAAGTTATGGTTTTGACCACAAATGGACAGTTATTCTTCTTATTACTGTTCTGGCTGAGCTTTGTAGTTTGGGTAGTTCAGGGGCCTGATACTTTTTGTATTTCTAGACCCCCCACATAATCTAGTCAGCCTGCTGCCCTGCAGCACTACACCCTAAGCCATGGTGCATCTGCTTTCATAATGGAGCACATGTAAATTCATTCTGTGTGTGTTAGTCTTATTTATGTGGGACCTAAAGTACAGCAGCTTGATGGACTGACCATTGCAACATTGGACCTACAGTACCTTTTTTATTGGACCATCAGTAGCTTTAACAGTTAAGAGACAGCACACCGTGACACATTTACATTACTTGAAGTGCTTGAGCCTGGTGGATTAACACATGCTTTGATGATTATGTATGATGTTGCTGTTATGAACAAAATCATGTTAATTGTACTTTATAACCATGGCAGTATTTACATGTAATCATAATGTATTTTAATGAAATTATTCTTAATTCATGATTAAAAGGGTTATATTTAGTATGACGTTGGATATTTATGTCAATATCAATCAGAAGACATCACAAAACAGGGCTGATGTGTTGGTGGTGATGATACAATATAAAGTAAATCCATTTAAATGAGTCTAATAGGAGTCAGCAGGCTGCAGAACCTCCTCCTGATCATGCTTTAGCTTTCTATAAGTTGCTTTTCATTATTATTCTCATGGTAACTGAATTTTCTCCCCCCTCTATGCTTCTATCTCCCATCCACTGGGTGGCTCTCCCACACAGGACCTTATTTACCAAGATCCAAAATAGCGAGTGCTAAAATGCATGGGTAATCTTGAAAATTGTTTACATGAAGTTACTGTGAAAAAACAGAAATACTGTGAACCTGTTTATAGTAAACTACTTTAGATATAATATGCTGTAAACCTAGATACACACTATTTTAGTGATAAACAGTACAAACAGTATGTCTGTTATAGTATTTTATTGCAGAGTTAATTGTCAGCTGTGGTTGCAAGAATCATACAGTAAAAAATATGGTAACGCTCATAAGGCTTTAGTGGTTGGCATTGATTTTACAGTTAGGAAATGAGTTAATAAATAAATCCAAACTCCAAATCCTAACAAAGATACAGACTATACATGTTAACATGTTTTTGCTTTTAGTCATTCTGTGTTGATCACATCCAATAAATTACCCAGTATACTCACAAAGTTTTATTAAGTTCAGTAATTAAACTCTGTCTACTTACAGTGCCTATAAAAAGTATTGACACCCTTGGATGTTTTATTTTTTCATTAACATAAATCAGTCATGGTCAATAAACGTTGGCAACTTTGACAAAAGAATTCAGAAAAATACCCCATTGATGTCAAAATGAAAACGCCCAGCAACTCAGAACAGGTCACTGAAAACCACAAGGCGATGGATACAAAATAATCTCCAAGATACTGAACATCACCCGGAGTTGTCTAAATCTGCCTAGAACAGGATGTCCACACAAACTGAGTGACCGTGCAAGAAGGAGACTAGTGAGAGAGGTCACTAACTGATGACTACTCTGAGGGAGTTACAAACTTCAGCAACTGAGATAGGAGAATCTGTACATACAACAACTGTTGCCGGGGTTCTTCACCAGTCAAAGATTTATGGGAGAAAGACACTGTTGAAGAAAACTCATGTTAAATCAGGAATTGAGTTCTCCAAAAGGCATGTGAAAGACTCCATGGTCCAGTGGAAGAGGGTTCTTTGGTCTGTTGGGACCAAAATGGTGCTTTTTGTCCATCAGACACTGTGTTTGGTGCACACTAAACACTGTACATAACCACAAATGCACCATCCCCACTGTGAAACACAGTAGTGGCAGCATCATGCTGTGGGGAAGCTTCTGACCTGAAGCAGGTGAATATTAATGGAAACACTGATTTCACCTTACATATTTTTATTTAATTAACATTACTTTGTAAAAAACCTGTTTTCGCTTTGACATTAATGAGGTATTTTTCTGAAATGTTTTTAATCAAAGTCACCAACTTTTATTGACCTTTATTGATTTATTTGACATATGGAGGAGCTTGTAAGTTTCACCAGTTCCAAGAGGCAGCTGGAAATTGTTTAGTGTCTTCTCCCACGTGGTACCAACCAAAAAAAGTAGCTTAGTTGCACATTTTGCAGGCAAGTGAAGCAAGTGTGAGATATACAGGCTAGGATGCACATGTTGATACTTCTATAAAATAAGAACCCCTCTGCTGTTTGGTATTATCATGTGCACGACGCTGAACATGGACCAGAGAAACTGGAGAGCTGTCTGAAAAGATCAGAAAGAAAATTATGAACCAACATGTTAAAGGGGACTGTAGGCTACCTCCCCGGATTTGCCTTTAAAAGGACAATTTACTACAGATTGACCATAAAGACAGCGGGAATAATACACAGACATACAAGCAGAAGTTCAAACTCAAGGTACATCAATGCCTGACCACACCACCTGTCATTGTTTGAGTGGACTGGAGAACGTTATGCCTCCTGCACAGTGTCCGAAAGACTAACCCAAACTAGCTGTTGGCAGGTGTAGGAGTCTTGTTGAAAGCTACAGAAATCAGTTGTTTGCAGTGACTGCCTCTAAAAGTTGTACAACAAAAGGTCCATCATTTTTGTCCATATAATTTGTTTTATTTGTGTCCCGTCATTTTAATGTGTTGTAATATTAAGATGTTTTACCTAATCAAAAATCTAAGTCTGATATTGGTTTTTTCCTTTTTCTTTTTTTTCTTTTTAATTTCTTTTTATTTTTAACTTGTTAGTTTCAAGTTATTAACTGAGATAATGTGGTTTCTGTAGTGTAGCAGTATAGAGAAATTCACCCTGCAGCCTTTTTAAATTATAATTCCCCAACTGAAAGGTTCAGAAGTTATTGGCCACTTGGCTATTAAATATTTCTTATCTTTAGTTTTAGCTTTGTGTCTTAGCAATCAGTTAATGAACAAAATATTCAACAAAAAAATCAACAGTTGAATATATTCTAATAAAGCAGGTGACCACAGGACAATGATAAAAATGCAAACAACCTGAGAGACTGGTAATACATTAATGATTGGGTGGTCAATGATTAGCAAGGTGAGAAAAAAACGGTCAAGAATGCTGTAGACATTCATGTTAACCGATGATCAAGAGAACTGTTCATGGCCGTGATTTCAGTGTTGAGCACATGATCGTTTTGAACCCCCAGTAAGCAAGAACTGAGGGGCTGCAGTGAAGGGAGCACCACCAGAGAAATACAAACCTTCAGGTGAATTCTGAGGGTCAAAGGTGGCCAAAGAAGAAATATGATCATTATGTTTAACTTCACTTGTGTCTGTCCAGTTATTTTGGTTTCTTTTTCAGTTACCTCATACTTTCAAATGACACTTCCTTATCTTCCACACTGCTCTTTTTATTTTACATAAATTTGCTTAAATGAAACCTCAGATTTGGTACTTGTTTGTGGTATTCAGTACTTAGTTTCAAATCAAATAATCAATACAGACTGTATGTTTGCAGATCATTTAGTACTGTGTTTTTTTCTGTTATGGGAAATTTCAGTGCAGCTTAGAGAATGATTAAATGACAACCTAAAGTGAACATAATACTTTGAAGTATGTTAGATTTGTTTTAATTGCTACAACATTTGAAGATACACTTTAGCCATTGATTCTACCATACTCACACACTGTGGCTGTAATTGCTGAACTATGAATAGTCTAGATGTCATTTACAAATTTGACCACACAGTGGTGCTGACACTCTACCCATACTCGCACCTGCCGTCGTCCTAGCTAAGCAGAAAATTCAGTCATCATTGACTGTTCAATGGCTGTTATATCAAATAGAGTGTGATTCAAATGTGAAGCTGTGACACAAAAAAATGTTATTATAAATTATATTAATATCTTGTACAGTAATTTTAGGAACCTGTAAACAGATATGTTGCAGATAGACAGATACACAGGCCGTGAAAAGGACAGTCACAGGAGATCATTCTGTGCTTTTCCTTATCACAGCTATTGTTGAGGTGAACTTCCAGTTATCAGGTATTCCTTCCTGGTATTTGTACACCATCTCCACTTTCTCTCCCAGAGTGGAGATGGTCTTCTTGATGATCAGGTCTACCAGCATCATCAGTATCTTCTCTCTCAGCAGGACAGGTCGGATTGTATTGAAATCCACTGAAACACTGAGGAAATAAAAAACATGATTCTCACAGTGCTTCCTGTTTCATCCAGGTGAGAGAGCAGGTAGAAATAAAGCTATATGGTATGAAAATAACCACAAAAATTAGTCTGTTTTGCCTTTCCTAATTCTCAACAGTATTATAGATCATGACTTGGTATAAAAGGAGCATGAGAGGCTGAGTCTCTCTTAAAAGTAAGAATAAAAGACTGAACAAATACACTCCCCTACAAAAGTATGTTGCAGGTTCAAAAGGTGCTTCCTTTTAAGTTGTGTATCTGACGTAAACACCTATAAATGAAAACTGAAATGTTGATCTTTTGTCCCATGTTCATGTTTTGATGTCAAACCCAAATGTTTGCAGCAAAAATAAAGCAACTGGCCTCACTGTTCTGATGCTTTTGGAGGGGAGTGTAGATCAACAACGTGAGAAAAATGACTTTGAGGATTTCATTATCTACAGTTCAATATATATTACAATATAACATCATTTAAATAAGTCTATAAGTCGATGGACGAGGGCAAGAAATGATGCTGAATGACTATAGTTGGGAATAGGTTTGTTGAGCTGTAGCTGAAATCACTCCATGGGCTAGATGTATTAAACATGGTTTGTTGCTGTATCCACAAATGTAAGTTAAGTCAACCATGCAAAGAAGAAACTATATATGACCAAGATCCAGAAATGCTGCTTAATTCTCTGTTTGTCATCTCATTTACTGTATGATGGACTGTGACGATGTGGAAATGAGTCAAAATGTGAATACAGAGCCTGTGTGTATTTCTATCAATTACTGTAGCTTATCAATATAAGTTTCACGCTGTATTCTGTTTTTTTAAGTAGTAAATTTACTTTTGAACTATTTACCTCCACCCTCTTTACATAATGCACAGTACTGTTCCTCTGTGTTTGATGCACAAGGCAGTCACTTATGTTGATATATGATTCTGAATGCATTTGCTATGAAGACATTTAGTCATTTGGCAGATGCTTTTATCCAAAGTGACTTAGGTCTTTCCTAACCACCCCTGCTGGAGGTAGGCCATAGCACTGGTCTTCTGCATTAACTTCCACTGCTCAGTTAAGGAAACATACAGTCTTTCTTCTTTAAGGGTAGTTACAACAGTTTCAGTGGAACAGTGATTGTGGATACTACTCACGCATTCAGCCAGTCTGCTATTGTTTGCAGAACATTTTCCCTCCGTTCAATTCAAGACATTTTTTTTAGTTATCGTTTGTTTTACCTACATGAGAGGCTGCTGCTCAGATGAGGAGAAATAAGAGGCACAGCTCTTCTCAATCGCTTCATCACCTTACAGTCTTGTTCATAAAACTGTGGACGTGCATTTATGAAAATGTCTTACACCTAGTCTCTACTGTTCATCCTGTTCATTAAAAAAGCTGCCAATCATAGTCACACGCATAAAAACAACAGCTCAACAAATGGAAAGAGGCCTCCAGGACTGTTTAATGGCAGCAATCTGCAACCTGAGGCAGTGGACGTTGTACTCTGATCATAGAAACAGTTATAGCGGTAATAACAAATGTTGATGAAGCTGTTTATACAGTATGTCATCAATTCTATGGTGTTCATTTCTCATGAATGTTAATTGTAAAAGAGTCCAGAAAAACGACCATTGATGGTAGAATTAAGTATAGAAAAAGATATGAGAAGGAACCCTGTGGAAGGAGGAATATACAGTATGGTATCTCAAAGGGACAGAGGAAGATGGAATTGAAAGAGACCCTATGGGTGTCAAGTAACATGGAAGGAGAGGAGACCCTACGGGCCTCAGAGTTTGAAATGAGAGGAGGCCTTTTGGGCCTCAGAGAAGAGAATTGAACAACAGGAAGTTGGTCAAATCTGGGGTGGAGGGGCCGTGGAGGCCTCAGGAGGAACAACAGCAGGAAATAAGTCAACCTAAGACAGATTCTCCTGAGCAGCCAGACCAGAAGGCTGACAACAAGGAGGGAGAATTGAGAGAGCAGCCTGAAGAGAATGAGGATCAGGAGGATGAACCAGACCTGGTCATTGGTATTACCGGGGCAGGATGATCTAAATCATCGTGTATACTGTAGTGATGTAGTGAAGCCACAGTTCGATCTCACATCTGATTGTCTGAAGTCAAAGGTAACTGACAAATTCACATGATGAAATTACATATTTGGGTAATGAAAACCATAGAATAAGCATTACCTGACGCAAGGAAGTATGTAAGCTCAGGTCTGTAGACCTCCAGGACAGGATTGTATTGAGGCACAGATCTGGAGAAGGGTACAGAAAATGTTCTGCACCATTGAAGGATCCAATGGGTGCAGTGTCCTCCGCCTTCAGATGGCTGTAGAGATTTTTAAAAGTGAAACACATTTACATACAGTATAAAACAGCTGTATGCAGTTAGGTTAACTGGTGACTCTAAATTGTCCATAAATGTGAATGTGAGTTTAAATGTTTGTCTGTCTCTATATGTTGGTGCTGCGATAGACTGGTGACCTGTCCAGGGTTTACCCAGCCTCTCGTCCAATGACAGCTGGGTTAGGCTCCAGTGCTCCTGCAACTCTTAACAGGAAAAGCAGACAGGGTAATGGATGGATAGCTGTATGGTTGAATAAAGAGGCTGCTAGGAATAATTCTAATTTCTAGATAAATGCAGAGTGATTAACAAATATATGCGATTTAAACTTGAAGCTGAAACATGTTGAATGTAATTGTTGCTGTTTCTCTCACTATGTTGCAAAGCTAACCACATGTAGCGCTGGAAGGTGAACCGATAATCAAGTTGTTCAGAAAGTCACAGTACAAGACAAATCTTTATGCATCTTAATTCACTGAAGAGGGTGCACTGGAATGTTCTCAAGCTTTTTACAAACATGTCCCAGAGATAAAGTATTTGCATAATTTGGATAATGAATAAGTAAGTGCAATATAATCCATCTTCCTTTTAGTATCTCAGATACACATAAGGCTGAAGATACACCTTGGAAAGCACCTGTCGTGTTCCATTAAAAAGTGTATTTTTCCCCATTTACCATAATGCTTCACAATAACAAGAGTGTGTTCTAATGCAACCTTATAAAAGCGATGCAGATTTGCCTGTGGCCATAAATTACAAACAGACAACGGGTGATTGCCTCTCAAAGGGAAAACAAGTGGATGAGACAGGTTTAGTGAGAATTATTCAAATGAATTGCTCTTGTTTGCATAGAGAAAAGGGGATTTTGAAAAGATGGGCTGCCCAGAATGAGATGGGTAATTCCTTTTGCAGCCAACATATTTATGAGCATAGAGTTAATTCCGTTATTCATAGAGACATGTCAAGACTGAGGATGTGCTTCTACTCCTCTTCCTCATGTCTGCAGGCATCAGCGTATGATTGACTGTGACTAGATTCCACTATATATGGAGAACCATGTTTGGAGCACTGTTAAATGCCCTGCTTGGTTAAAACTATGTGATTTACATGCTGTGCGTCAGCATTAGGACGCCTGTATATTATAAAAGATGTCAGAGACAGTTAAACTATATTGAGGTTAAGATCCCCCTTTTCACGGGGCTGTGTTTTCTTTTTTGTTTTCAGTTTTAAAAGAGCCACTATATGGCACATATGTAGTGTTATTTAGAGCACTGGCCTGGCTCAAAACTGTCAAGTGAACCTGAGCCGTACAGTATATCTGTGTGTTCTACTCCACCTCAATTGTCTGACAGTTCCTTTGTGAATTTAGCAGATTATGTTTCATACAAAATATATGATGGATGCATGTACATGAAAATGAATGGCATAAAACAAAGACAAAGTCTGCTACTGTGGATGGACTACTAGTCAAAAACGGTAGGGTGAACATTTAATATAATGGTTAAAATCAGCTTCACCTCAATTCCTTCACTTTCCTCACCATTCTCCAAAAAGAAGCTTCAAGAAGCAAGTGACTGCTTGTCTGCCTGTGGACTTCTTAGGCTTACAGGCTACACAAGCTCTGGTTTGCACATTTACATATGTAACTATATGTAACTATATGTATGAATGTCTCATAGGGTGCATTAAAGCAGATGAAACCTTGTCTTTGGTTGTCAGTAAGCAGAAAAGCAGAGACGGGCTGGTTCTTATCTCTGACAATCAATTATGTCCATCCTCATTTAAAAGTGTTCTAGTTAAAAGCAAGCGGGTTAGTGTCTTGAAATGGAGTTATCCCTTTCTGCAGCTGTGCTCCACAGCACTGAACCTCAAGTGATGTGACAGGTGAACTTCCACTGAGGAAAAGACGTTCAATGGCTGTGTCTCCCCTACAGACAGTCTGAATCAGTCCATCTTTGAGCCTCAGTACTGAAATGAATCCTGCAGCCATGAACTGGTTGGAACATACAGGCACATAAAATGGACCTCTGCATCAATCCTCAGTTTGTTCAGATCCTGAGAGGATGAGAGGAAGAAGAACGACTTCTGAGTTTGTCCATAAATCCAAAAAGGTGAGCAGTGTCTATGCTTGGCTCTCTGCTGCTGCTGTTTGCAGAGTGAATCTGCAGAGTGTTCTCCCAAGGTTGTCATTGGTGGTGTCTGGACCGAGCAGTGATTTTGCATTAATATGGGCATTGAGACTGTGGAAACTTTAATGTACAGCACATACTTCTTTGTGACATACAGTGGACATTTGCCTTGGTTATATTTCACAGTCCTTAGCTACCCTGCTGAGAGTGTACTCAACAAATGAGCAAGTCAGTACCTGCTCTGATCTGCAGATCCAACGGCAACAGTCAGTGAAAGGTGAATAAGCTCTTGAATCACTTGTTCATATCAATCTAAAACAGTGATTCCTGCTATTAATAAGTCCTTATTTCCATTTAACTTCTGTCATGCCATCAACAATTTTAATCTGTGTCTTAGCTTGCACACTAGTCCATGTTTAAATGGCTTACAGTACTTCTGGTAGCAAACATCTGGATTTATAGCTGCTACCCCTCCTGCTGGTGGCACTCGTATCAACAACATAGGTGGCATGTGCCAATTAATGGTCCAACTTGAGGTGATGTTTGGGATCAATCACACAAAAAGGCTGAGAGCTTCTGATCTAAATGAATGGTCATAATCTGTGAACTGGGTGGGAGCTGAGGATGCCCTTAGGGATGGTTGTGCTCAAGTAAGCTGAAACAGCTTGTAATTATATTTGTGGTGAGGAATTGGGTGAGGTTCAGGAAGCCTGCTCCATCGGGGTTGGAGCATGCTGCTGTGTGGGTGATATGATAAATGGACTTCTCCTTAGCTTCTGACATTTATCCCTCAAACTCTCCTCTCTGAGCATCTTCTCAGAGATTAACAACACATTACAGTACCCCTTCATTTCAGGTCTGCTCTACATAACATTTTCCACAGTATCAGTGCCCATATTATGCAAAACCCACTTTATGGTCATTTTTGTACATTTATATGACTCTATAGTGCAAGTAGAGACACACTAAGCACGTTAAAAATGCAGTGTTTTCTGGTGAAAATGGTCCAGTTTCCAGGCCTGGACCATCACATCTTCATCGAGCATTGATTGGCAGTAGGGATAAATGCCTTGCTGTTGTTGCTGTTACATGACCACTGAGAAGGGAGTGGGCTGTTTTCTAGCACAAACCTGGCAATAGCAAAGACACAGTAGCCCTGACTTGACATTTTTATCGCTGTATTTGATTATCTTCACTCTCTGGAGGTTCAGAACAGGCTAAAGCATGTGCTGCAACCTGGAACACAGGCCACATCAGGCTCTGGTGTGATCAAAAGGTGCACTGACTGCTGCTAGACATCTGTGATCTGTGATCTCTAAACTGGGGCTTGAACCTTACCTGACGTCATGTGTACATGTCATGTAAAGATAATACCTCAGTCAGTGGTGCAAGAGTAAATTAAATGTGTATTACTAAAAATAATAATTATTATTATTCAGAGTTCTGCACTTCCGCTTAACTTTGTAGAATGTTTTAGTCTCTTTTAGCTCACTGTTAAGCTGAAGATGTGTTGACCAGACTGTAGAGCGCTGTGCATCAAAGTTGTGATTTGTGATGTTGGGCTATACTTAAAATGTATAGACAAATGCAAAACAAGTTCATAGGTTTATGCATAGTAAATTATTATTACATTATTATATATATTATATATATATATTACAAAAATTAGAAAGTGAATGTCACTTATCATTGTGTGCCAAACTTTGTGAAAGTTAAAAGGTAAGTTATAAATGGATCTGTCTCAATGCAAGATTGCAAAGAATTGATGTCTCTCACCATTTACAGTTCAGAATATTCTGAAAAGATGAAAATGTGTGTGTAAAGACCAACTGCAAAATTCACTGTTGAATATGTGTGACCTTCAAGCACTCAGACAGCACTACACAAGAAACCATCATGCTGCTATGATAAATATAGCCATATGGGCTCTGTAGTACTTTGAAAAACCATTGTCACTTTACATTGTCCACAGCTACATCCAGAAATACAACCTGAAACAATATTACACAAGGAGGAAGCTGTAAATCTATTCTTTGCAGAAAGGTCACTGAGTTCTCTGGGTTCAAGTTCATATCTGATGGACTGAAAGACTGTGGAAACATGTTCTCATGTGTTGTCAGTTGCAAACATGCATCTGTCTTTGTGAACGTGAAGCAGGCATCAAACTTTAAATATACATTCCCAAAATACAAATAAATATATATTTGTACTTTTGCAAGAGAAATAGAGGTTTACATCAGATTTTAGTTTATGTTGCATTTTAAAAAAGTAACCAGTTTGTCTGGGAATTATGTTTGTACTGCACAGTAAAAACATGAATGAATGATTTCAAATTTAAAAGACCATTTAATTCTCTCTGCTCTGTTGGGTTGTTGTATAAAATGTATCATATTTTATGATCTGACATATGTAGTGAAAATCAGAATCTTGCATGTTAGGTTAATTAGTGACTCTAAATTGCCCATTGGTGTGAATGTTTGTCTGCCTCTATATGTCAGCCCTGTGATAGGCTAGACATTACCTAATGACGGCTGGGATAAGCTCTAGCACTCCTGTGACAATTAAGAGGACAAGTGGTTAGGAAAATGGATGGATGCAAAAATGTATGAATTAAAAGTGAAAATGTACAGAGCTGCAGGGAAAAAACAAGTACAAGTAGCTTAAAATTGGACTCAAGTAGTTACTTTCACAGTGCATTTACACACTCCCTGTGCCCATTTTTTGTTGCACCACCAACTTTGTAATTTAAAAGACAGCTTTAAATATTCATGCTCCGATTGATGAATGAGTACAGAAGTAAAAAGCTTAAAGTCTAATTAGATTTTTCAGAATTCCTCTGTCTATTTAAACATTTAGCACATCTGTTCTTTTTACCCTGTCTTCAATTAAAGATCCAAATCTTTGCATTTTAATTGGAATTATATTAGCCCATTCATTGTCTTATGTCATTAAACTTTTATTCATAATTTGAAAATGGATTCATCCTGGTGAGAAGCTTTGGATGACACTCTGGTTAAATGGGGAAAATTACATTGTGATCGTGAAATTTGTCCAGAACAGTCAAGTTTTTACATTAGTGCTCTGTCCACATACCACTAAAAGCACGTGTCTGGAGTAAAAAGAGAAACAAAGAGACCCAACCTGACCTGGTTAGACTAAGAAGATGCTAGCCATGCGAGCACCTCAGTGACATTTTGAAGCTTTGAACTAAAGTCAGAACCAGATGTCAATAAAATCCATTAAGAAGTTCACTGAAAATGACAAATGATAGGGCTAGAGGACATGCTCACTGGGACTCATCATGACAATAGAATGTATTCTAGTAGAGATACAGTATCTTAGTCTGGGCCAACTGGTGGCTTAGCTTGAGGCAGTGAGGTGAATGAACAACTTATTGAGTATTTATCAATGTGTCAACATTAATGCAATCATTCATTCTTTCCAAATCAAGAGCATAAACTGCAACTGAAAGAATGTATCACAAGCTGACAAACCCAACATTTGTGTAGACTGATTGGCCTTTATGAAAATCCTGAAAGGCTAAGGTACACACCCGTCAGATACCACAGTTTGGTAGTTGTACCTTTATTACTACAAATAATGAAACCGATACCTACAAAACAGATTTTAATGGACAGCATTTAATAAGGGGCATGTTGCACGTGTTTACAGGTTTGCACAGTGTTGTAGGACTCAGCTGGCCTTGTTTAGGCCACAGTGTTCATCTGTGATGGCCATGTTAGATTATCAAGAGTTTGAGTTCAGCCCAGTTTGCTCACCTCTTCTGTCAAAGCTTCTTCATTCTCATGCAGCGTTATCATTGTGAAGGGGGCTAAATTACCCAGAATCCCACTGTGTTACCATATGCTTCACCCATTTTGCCAGAGGCTCATGGCGAGGAGCAATCTGCTGCTAACTGTCTTGAGATCAAAGGTAAAGGTCTCACAGATAAAAGTCAATTAGTGCGGAGAAGGAGACAGATGGTCACTGAACTTTGGTTTGTCAGAAACCTAGATTATGCGCAAAGTCCAGAAAACAGAGTAAAATTGTGCTTTTTCTTACACACTTTCCACTTGAAAGTCAGATTTTTCCCTCCTTTTTCTTTAGCGTTACTGTAATATTAACATAGCACATCTTTGCTGGAATCTCAAAGCCTAACAGAGCACCCCTCCATCGGCACACAGCTTTGACCACTCGCTCTCTGTAAAGTGGTAATCAGCTTCTACCAATCTGAAAAATGAACTTGACAACAGATGCTTGTATTTCTCCAACAAATTAAAAGCCTGAACAACAGCCAGAAATGTCAGCTTTGCCAAGTACTCTTTGACATTGGTCCAGATGTCCAAGTCTATCAAATGGTGTTCAAGCGCTGCCGTGACCATGGGCGAAGCTGGCCAAGAAAGCACTTGGATTTTCTAATCTGCCAC
This sequence comes from Anabas testudineus, assembly GCF_900324465.2. NCBI lineage: Eukaryota > Metazoa > Chordata > Actinopteri > Anabantiformes > Anabantidae > Anabas > Anabas testudineus. Next base: position 1,151,881 of record NC_046632.1, read on the forward strand.
AGCTCTTAGTGACTTTGAATAAAAAAAGAGCTCGTCCTTCGAATGGGATCTTCTCTGGTTGTCTTCTTCTTGAATGAGCAGGATGTGCTGTTGTCAGAAGCAGGCCTGGATTTCTGCTTTTAACAGAACTGCTACTGTTTTAAATTTGTGCTTTGATGTAAACTTAATTGAGTTAAACCAGTGGGAGTCTGTGTGGGGTGAGGACACTGAATTCAATGAAGCTGACTCAATCAAAGATAAAACTAAATCAAACATTGTAGCTTTGGATTGTGAGTGAGACATAACACAGTGTTGTCAAGGTGAAAGCTTGTTTACAACAACAATCTTGTATTTCCCTGTCCTCGTGTAAAGAGATTGGATAAGTCACTTCAAGTAATCTTCGCCCTGAGTGTGAATAAAGAAGGAAACATGGGACAATCTGTATTCTGGGCCTCTGCTTTGAAAGCACAGAGGAAGAATGATTGATTATGTTAAGAAGCAGACCTTTGTCTTTCTGGCTCCTAGAAATGAAGATAGGCAATCATCCATCAGACCAGCCAGCGACGGCTTCTCAGGGCCTGAATATATGATTACATTGCTTTGACTCCATTTATCTGCATACCTCCTATTCAGCAGTGTGGACTGGAGTGTACCACTCCACCCTAGCCCAGAAAATTCCCCACAAGCTGTCCTAAATCCTCTTAATGCTATCAATCCTGCTTTTGCTCATTCCACTTCATTGTCTCTTTATTTCGGCACTTTCCTGCATGGGGAAACTTGATTGATTTGGCTTTCAAGGATGGGAGACAGGGAAGTTGGGGGGCTAGGCAAAGTGTTTGGGAGCATCACATAAACTCTGACACAGACAAATAGCTTGGGCCATATTGGATGAATCATTTGACTTTTGGAATATTGCACTGGTTTCCTTTCAGACGAGTACCCTCATCATGTTTTTCACCTGCTTCATAATATGGTGACAGACGCACCTCTTTTCTCCTCTGGTCCTGTGGCACTGTGGTGGAACAAACTATTGTGAAATTACCAGTGCTAAACTGAACTCTTTGGACATTTACTAATTTATAAGTTGCATCTTAAAAAATAATTCTGTAGATAATAGATTATAGGTATGTAGTTTGAAATTTCTTATCAGATCAGATTTCAGATAGAATGAAATGTAAACATTGGACACAATATATTTAAAAAAGCAGTTATCACTAAAAATATATTGTGTTCTTAATAAATATATTGTGTAGCCTCATAGATTCCTGTTGTCTGCCATTTTAATTTTGTCCACACAAACACTACATATTATAATTCAGTGTAAATTGATGGTAAAAACTAACAGATATCCATTTAAAATTATTTTAATTGCAACACAGTGTGCGCAAAAAGTGAAGTAATCTGAATATTTCTGAAACAGCTACACCTGTATAAGTTCAAAAATGCACTTAACAGTGTTGACTTTATGTCTTTTTACTTTCTATGAAGCCAGAACTATACTGTTGATTCTAACCGTTATGCAAACCTTGGTTAACACATCCTGTTAAACATATCCTATCGTACTAGAAGCAACATGAAAGAAACTGAGCTGACATTTTCTTATCTGATTCTAAGTGAACAGTTCAAACAAGCATATAAATTGCATTACACATCTACTTCTTACTTGGAAGGGTGTAGTATCAGCAGGTGTGGACACACAAACAAACAACTAAAAACTGTATTTACCTAATTTAATACTAATAATTTAGACTCCTTGCTGACAAGATTGAAGATCAGCTTTTTAAAGAGACATTCATCAACAGATGTCAAGCCAGGGAACAAAGAAAAGGAGGTACAGGAAAATCCTCTTTGCAAACATAGCTACAGTGTAGTTCCCCTCATTATAGAAATGGCAGTAACATTGATTTACTGTATGTTATGTGCAGATTAGTCAAAGCTGAGAGGCAGCTGAGAGTCACGCTGTGGGACAGTGACTTGGGGGCAATTAACAGCATTGACACCATTTTGTGTGTTGATCCTGAGCAGCAGGGTTTTCATAGAAAGGTCCCACCAGTGCCAAACAGCTCTGTCTCACTAATCCTCTACACGATTTCCATTTTTAATGAGCTTCATTTATTTTTGTTACAACTGTTTAAACATTTACAAGAAGGCTTTTTCTGTTTCCTACTGGAAGCAGCTTAACTTGATGTCTTTCAAGTAACTGATGACGTGGGGAATTAGTCAAAATAAGCCTAAAATTATTTCTGACCCCAGACCAGAAATCAGACAGGCATTCAGAGTCGAGCGACACTGTCCACAGGGAAACAGGAAAGGTGGGAATAGACACTTGACTGGACTTTAAAAAACAACAACAACAGACCTTTGACCCCTACTCTTCTAGCCCTGAGAAAAAAAAACAAGCTGATATTAGTTTTATAGTCAAGTGATGCAGGTGGTGTTTCTGCAGGTCAATCTATTAATGCTAATTATCAGAAATATGCAGTATGCAGAGTGGGAGGAAGACTGAATAGCCAGCTTGATGCTAATGACTTTAGAAGCAGGAGTTTTGTAACCCCTGCAAGATCTTACTACTTGGTTTTGGCTTGCACTAGGAAAAGTTTATATTTGCTTCTCTCCCAAGAGTGAGTTAAGAAGATTACATCTCATTTGTTTCATTTGTAGAGAAACGGAAGAAGAAAAGCATCAATTGGCCATTTTACAAAGGGCTTGTACCAGACTATTGCCTTGTGCCTCTCCACTAAATTTCTTTGTGGCTGTGACTGGCATTCCTGCACAGATATTGGATAATTAAATGACCTATGATATATAATATTATAGGTCCATATTATATAATAATAATAATAAAATAAGGTATATAATACTGTATGTTTAAGGTAGCTACAATACAGTTGTCATCATCAAACATTAATTCTTGAGTTGTGGTTGGGTGCAAACTTCCATCTCTTGCATGACAATCAGATGCATTATAGTACCAACAACTATCTAGACTGCCATGTCTATACTTTTCACCTTGCTACATGTAGGGCATACAGTATCACCTTCCGCACTGAGACTGAAGGTTGACAGTGGGCATAAATCACAAACTGCAAAATCCTCCTCCTCCAGAAACACTGCAATTTCCAGGGATACTGTGTGAATCTGGATAAAGCAGTGGTTTCCTCAACAATACCTGAGCCCTTGGTGGTGTTTGTTTTCAGTATTTGTTCATACAATATACAACACACCTGCTCACATGTTCAAGTACATGGACCTTTGAATTGGATTTTGGATTTGTTCGACTCTTTCTCTGCCTGTGTAATTATACCCTACTATCTGCCTGATGCCCAAATTATGTTCTTGGATTTAAAAATGTGGATTCTGTAGTTGTAATGAATAAATTGTGAATTGGAGAGTTTTAAATGTGGATATCTCTTTGTCTTCACATTGGAATAGATCTGCTTTGTTACCTCACCCCCACATCTCTGAGCTCAACATCAATTTTCTTTCACAAATTACTATTCTACAATGCAACGACAGGTTTAGTTGAGATTTTAAAAAATGGAAATGAACAGTTTAAATCTAATGTTACTTTGCCATACATCGACTCTATTTCTGGTCCTAAGGGTTAATTTTAACTCAAACCAAATCTTTTTGCTTACTCTAACCATGTAGGTTTGGTGTCTAAACTAACTAAATTGTATGTCAGTCTGGGTTACCAAGCTGTGACAGTTCCACAACTGCAACCGGGTGTTTCTGATGATGCAATGATGTAGAAGGCTTAGTGCGAGAGCTGTCATTTTCATGCACAGGTCATTATTTTCCAATATTTCTAGGGGCAATTGTGGCTCATTTGGTAGGGAAGTCATCTACAAATCCCAGGGTTGGTTGTTCCAATCCAAGTGCTGGGGTTTATATTTTAAACAGGGGCTTGAGGAAGTGGATGCTGAATGCTAAAGCTCAATAAATAGAGTGGGTTTTAATATAAGCAAATCAAATCTAAAGTATGTGTCTAAAGTACAACTTTCATCTGTTAATTAACAGTGGTGCCTACAGCTCAATGTGCTTCTGTTTCCAGGTAGCCCTACAGTGCAATGTAATATTTATTGAACCTTATGCTCCCCTTGTCTTGTCTTGCTCAAGGACAGAGGCAGAGATGTTTTGATGCGATGCAGGAAAGCAGGAGTCTCTCACTAATGATCTGACCAGCTGATAGGGGCCTCTGGGGGCTCTCTGCTTGCAGACTGCTGCAGCCAAACGCAAATTAAGGGGGTCACCAGTTAACTAATGAGGCCATGTTGTCCAGGGACAACAGAAGGAGAACAAAAGAGAGACAACGAAAGAAGAGGTAAAAGCACATGAAAGGAGATAATAGAAGTGTTGGTGGCTTTTAGCAGTAATTGTACATTGTGCTTTTGGAGAAATGACGTCTTGAAACAGTAATCAGAGAATGCGTAAGGTTTGTCTACTTGTGGACTAATACATTTCTAGAATCTTTATTTGATTTTCTTTTCAGCTTGGGAAGAACAAAGAACATCACCTGTACGAGGTCACTTTCGACAAATGTCTCTGTCTCTTGTACATGTTTGTCCAACAATGTCTCAAAATGGAGCAAAAGTAATTGAGCTTGATTAACCTGGCCCTTTGCCACATCATTAGATTGATAGATGGAAGTGACAAATCAGACAGGAGAAGGTGGGAATCACTTTAGTCATAAAGCAAGGTCATTCTTACCATGTGACCAACTCATTTGCCGTGTTTGTTGCCTTAGCGCTGTGCTCACAATGTCAACTGTGTGAACGAGAAGCAGATGTTTCACTTTCCTCTCTGACTATTTAACAGCTACATTGTCAATGGAAATTAAAAACAATAATTTAAAATAAGATGAGCAAAAGAAAGAAGTGGCTCCCCCTGCTGCACATATTGTATGCACTGTCTCTAATGCAGCAGCTGTATTTTAAATCCTCTGCATCTTTTTATTCATTGGTCAATTTCCTTTTTAGGCGATTAGCCTACTAGTAAACTGCAGTATTTCCACCTCACTCTGTCAAATTAAGTGATTGTAGTCATAATTGTTTGCTTTGACTTGCATCCATCCAACCATCCATCTTCTGCTTCTTCGCAGTGGCAGCAGTCTAAGCAGGGATGGCCAGATTTCCCTCTCCCCAGACACCTCCTCCAGCTCTTTCAGGCCTGCTGAGAGACATAGTGCCTTCCAATGTGTCCTGTTCCTCCCCGGGGCCTGCTCCCAGAGGGACATGTCTGGAAAAACTCCCCAGGGAAGCGTCCCAGGGGTCCACACTCTATCCTACACTCACTCCTAAACAAGACCCCAAGATACCTAAAGTGCTTCACCAGAATCTCTCCTCCAACCAATGGAACCATGAACCATGGCCTCAGACTTAGAGGTTCTCAACCGCTTCACACTCAGCTGCAAACAGCCTGAGTACATGCTGGAGGTCCAGGCCTGATGAAGCTGAACAGGACAACAAAGCAGGAATGAAATCCTGGACTCCTTCCAGTCCCTGGCTGCACCTAGAAGTTCTCTGCTCCTTATGTGAATGTGGATTTGTGAGCACCTAAAACCTAAAAGGTCCTTTGTGATGTCCTAAGCAGTCTGTGTCTGGAGCTTGAGTTGAGAATTTTATTAAAATACATATATATAACAGGTAATTGCTCCATGAGCATCTCTAGCAGTTGAGAATCTGGTGAGATGCTTTGCCTCTGTGCCTGCTCTTGCCTCATTTAGCAAGAGAGACTTGTCTGGTATGCCATTACTGATGTTTATGTTGTGCTGGGGGGCCAGGGGTCGTGCCTTTCAGCGCTCATGGTTCTTGTGTGGGAAGATTTTTAGGAGAGGGAGATCACACTGATCTAATTAATTACTGTTGTAAAAACAGCAAACATCATTAAAGTGTAATTCCATTACAGCTCCTCATTCCAGCAGTATTCATTAGTGGACAAGAGTGGGACACAAGAAAGACGTCCACACCCACACATGCAAATACACACTCTGAAATGAGACTTGTGCTGTTCAGAATTCAAAAGAGCGTTCTGTTTTTATAGTGAGAAGCAGACAGAGGGGATGCAAACAGTAAAAGTCACTGGTACATTTTTACAAAAGAAACATATCAGTGCTATATCTGAACGTGTAGGACTTGTAGAACCTATGACAACCAGATGTTGTCATAGGTTCTGTAGGCTTACATAGAAACAGAAGCACAGTGGATCAAAGGTGGTAAATGTTAAGGTCATAGCTGGGGTGCAGAGAAATGTGTCTCAACTTTTTGCATGGAACTGGTGGAAGGGTGTTTTTTTATGCTTTATCAGTGTGGAACCAGGGAAAATGTGTTGACATACAGCATAAAATAGAAATATGGTAGTAGGGCTATGGACACAAATGCAAAACCAAACCAAATCAATACACGATGTCTTATTATTGACTCACAAATGAACCAAAGCCTGTACACTGACTTCACACAACACTTAGATTCCATATCAGTGACAATAACTCCATGTGGGACTCCTGGAGAGTGCACTCCGCACACTGATAATTGCCTTTAAACTGAATAACAAGTCAATTTAAGTCCCATTACCCTTCCTTAGTAACAGAATACCACTGCATGGTTACAGTTTTATGCACATTATCTTGCCAGTAAACTGAAAATACCGTAGTCAACAGCATATAACCAAATTGTCATGACATCTACTCCCTAAACATCCCAATAAAATATGAGCATTTACATTTACATCATTTGGCACATCATTTTGTCACAGACCCTTTTATCCAAAGCAACGTACAACGTACAAAGCAAAGGCAGGGTAAGAAAAAGGAGGTCTAAGGACCCCTACAGATAACAATTCGCTGTGAAAGCAGCCCAGGACATACTTTTATAAAAGGCTGCATCCCAAACAGTCCCAGTCCCAGAAGAAAGTTTAATTTAAATTAATAACTTTTGCTTGACTTTTCATAAAACAAAGGATCAGACTAGTTAATGATGTGTAAGGCTAAAATAAATGAAATTATTATGTCATTTATAATGTAACAGGATATGATTTGCAACAAATGTACGACAGCTATATTTTTCTGAAAAGTAATATTTTCAGTCCTTTGTCCTTGTCTAACAGATATTTACACTTTTTGAAGCCTTTCACATAATGCACTTAACATAAACACAAGGCAGCTGCACTGATAAACAGGAAGTAACTAAACTAGAAAAAGGCACAAAGTGTTATCTTCAGCAGGGGAAGTGCAACTCTGAAGCGACAACAGACTGACAGGGGAGCAATGAGATGGACCCGCTTAAGAGACGGTGGGATGGAGACAACGAGGCACAGGTGTGGAAGATGAGTCTGCAGGGAAACACAGGGAGAGACCAGACAGAGGGAGGGGCTGTACCTGAAATGAGAAGGGGACAACTGATGAGAGACAGACAGAGAAGGAAAGAAAAGAGGATGCTGCAAAAGACAATGACATAAGCCTGACCAGAAAAAACTTTAATAATACCGGCATCACAAAGGTTGTTGTAAAGCAACATTAGATCATTTTGCAGAAAACATAACAGGATTTTGTAGATTGGATATTTGAGCAGACAATAGTATGTTACCTGTGTTCATTTGATTGATATGTTAAGTATCAAAGTATTTGACTCATCATTGTGTTAATTACATTAATTAATTGTGCCATTATATAGACATAATTCATACAGTAATCTTGTTTATTTATTTTTATTTCTGATTCCATTTTGTTGTGTAGAAACATAATCTTGTGAGAACATTTGGAACCTAATGCTAATATTAAATAACAATAAGCTGAATAAAAGATTGTAATAGCAAAAATTCTGCTGATTCTTTCTGGGATGGTTAAATCTCAGTGGGACTCTGAATGGGGTTTTCTCAAATTTCAGGTTCACTTCAATTCAGTCCATTGTGTCAGTTCTAGTTCATAGTATTTGGCAAGTTTCTAGCAATGATATCATATTTATATAGTTATATCTATACCTATCAGAGCTGTATGTTTCCAGAGTGCAGTCACTGGCCCTACGCTTTTGTTGCCTGCTGTTTTTTTCTCTCTCCTCTTTCCACGCACCCCAACTGATCGAGGCAGATGGCCGCCCACCCACAGCCTGGTTCTGCTGGAGGTTTCTTCCAATAAAGGGAGCATTTCTTCCCTACTGTCGCCTTGTGGGATTGTTGGGTTTCCTATATAATTTTATAAACAGTTATACTCTATAAGGTCTTAAACCTTACACTGTAGTGCCTTGAGATGACTTTTGTTGTGATTTGGTGCTATATAAATGAATTGAATTAAATTGAATTGAGTCATATAAAAACATGTTTTAATGTGTTTAGAAACAAATGAATGATTTTCAGTTGCACTACTTTTTTCTCACACAAGTAAATCTCCTAATTGAAGGCTGTTTAGCTGACAATCTTCACACTGCACATAAAATGATGACATATTCCCCTGACCTCCACATGTGCTGAATACTTTGTGCTGTATTTAGCAGTACACAAATCACTTTCACCAAAAAGCCTCCATCACGTAGAAATGTGCTCTAATTGGCAACTTGACGTGCATCTTGATGGATGGAGCATTTAATGAGCTCTTGAACTCAGTGAAGTGTGTTGCTCAGAGCACAGTGTTCCTGCTCCTTACCTGTGGCGTCACGTCGTCCTTCACTGAGGAGAACATGAAGGAGATTGTTATTTGGAGACACTCTCAGCCCCCTCACAGAATGAAAAGTCTTATCAGCTGACCTATGAGATTATCTAGCTTTCCACTGATAAGCTTGAAGTAACAGAATAGTTTGGTTAAGGTCATACTGCATTGCGCTCATTTGGGCGCCTGTCTGTCCTCTTGAGGGGTTCCGAAAAGGTCGTGTGAAGACAAGGCCACCTCAGGTATATTGCTTTTGTGTAGTTGACTTCTATCTCATCAGACTTTTATCACTTAATCCATCTACTTGACCTTTGGTGGAGTCTCCAAAACTATTTCTTTTAACAGATTTTGCATTGAGCCCCATTGGATCCCAGAGGACAGCCATTTCTGAATGATTAATGCCCCGCTTTGTTCTGCCTGAAAAAGCTTTTCTTACAATCCCCATTCAGTGCGAGATCGGTGGAGGAGAAAGACACTGACAATACCACAGGAATAAATAACATTCTCACACCACACAGTCATATCTTACCTGCTATTGTCAATAAAAAAAAGACTTTCAGGGTATGATTCATTACTTGAAGAGTGGAATGCAGATTGCCTGCAAGGTACTCTTATTAAGTGCAATATGGTGAATTGCAAAGAAAGCATCTGCAAGCTGGGTTCTTTTCACTTTAGTCTTTCTTTTTGCATCAGTAAGAACAATGATCACACTAAATGTCACTAAGGTGTATTCTTCACAGGAAGCTAAATCACACAAACGTATGTTGAAAAGAACTAAACAAAACAGATACCGCATCAGGATGCAAATACCACCAAGGTGACAATGGCCTTTCCCGTGGTACAGTATGCATCCAACCTGTAGTGATGCAACAGAGTGGTCATTGCTTATGTCCATCTGGCAAAGGGGTTTATTGTCTAAATTAAATTGCTCAAATGGCAGCAGACACCCTGATATTAATTCCACTCACAAAGGGGAGGCTGTGGCCGTGGAGTAGCAGTAGAAAGAAGTGGTCCAAATGTGAAGTTCTCAGTGCTTCAGTAGTGTTGATGCAATATTCATGTCAATACAACAATTCAGCTGAGAGGAGTGGGGGTGGAGGGGGATAGAATGAAGGGTTCCCATAGAGAAACAAGAGGTGAGGGGTAGATTCGATTTCTGAACATATCTATGATATAAAAAAGGGAGGCAAGAACGTGCATGAGCATTTATATTATAAATCTGTATGCGTCAGACTAAATAATTAAATTGTCATTGAGTACAGCGCAACTAAGAGATGGTTCAGCTCTAAGCCAGCTCTAACTTTAAGCTTTGACAAAAAGGAAAGTTTAGGTCCGGTCTTAAATGTAGAGAGGGTGTCTGCCTTCTGCAGCAGAGGAGCCTACAGTGGCACAAGATGCATATTGCATGTAACTCTCAGCAACCCTGAATGTGCAAAAACACAGATGAAGGTCTAGTTTGGGAGATCATAGCAGCAACAACTACAGTGTGTTGGAGTGACCTCGACGCAAGGAAATGCATGCTTCTTCTTGTAACTGGCTCAAAGTCAGCCGATAACTCACCGAACAGCTCTGAAACAGCATCTCTGAACAGACTATAGGTTTGTGTTATTTTTTTCTTCTATAACCTTAAATCCACTGATCAAACACATTGAAAACACTGGTGCAGAAAGTTAGGAACTTCATTGCAGATTAGTCCAGCACAGGTGGTCACATTATTGTTTTGTGGCTACTTCTTTAAGGAGTTTAGAGATAAAGGGGAGATTGGATATTGGTCTACATGTAGCCTGTTTTAAAATATCTTTAAGTATATCTAGTCAGGATTGGGTCTAGGAGACTATTGTGGTTTACTAACATGCACTTTAAAATGCACTAGTGAATCCTGTTTAAACTGGGCTGCTGCCTCTACAACTGATGGTCTTTTTGGCACAGGTCTGATGACTTGATAAGGCGTACTGACTTAACATCTTCATATTCTGATCTAAGTGTCTCTGGCAAGGTGAATATCTACAGAGTCGTTGATTTATATTTTTAAAACATTGGCTAAACAGAGTAAATTGACAGAGCGGAAAGTGAAGCACCCCACACAGTCTGACAGTGAGATGTAAAAAAAGAAAAGGTACGTCTATCATCAAGCTGTATGGAAAACTAAAACTGAATTCTGAATTTTATTTATGAACTTGTTTATTTGTTTTTCTCCTTAATCCTGCTTTCCACTGACTCGTTGTTTTTCTGTTGGAATATTCAGTTGTCAGAAAATGCTGAATTTATTTGCACCCATACTGAAGGCAGTGGTGTATTAAGATATTTCTCCTATGGCATTAAATGATAGATCAAAGTGATTGTGATCTGTCCTCCTGTGGTCTTTCAGATTTGCTCGGCACTGCACACGTGACATCTATCACCTCTCTGTTGCTCCCCCTGTCATTTCAACAATCTCAATGAGACTTTCAAATTAAACTACATTCTGCAATGACAGATAAAAAGGTGTATAAACTTAAAGCCATATCCAAGCAGAGGTGGTCCTACACTAAAATATGACATTTCTGGTTTGAAGATCTGATCTGATTTTTACTCAGTATTTATGTATATTTCCATCGCAGCACCATGAGAAGCCATCATCATACAGTGGTTCAATCCCATCATCCGTTCAAGTACATCTGAGTAAGAAATAAAGCTCTGGATGGAAATACGTGGTGACACTGCATAGACTTATTGAAACATGTGTGCTGTAATCAAAGCAAAAGGTGGTCCAAAAAAGATTAGAACAGGCAGTGTGTAGTGTACTGTGTTGTACAGTAGTGTTGAGCAGTATAACCAGTTTGATCTTTTCCAGTTGTGTTAAGGCACATTTACAAGATTTACAAAGGTGTAAATTATTATTATAGCCTCTATGGCTCTCAGATTTCTATCTTTTAGGTTAAATTTAGAATTTGTACCCATTATACTGTACCCATATACAGCATGCTTGCTGGGATGGACATGCCCGCACACAGTGCACGGCACAGAAGTGTCCTCTTCCGCGGTTCAGCACCCACAGGCTTTATCACATTAAAGGTCGCCCTGATCGCTCTCACTGGCCCTGTAAATAATGAAGAGTGGCTGGTGAGATGCGTGGACTATACATTCTAAAGCCTATTTAACAAGACAAGCTAGTCTTTACAAATGATTTGAATTCATGTTGAAGGGGACAGGAAAACACTGTATGTACTACTCGTGATTTGGCACCTATCTAGTTCTGCTCAGTGACATTTTCCTGTCATTTTTGTCATGCATTTTTAATTTTTACATCTTCTAATCATTTTGAGGCAACAGCTGTCACCATCTTTGTTGTGTGCGGTTACCTGGGTAACAGATGTTTTCATCTTTGGTGAAATTACTAAATTCCTAGAGATTGACCCTGAATGAAAGTATAAGGCCGGTGAAGTTTTTGTTATTGTCAATAAATCTAATAAAAGCACTAAAACCTCCGACAAAATGTGATTATGAATCCAAAATCAGATTTGACCCTTTTTGTCTGTGCTTTGTTTTTAAAAAATGATCAATCATCCAACTAGCTTTAACTAGCTTGCAGTCTTCTTTACTGTCTTTCTTGACTCAATACTACATTACTACCACTGTCAGACAGTGGATGGTTTTGACGTAATTACAGGATGTGAATTACATATGCATTCCAGCCACTCTAACACAGTTCATGCATGAAACCAAAAAAAAATATGGAAACGCTCATTAAAATTTCATAGTACTCCTAATGGTCAGAATTGATCAAAGTCTAAATGGTCCATTGTCATTTTGAGCACATTAGGTACCATGAGTACAAGCAAACAGAGCTGCTCATTTGGGTGTATATTGTAAGGCTGTCTGAAATGACTGTCTACTTATAGCTGTGCACTGTTTTGGCCCATTGCCATTTGCTGATTGTTGTCAACATGTACATCATATTGTATATTAGTATATAAACATACAGAGTACTGCAGATAAAAGCGTTGCTAAGGACCAAAGTGCTACAAATGAGCTACATATTCCACATGTCAGCTGCAAAACTAACACCCCTGACCTCGCTTTTACAGTACTGAGACTTGGCTGAGAGAGAATTTCCGTGAAACCACTGACGGTGACAGGTGTTTTTTCCCTTCGTCTCTGATCTGGCAGAGAAATTCTGTGGAGAACAGACACGAGGAAAATCTAACCTGACAGAGCCATGTGTTAATGGAAGCTGCCGTAATTAGGCCTGCTGAAATCAAGCTTCTCTGTGTCTGTATTCAGCTTTGATTGACACACAGGAACCAGTGGGGATGTGCTGTTGTGTTGGGTGAGTGGTTAAAGGTTTGAAAGTACATGTTCCTGTCCGGTTTATTGTTGTCTGACTATGAAACAGGCCAAGCTGAGGATTCTTTATTCAGAACTGATGGCCTGAGTCACTGCATGAACTAGTATAACATATTTTCTATTTATATTAACATTTATAATAAATGTGGCTTTATTACTATTATTATTCTTATTAATAAGAATTACAAAAATAACAAGACAGATGAAAACTAAAAGTGTATGAATTTCCGAACTCTGTTTTTACTGCGATGCTACTGTCAAGCACAAAAACGTCCTGACATCCTGGAACCTGCTGTTTTGGCCACGAGCTGGTTCTTTGGTCGTGGGAACATGATGAACTGGTTTGGAACTAAACTCTGGCTCTGAACCATGCCGTACAGTGGCTTGGTGAAAAAGGAAGATTTGTGATCATTCTGAATCCTTGTGGCAAATCTAGTGTGGTTGTTTTGCCACAAAAAAATGTGGCATGTCTTCTGGTCAAGTGTTTATAAAAGCATTCTGTCTCTCTGCTAACTAGAGGACCCAGTTGCAGAGACACAAAGTAGACAGGATGCTATTAACGGTGAAGAATACACAGTGTTGGCTGGCAATGCTGGCAGAATAACAAACAAAGAAAACCGAACCAAGGATCAGTGCTAGGCAGGAAAACGACAGACGATAATCTCCCAGGAAAAGGAAACAGAAATCACTGTACAGAGAAAATCACACTATGAATTTGGAAATACTGAAACTGAAACTGCAGCACGAGGCTGAATCTAACATCAGACTTAAAGAACTAAACAAAATGTATTAAACTAAACTAACTTCAGGCAAAACACTAATAACAAAAGGATGCAAAGAGCTGGAACTAACAATTACTAAAGAGCTGACTAAGCTAACAAACAAACCAGAAACAAAATGACTAACAACTCGGAGGCAAACAAACGAGATGGACAGGTGACTTGAATACAAAGACAGAGATGAGCAAACACTAAACACCTGCTAAAACCAACACACCTCAAACCACTAATGGCAGCTGAGTCGTGCCCCTGGACAGGGAGAGACAAGAGAGTGTAACAGAGGTTGTTGATCTTTTTGTTTCCATTTTGTCTTGTTGCAGTAAATTTGTCTTTAGTGCAGTTGTGAGTTATGTCTCCTTGTAATCATTTTGTTGATGTTCTGCATCTCTCTGAGGTCAACCAGGACATCCCTACTTTTAATTAAGTCTGTGACTTTCCCGCAAGATTTCTTAACACTTAAAGTTACAGTTTGTTAACACAATTAATTCTTTACCCTTTTGCCATGGGTCCATGCCTTATGGCCCCATTCAGTTTTCAATCAGCATCAGGTGTTCAAATGAAGGCCTGTGAAGTTCTGGTGACATTTTTTGTGAGACCTGATACTCTGGTTGTTTTACATTCAACTTTGTTTAAGTAACCTTTTTAAAGGGATCAGACTCTCTACTGCAATACTGGGGAGACTCAAAGCACAGCTGCAATGTGCAAATATAGTTGGTTGAAGGCAGCAGACAAACGTGTTGCAAAGTTTCACTATGTAAGAAGGACACTGGGGCGTTCCAGACATCGGAGGGCTAGAAAAAAATACTAGGACTAAACCCTGCCAGACAAGATGGAGGTGAGCCTTTGACCTTGACAGTTGTCTTTCTCCACATTACTGACATGACTCTCCCTCTACTCTAGATGATTTATGCAGGGGGTCACTTGCTGTCCATCTTTGAAATGACACAAATGTAAAAAAGGCCACAAAAGAAATAAATTCAGCTCAAGATATGCAGAAATCGGTTCCACCGTCAATCACAGCAGCTGGCTGGACGATGCATCTCAGTGACATTTCTGAAATTTGAAAGAAAACGTATGTTGTCCCCAGCATGTCTCTCAGTGGAAATGGTTTATGACGATGTACAGTAAAGTCTGTCCAAGCAGCTCGGTTTGGTCTTAATGAGATCTGTAAGGCAAACCGTAAACTTTATCAGAGCCAAAGGTTTAAATCAATTTCAAATAGATTGATTGAGATTAGAGTTTGACGACATTCTTTATCATACAGAGGTGCGATGGCTAAATGGGGAAAAGTTCTCAATAGAGTTTTTAGGTGGGAGAAGAATTCTGTCAGTTCATGGACAACTGAAGACTCCACAGTTCTGCAGGATGAACGGTGGAAATGTGAGATGGCGTTTTACTCATTTTAGCATCTTTAACCTTCTTTAACCTCGAACAAAATGGCAAAGAAAAGAGCAAAGAAAATGGAATCATTTTGACAGGAGATATTTTTATGGAGAGCTAAGTTATTTTAGGTTATTTTAAATTTATATATTTTGGAATAATATTGTGTCCTGTCTGATTTATGTTCAAAAAATGTTTAGTTTTAATCAGTTTAATAAATGTTGATCCTGTTCGCAAACTGACCTAAAGTGTGCTTTGAGTTTTGGTCCCCAGTGCAATTGAGTTTGACGCTCCTGTTCTTGACTGAAAGAAGTCTGAACCTGATTTAGGTGTAGCTGTGAAAACAAAAGTGGGGTCAGCATGGGAAAAGTGTAATGCTGGCCACAACCGACAGTTATCAGAACACACGGTGCACCACAGCTTGCTGAGCATGTTGCTGTATATTGGACCGCAGCGATCCATAACTGTGCACCACAGCATTAACACCACCCTGTGGATTTAATTGTTGTGTGATCAATACATGTGTGGCTAAGTTTAAATGAAAGCGTTTTAGACTAGACTAGAACACAAATATAAATGGGTCATTTGTATCTGTCACCATACAGACTTATCAAAAGTTGGATCCTACAGATTGAGGTATGTGTATACTACAATCAACCGATCTCCATTTGACTAACCATGTGCAACTCCTCAGGTGCAGAGATATGTTTACAGCTATATGACTTAGGCATCATCTACCACAAAATTGTGTTTCCTCTAGACATCAATTAAACCCATTAAAAACAGATTGTTACTCATGATGCCCATGATGGAGCATTACCAAAAGACATCTTGACAGATAGTTTGAGATCCAGTGGATAAATCAACATAATAAAAGACCAAGACATCCATCATCCACCCAATTAACTTTCAGGCCAAATTAGAGGATGTCAAGAAAAAGGTCAAGGTTGTGTTCAAACACATCTAATGGACGAGACTTCCACCTGGTTTTAATGCTTTGTTTGTTTTGTTTCCTTTATGAGGCTTTTTACATGCCACATGTCAGAGTCAAGAAGCCCGGAATGGCTTTAAATCATTAGCTAAACAATCCTAGCTGTGGCAGCCCTCACGACCTGTAAGGAAATAAATATGCCAGGCTACTCTGGGCCAATTTACTACTTAAGGCCAATGATCATGTTCTGCAAATGTCACATCAGGTACAGGTGTACTACATCAACAGAAACAGGTCTGCTTGGTAGAAATGTGACATACTTTTCTAACCCGTTAAAAGCAAAATGATGGTCCCATATCATTATTTAAGCCTTGATAAATCTATCTATCTATCTATCTATCTATCTATCTATCTATCTATCTATCTATCTATCTATCTATCTATCTATCTATCTATCTATATAAAATGTTTCTAGAGGGCACAAGTGTGGACACGATATTTATTTGAGTTATCCTTGTTCTGCCTATACAAGCGAACCCAATATTACTCTCATATATCCTGTATTTCTGGCTTCTGGCCATTGAGGGAAGTAACAGTGACAGTTTGTTTTTCCAGTTACATTGAATACAAAGAGAGCGAAGCAGTGATTTGGTAATTTGCCAGTAAAAGGATGTGTAGATGTCTTACTGTTAACTCTGCTGTTGTAGGTTGTTGGTGGTGTCACTGACTGGTGTTTTGAGTTCTGTCTTCACAGCTCTCACTGTGCTCTTGTCTTCAGGTGTTGTTTTTGTCTTCCTTGACCAACCCATTGTGATTGTGTGTGGTGTGCTCCCAACACTATCCATCCATTTTCCTAACTGCTTGTCCGCTGAAGGGTCACGGGAGTGCTGGAGCCCATCCCAGCTGTCATTGGGCGAAAGGCGGGGTACACCCTGGACATGTTGCCAGTTCATACAGAGACAGACAACCTTCCACATTGGCAATTTAGAGTCACCAATGAACCTAACATGCATGACACAGCACCCTGCTGGCCGGTGCAAGGCTAAGATCAGGAGTAGTGTTTCAGAGCAACAATAAATCTCATAGAACACATCTGAAAAGCGGACGTTCAGGGCTTTGTCTCATATTCATCTTTTAATTTTAAACCAACACATTATGTTGAAGGGGAGGGAGAGAGGATGTCAAACATTTTGGAAGTCAGATTGGTCTCCAACAAATCCACGATGGAATATTTTTTGAAAAACTACAAGTGGTCACATCACATCACATGTGTGCATCAAACATGAGCAACAACCAATTCAAGAAAATATAGGATTAAATGATGCTTCTCATACTAAGTGCTCAGTCTATAGTCACAGATGTTTTCATTCAAAGCTGAGTAAAATATAATTAACAGGTTTACATGATGAGGTTACATCTACCACTTGGCTCAACAGTATTCCATGGATCATATTTAATATGAAGTTAGGCTCTGTTCACACTGAAATGTGTATTTATTTCTCAAACGTGTCCGACTTTGTTTCAATGTGTCAGGATTTCATGATACCAAGGTTAAATGTTTTTTAGATTTAAGTTTGAAACAAATGTGACAAAATAAGCCTTCAAACTGTGTGGACAAATCAAATGTATGAAAGTATTAGTAAAACATCAAGCACCAGAGAAAGTCAGACCCACCAGCACAGCTCATTTCTGCAAAAATAAATAAACTCTACATTTTTCCTTCTTTTGAGTCTGTGTGTCTTCTCTTCATTAATAACTATATGCTGGGTGCAGAGATACAGACTTCAGATAATTCTGTGAACAATTCAGTGATCTGATGAGCAGCAGGCTGATAAGCAGGAGCAAAGCAGATGGCAAAAAGTCAGGAGAGGATCAGATGAGGATCAGACGAGACAAGGGAAGTTGGATGCCGTTGCTTTCTTATTGTCATTCTCATAGTTCAAGGTTGAAAAGGCGGCTTAGTAAAGTAGAAAATCAACAGGCTCTTATTGAGTTGTTATGAAAGCTATTGTGTGCAGGGAGCCTTTCAGAACCACAGTGGAATTACAAACAATAGGATGTCCCATATAGAAAAGAAACCAGGTCATAACTACAGTGTAATGCAATTCACTTTGTCACAGTCGTCTAGAATCTGTGTCATCGCAGTCAATCTTCATATTCTCCAAAATGATTTAGGACTGCAGCCATGCAAGCAGCTTTAGAAGGCTGTAAAACAGTTCCCTGCGATTCATAACTTATTACAACACTCATTTCAATCCGCAATAATAAACCTTTATTCATGAAATTTGATGGCTGAGATCATTAGAAAGAAGAGGGAAAAGGTAGGAAATCCAAACAGCTAGATGATCAGACAGGATGTAAACAAAGCAACAGTTCAAGTTAAACCCATTTATACTAGGTGAATTACAGTAAAGTGCAACAGGTAGACAGAACATTGGTTTGTTTTATCATTTCACCGCTAATATTTGTACTTTTTACAACCCTGACTGACATTAATATACCTCGTTGCTACCTCATTATTTGAGAGCTGTCCAGTGCCACTGGTGAGACACCATCAATGCGGGCAGCCAGGATGATACATGAGAACAGCGGCTGGACAGCGATGCGTGGCCTCGTCAGATATATGCTGGTTTTTATTAAATACATAAATTTTATACAGAGAATAAAACCAAATTGTCAACGCTGTAAACCAAAGGCAGTTATTTATGCCACTTTGGGTGAAGTGGAAGAAGAAACGACACGTCAGGAGATGGAGATTAACGTCTGGGTTTAAAATGTATGTGAGGAATAAGAGCGTGGAGAGAGAAGCGGACATCTTGGCTATGATTTGATCGTGGCACCTACCCCTCTGAGTGCATTCCCATGTTCAACACTTTGGATACAGCCCTTTGGGTCATTAGCAGAGCAACTGTGGGAGTGTTTGAATAGGAAATCTATTCATCTGCTTTTCTCGTATTGATTTGTGGTGGCTCGGTCCCCCCCCCCCCCATCTTCTTTTCTTTCAGCAGCACAATACTGTTACTGATCAGTAACAGGAAGGAAGCAACCTGGCAATCTTCAGCAGTGCTTTGTGAACTCCTTTGGCTCTCACAAACACCTCTACTTCTCTCCACTTGTGTGGCAACAAAACTGCACACACGGAGCGAACAAAGCATCGTCATTCGTCTTCGTCAACACATCCTGGCGCTGGCAGTTGGCTGCTCCGTCGTGCTTCAGTGCACAGTGAGTATAGAGAGACTGGGAGCCATTTCCAGTCATCTCTGTGTTACACAGAGACTCACTCCCAGTAATGAGAGTGTAAATGGAGCTGCCTGGCTTCTCATTCCCACAGCTTTCACTAGATTTTAAACACAGCTCTTCTCTCATATCTCAAGATGATGATAGTAACACTTTCTACCTTCAACCACATCTACAGCATTAAAGGCTTTATCAGGAACTAATGTACTAAAAATACTTTAGCTGTTTCACCTGTTGTATTTCCATCACATTGTCTGTTCGACTATTGTTTCTACTGATGACATTACAACACATTATCTGAATGGAAAACCTCAATTACACTGTTGACTGCAGGTTGAAATTTAATGCTAAATCAGAGAGCAGGCTATGTAGCCTGAAATTAGAAAAAGATGTCATTTGGAATCCTAGTAGCACTGTATCATACTTAATCATCTCGTTATTTCTTTTTTATGTAAAAGGTTGTTGTGATGTGTTAGTCAGTTTCTGATACTTATTTTTATACTGATAAATTCCATTTCCATTTTTAATTTCAGGCTACATAGCCTGCTGTGTGCAGTTCATAGTTACATTTTACTGCACATTACCTTCAAATCAATTATCAAGTTAAAAGGGGCCATGTCAGTTGCACGGGTGCTTGAGCCGATCAAAGTTCTTATTGGGCGAGAGGAAGAGTAGATCACCTTATGTACCACCTGGACAGGTTGGCACTCTTTCTCAGGGCTGAACCTAAAGAGACAGACAACAATTCACACTGACATTTGACTATGGGCTATGGATGTATTTTGAGTAACCATCAATCTACCTGGAGTTTCTTGAGGAAACGCGCACAGACACTAGAAGCAAGCTTCACACAGTAAGATACCCAGCTGACCAGTGGATTCAAATTCAGGTCCTTCTGGTGGTGATGTGACAGTGCTAACCACTACACTGTTGTGTTGTGCATAAAAGGTATCTTTTCTGCAATTTCTTGTACTATATTGATATTAATGTCCATCTTTATACTGATGATACCTAGATTTATATTTCTGTTTCTCATGTTTTACTTCTCTCAGCTTCTGTAGTTAGTCTACAACGTCTGCTTAGAACACAGTTGCACAGTTGTCTCATTTTCCTGTGAGACAAGGTTGCTTATTATATATTATAGCTCATTACAAACGCTGCTGTTACCATTATAGTACTTTAAACCCCCCTTGACATCAACACTGAGGGGAGAAACTAATAGTAATTTTATGGTGTTGTATTTTGCTGCTAATTGCTGGTCCTTGCTCCTGAATTAACTGACAAATAAAATTGCCAAGATATGATAATAATAATGCTATATTCATTGTAGTAGTAAATGGAGGTTTGGAGAGAAACAGTAGAATAAGTAAGTGAAATAATTTTTCGGTTGCACGGCAGTTTCCTCACTGATTACTGCAGAGGAAACTCGGTTGTGCCTATCTGTGATTCTGTGCAGACGTCCTGCTGCGATGCATCCTCCTGCTGTGGATGATAATGGGATGTTGAGCCCTTATTGGCCTGTCAGCTGTTACAGATGTGCTATTCCCTCATATAGGTCACCCCCAGGCTGCAGCAGCTGCCTCCATCTGCTCCTTGCAAGTTACCCACCTTACCCCATCCTCTTGTGATGGTGGCACCGAACACCACCCATACCAGCTCAGGTATTTGGGGCCACACGCCCCTGCATCCACCCATTAAAAGGATGCTCATTTCTACTGTTAGACATCACAGTGAAGCATCCCCCCAGAAAGCATTTGCTCATCAAAACCACATTACCCTTTTTATGCTTGTGATTTCCCCAAACACTATCCTGGACTGGAGGTTTTCAGTAGCCAAGGCTGATAGGGTGTGGCATGAAGCCGCGGGCAGCAGGTGATGAATCAAAGGGACGCACGAGCCAGCGTGAGCTGTAATTTTATTAACTGCAGCTTGTGATGGATCATCCTCTCCTTACTCTACCGGCAAATATAAATGTCTGCTGCATAAACAAGTTAAAAACACAGGAGCAAGGTGATGTGGTTGTTAACATCATGCTGAATTCCACTCTGTCTAATGAGCAAACAACAGTGATGTGATCCATTTCCATGATCCTCAGCCAGGGGAATTATGCGCCCTGGTAGCACCATGTGTGAACTGAAACTTCATCCTCAGCTTTGTTCCACTATCACTTTCCTATAATGTGCCTCTTCATACATTCTACTTGTCACCATATGCAGACTGGTCAATTTCTCTCTACCCCTTCTAAACATAATGCATTGTTCCATCATCTCAGCACTCTCTTGGATTACCAGCAAGATTGCCTCCATAAGTATTCCACTAGGCTCATACATAGACTTCAGGGATCTTTCAGCTGCCTTTTTTTTCTTTATTTTACAAAAACTAACTTCCCTTTCATGCATTTAAATGTCTGTATACTTTGTTCTCTTGTGTACTGAAATCTGTCTTCTTGACTGGTGCAAATTTCAATGCAATAACCCAACCCTAAAAACATGTTGGGCCCGTAAAGCACAGACATAAGTTCATTACCCAGGTGTTTTTCTTCTGATATTCATCCAAAGTGAAACTAGTATCATTTGTTTGCAAAGGCAATTCACAGTATCTGACCAACTAGATTCCAAGTGAAATCCGTGGGAAAAACACCCCATCTGAGCAAGTGGCCACCCTCCTGCTTTCAAGTGTGCAAGTTGAATACTACATGCACCAGGTCAGTATTCTCAGTGGAGAGAGGCTCTGTGCTGTCCTCTTCTGAGTAGTTAGACCTGTGTGAATGTGTTCAATTTTGTACAACATATATACATATATACAGTATATATGTGTGTGTGTATATATATATATATATGTATTACTTCTCTTGAAACAATACTGGCCACATCATACCTCATACATTTGTATATAATGCATCTTATATCACTCCACATATCACACACTGCAAACCATCACATACATAATGTAACATATCACAGACTACAGAGAGTGAGCTCCAGTTCAGCGGCATAGCAGAAATGATACGTTGGCCTGATTACTGCACTGGGCAGGAGAGGAACAGATGATGATGATGGCTGTTTTACTGGTGGGCGTGTGTTGATCAACATTTACAGTGTGATTCATTTCCTGAACTACATCTGAATTAATAAGATGCCTGGACAGATATATATGAGGTATTACTATATGCATGTAAAGCCTCTGGTATAACGGCAATTTAAGAGCATAAACCCTTTAAACTTCCTGAGTTTTTCTTTTGCAGGACTTCTGTTTCATCATGGTTGTTTAAGATGTTCCTTGTATCTACATTTCATTTTTGTTTCCATTTTTTCTTCTCTTTATAATGCATCCTGCAAAGCTCTCCAGCCGAGGGAGTGATGCAGTTAGGATGGCATGAAGTGGCTGTGGGGAAGCTGTAAAAAGGTTTCACAGGGGGGCTGTGAATTATAACTGTAGCTGAGGACGTGGCACAGAGATAGACAGACATCACTTTATCTTCCAGGCTGGGGTCACCGGAGTCACAGGGCTATCATGCATGTCAGGAGCTACAGTCTTTAATCACAGAGGAGAGACTCTCTTACTCTCATCGCTTACCCGTAGATTCACCGACTAATCTGCCAGCTTTCCACCCAACTGTCTGCTGACTCAGCTAACAAATGGGTGTCTGAAGATTTGCCCGCCACAACCTCTGTGATTACAGCCACTACCAGGATTGCTGCCGCCACAGTCATGACATGTCAGATTTACTGAATAAGTGGGTGACAGAGATCAGTGTGAAGTTCATGTGCAGGGTTTCTTCTAGGTCTTACTGAAGATTGCTTGATTTATTAGGAAAATATGAAAAACTCAATATATTAATGACTCACTATGTTTTTGTGCACTTTAGACTGTGTCATCAACTTTTCTTATTTTTGTGAACAGGCACGTGTAGAAATAATTAATCTGCCTCAAAACTCTTACTTACTAAATATTTGGACTTTTAAACAAGCTTTTCATTAATTTTCCACAACAAACACCACTGCAAATAACAAATGCTATGCAAATAAAATAGTAAGTATGCTAATTCTTTGATCACAGTCTCCAAAAACTGAGATCTAAACCAGTAGATGGAGAACCACAGAATAATGCAGGGTTCTACGTACAGTATGTTTGTATCAACCATATATAGTCCCCACCACATTCATTCCGCATGCATATATATGGTTTCCTCAAGTATTAAAACACCAAACTAAAAACTAAAAACACATTTCTGCAGCATTAATCCCAGTACACCTGAATAGCTGTATTAATAGATGTCCCTTTGAGAAGTTTGAGGCCCTGCTCCTGACAGACTCTCTGCCCTGTTTGTGAGAAGAAAGGTGCAGGTACTACGTTTAAACTAGCAGCCTGAATGTCAGTCCTCAGAAATGCTTTTCGAGCAATCGGACAACTCCAGAAACCTCCTCCCTCCACACCTTTTCTATGCTGCATTCAGGGGGACTCATACAAAAAACATGAACAGAGGCAGACATAGCAGCCTGGCTTCCTTACAGTTTACAGACTTCTATAATACATTAATCATGTTTCATAACACCCCAATGTAGCAGAAAAATCATTAATAAAAGAAAAAGTGCTCCAGGGTGAATTGCGGAACCCCACCTTGCCACTGATATATCTTTCACTATGCTTTGAGTATTGGCCGTAATTGTTTTCAGGTGTTTCTCTAAACAGCTCATTTATTTTTTGAATAAATCACATGGATCCTCTTGAAGTGTTTTAATTGTATACCACAGCCGGGGGGCAACAGATTTGAGAGATTTCTCTGATGCCAGACACGGTGAACAATGAGACAGCAGCTCCTCTGAGGGAGATGGTAACACTCTTGGTCTTTAAGAGTCTCATTAGGAGCATTTAAATGTACAATGCAGAACATTTGAAAACCAGAGGCAGCATTTAATGATGAGCTTCTCCTTGACCAGGCCTGATCCGACCATGCCGCCTGCTGTTAAGACTAATCTCTGTCATCAACCCCAACCAAGACATTACACCTCTGGGCCTCATTCAGCACCAAAATGCCAAGGTATGCATTAGTCAGGGGTGAGCACTGACAGTAAAGCTATTTAATTTCACATTATTGCATTAATTGTGTAAGTTGTCTTCATACAAAGCAGCAACACAGACATGAAGGCTGATGTAAAGGACAAGTGTAGACGGATTTCTCTGCACTCAGTTGTTTTTGGACTTGACTGTGTCTTGATTTATGCATTGGAACATAGTGTAACAGTGTGAGAGTGAGTCACTGTCCTGATGACTAGAGTGCTATTTCACTTCCTTTCACTCACACACACTTTCTCTCCATTTCTCTCCCTTTTTTCTCTCTTCTCCAGTCTGCAGTACCTTGCAAGTTGCATTAAATCAACCATAAAGCCAAACAGCAAAAGGTGGAGGCCAGAGAAAAATGAAACCCAGTCATGGCTGGCAAAATAATCTCTTAGCTCAAATGATTAGAGGGTTAACCAGCATACAGTGGCAAAGTGCGGTTGATATTTTTGCAGTGACAAACTGCTCTGTAAGAAGAGTCTTGGTTACTGAATACAAAAAGAAAAACCCTTTAACCATTCTCATAGTGTTTTATATATGAACATTAGAAACCTTTAGTAGGTTAAAATGCACTTTTAGCAGCATTATTTCAAGCTGCAGTAATCAACGGTTTTATATTAACATTGGACCAAATGGTTAAAGGATATTTGAAAGGTTTTAATCCACAGAGAAATACTCACTCACATTTTAGCGTCTTCTTGCTTGTCAGTTTTATTGTTTGACTGAGTTTTAATAATCTCCTCAGCAATGTTTTCAACCACAGCAGATAGCTGTTTCCAGTCAAAAAGCTCTATTAAACCCACTGTGATCATAAAATAAGTCTGAGAAGATCAAGACATGGGGAGTCTCCCAGGGTTTGTTTCTTGGGCCACTGTTATTTAGCCTGTACATTCTCCCTTTAGATCAAATCATACATAACAATAACATTGCTTATCACACCTTTCACCAAGTGATGCCAGTGCCTTAGAATCACTAACCGTGTTTTCAATTGTGACAATTGTAAATGTAAAGTACAAGTATGTCAGATTTGTATTTAAGTACAGAAAATGCACCGAGTTATGTTCCAGTGACAGATAATGCCCCAAGATTTTTAGATTTGTTGGTGTGTTCAACTTTTGTCAGTTTTCACACCATCATAAAGTAGAAAATAATGAAGTACACAATATGATGAAAAGAGACATTGAACCTGAACATGATTTAAAAGGTGTTAAGGTTTAGGTAGGGTTTGAAAGACTGATGTTTTGCACCATAGATCTTCCTCAGACTCTAGCACAAGAGAGGCACATACTAGAAAAATTCTACACAAACTCAACTGTGTCAGGTTCAGGTAGGGTTCAGACAGAAATACACATCCAGATTTATACATGTGTGTGCGGACCACAGATTATAGTATTTAGTGAGGCATATCATCACAAATGTACCAGAGCTTTATTCCAGGCAATGACATTTTCTTGGACAGCAAAGGTAAACAAGTCGAAAGACGCACGTTGACCACTCAACTGGTGCTACTGACTGACATAACAGTCCACCAAATGCTCTAACCACCATACTTTACAGTTATCCTAACTGCAAAGTATGGTTGAGTATGATGTTTTCATAATGCAGTGACCTTTTTACGCTAAATGTAGTGCTGTGAGTTCTTTCCAAATAGTTCAAAATAAGTTCACAAAACATTTTGCTAATACAGCTATGCAGTGTCAATGTGCTCTTTGACAAACTTCCGGTGTGCAGCAATGTTCATTTTAGTAATTGCTAACTGCTAGTTCAATGTTTTACACACATACATATACATACATAGATACATACATACATTAGCCAGTTCCAATGATCCCTTCAAATCTTTGGCTGTCTCTCTAGGTTTTTGTCTTCTACCTAATTAATGAGTGCTCTTGGGGTCATTTTGATTGGCTGCTCACTTCTTCTTCTCGGTAGAGTAGCCACAGTCCCAAACTTGTCTCCATTTGTAGATTGTTTACCTAACTGTAGACTGGTGAATTTGAAGTCTTTGACATCACTTTGTAACCCTTTCCAGCTTTTTGTAAATCAACCATTCCTTATCATAGATCCTCTGAAAGCTCCTTTTGGTGAGGCATGGCTCACATAAGCACATCCATTCATTCTTGTGTGGTGCAACCTTAAAAAGTTTGAATGTTAATGTTAAAAGTAAGAATAATAATTAATTTTTTTATAGGTAGCTCTAGTCCACACCTCCAAACTAATTTTCTTAACTTATGCTTACACCTGACTAGAATTAGCTTTTTTTTCACACTGTGAAGTTTATATGGTTGTTCTCAATAAAGACATATGAAGGGTCAGAATTTTTTTGTGTTATTACTTAAGGTACATTATATTTGTTAATACTCTTGACTTAGATGAAGATCAAATCACATTTTATGACAGCTTAATGCAGAAAACCATGACATTCTAAAAGACTCACACACCTTTTCTTGCCACTGTAACTGTCCCAAAACTCAAAGCTGCCACAACAAATGACCCATCAATGGGTCTGTGCAGCAGCACATAAGCCACAGAGGATTTGCTGAGGTTTTGGCTGAGGTGAGAAGCTGAATGCAGATTCAGTGATGTGAGTGAGCACATGGAGATATCCTTTATAGAAAACCGCTTTTCATGTTGACATATTCGCGTTTTCTCCAACTGTCATGTCATTTATGGAAGTAGTACATATTCACATGCTCCATAACCTATGGTCTGACATGCTTTGGTGGATTAAATGCAGATTCTTCCAGTATATCAGTCAGTAGTGGCCAGTTATAATTAATATTACCTTTTTGTTATAGACGTAGGTGGCTGACGGGTCAAGTAGCAGCAGTACTACTTAAAACTCTTTTTTAACTTGCTAATAAATAAGAAACGGAGTGAAGCTAAAACATAGAAACAGACTGTATTACTACATGCTCTGTTAAATGGTTTCATGCTAGATGCTTTGGAGACAAATTAAAAAGTGAAGTTACAGAATGAAAACAGCATGTAAAACTCATCAGAGTGACAGCAGCTGCAGCCACAAGCGCCGTTTAACTCTGATTTCATCTGACAACAGAAGCAGAACTGAGCTAATTTTAGAACAAAAACTGTTTCATTGTAGACGCCTCAATCAGCCGATCTCGTATTTGAGTGTTACACAAGTGAGTTTAGTCAGTTTTCTTGCCTTTATCTGGATTTCTATGAATCTCTAATATCTTTGCTGTGCCAAGACGTATTTTCATGCGGCTGAACTGGGACATATACACTCACGGAGTTTAATCTGTTTTGGCAAGATTAGTTTCACAGCACTACGATGGTTGTGACAGCATCTTTTAGCTTTTGCACAAGCTTTCAGATGGGAAACACACCACTAACGTGCTGTCATTACTGCAGCCTGATTCCAAGGTTGTGTGGATTAGTGCTACACCGTCACGTCAGGGAGCAGATGTTGGGGCGCTTGTGAGAAATATCTGCTGTAGCTAAAAGGACACAGCGTACATGCTCTGTTAGCACTCTGACCTAAATGAATCATTCAGTGCCCGTGCTTGGAAATGCACCTCTTGCACTTAAGCTATTGCAGTTTATGCAGGGCAATGGCCTGTTTAGAGGAAAGTACCTGCTCCACAGATTGCATTGTCTGCGCTGTAAAGGTCTGAGAAGCAGAGGTTGTTGGATCTCATTTCTGTGCCTGTGATGAAATGGCCATGCATGGTTTACCAGGGGAGGCCCATGGTTCACTTATACCACATTTGGACCCGCTGAGCACTGCAAATATTTGAAATGTCAATCCATTTGATAATGTCAGTAGGCCTCAAAAAGCAGACTCTGCACTCCACTGTTGAATATTAACAGCTCTCTCCTCCTTCTTTTCTCTTTTTCAGTTCACTAATCCCCCTCTCTGTAGCTGCTTTAGTCCAGATTAGCTTCAGAAAGCTGGGAGCAGACCTGGCAGGCTACAGCTGGCTGCTCAGCCCTCTGTAGCCCACTGTGAAGCAGGTAATGGGGGTTGATGATGTAGTAATGGGCCAGTGCAAAGAAGGTAATTGTCAGAATAAGAAAATCTAATTTATATCATCAAAAATTCAATAATACATTTAACTGATGACATCACATATTGCAATGCATGTAAAGGTTAGCTCAGTTTATGGGGGCCTTCCTGTGCAAGTGTACTTGATTCTTACTCTTGTGTAAAGGTTAGATATCTAGATTAGTAGAAAAACAAAACCAAGTCTGGAAAATTGTCATCATTACATAATTTAGATAAGCAAGCATCATATTCAAAATCTCCTGTCTAAAGAAAAATAAATGCTGCATATTTTTTTTTACTGCATATTACCGCAATTTTTAATAGAGAATGAAATAGATTTTTAACATAGTAGTTTAAATGGCCTTTGGCCTTGAGTGGGCATTTGCCCTTGGCATCACCTGAATAAAAATTAAATTACTGTTGCTAGGAGCTCTGTCATCTTCTGTGGTGTGCTCCTCACTGCATTTCCTGTATTTCATTTCCAACTTTTTGTTTGCCACTTTGCCCACCAAGTATACATATACAGTAGTAATCTGTCTGTCCCTTTACATACATAAGTCCTCTGAAAGATCAGAATGTGCTTTGCTTTTTTACTGTACAGATATAGTCTATACACATACACATGCACATACACTAAGAACAGACTTTTGCCTGCAGTTAAACCTTTGACATTAAAAGTTATGGAAAATATGTGCATGTTGAATGATTCTGTAGAGAAGAGAAAGAAAAATTACCATAAATATTACTGAAAACAGGTTATATTCATACGTTTTGAAGCACATGAAAATAGCAATAACTCTAAAAGACATGTATAGGTAAACAACTAATGATGACTGGATAGTGTAATGGTAAGATTGCTGCCCTCCATGTGGGAGACTGGGGTTCTGATCCTGGCTGTGGCCTACCTCCAGTAGAGGTCCTTACGCTTTACCCTGCCTTTTATCTCACTTGTAAGTTGCTTTGGAAAAAGACATATGACTAAATGTAAATTATGATCATGGTATAAAATGAGAATCAGCTTTACTGGCCTAGTATATTTGTTTGTACAATGATTTTGACTCTTAATTTCAATGGATTCTTCTACTCTTGGTCCAACTAAGCGCACAATAGAGAAAAACATATCACAGATTTTCTAGAAGGATTTCAAAATGTGACGTGTGGCAACCGATCAGAGCGAGACCAGAACAGACCAGACATGCTGACTCCAGCAAACCAGACACAAAAAAAAGTGTCTGCAGTTTGTGGTGTTATTGCATTTATGGAAATATGGCTTCATGTTTTTGCAAACAGAACAAATGTTAATGTGTGCCTCCATGCATTCATGTAAAAGAGCAATCCATCACTTCGTCTACCTGGCTCACGACAAACTGGAGTCAAGATGATCTTTTTTTCCAATGCTGCATTGGATAAGTGCTGCATTTATCACCCTATGCCAGTAACATATGCTACAGCCTTGTTCCAAAGTGGATTACATTTATTATTTTCCTCTAAATTCTACAAAAAATACCCTATAATGTGAAAGTCAAAGAAGTCTAATCTGTGAGCAATGTATTAAAAATAAAAAACAAAAAAAAGCATATAGCCATAAATATTCACAGTCTTTGCTCAGTACTTTGTTGTAGCACCTTTAGCACCAAACAAACTTCTTTCACTTTTGCAATATGGGGTATTTTTTGTAGAATTCTGAGGCAAATAATGCATTTAATCCATTTTGGAATAAGGGTGTAACATAACAAAATGTCCAAAAAGCACTGTGAATACTTTCTGGATGCACTATATTTGATGTGTAAAATAAATCTATATGACATTTGGGATGACAAATGGTTCAAAGCAAAGAGCTTTTGATCTAAGGTGAGAAGCTTAGGAGTGTGTGTGGGAGCGTTCATTCTGTTGACTCTCATCGTCTCTTCACTGAACTTCATTATTTACCTGCAGCTATGAAGACAAATGGTATTTGTTGTCATCTTTGCAAACGTTGCCATCACTGTTTGCAATTTCCTGCTGTTCACAAGAACTTGCCCTCATTCTGTTTGTTTTATCACACTGAAGATGAAACATAATGCGCAGGAAAAGCATGAACTAAAGCCCATGGAGAGCCATCATTTCTATGTTAACGATGACTGATAGGTGGCATGGCTGTGTTTCTTCTGTTAATCAACATTATTAAGGAAATGATTTATACATTTTGTTTTAATCAAATCTAGTATATTAGTTAAAGAACACCTGGGTTCAGTTTGTCCCCCACCACTTTTGAAACCTAATTCATTGTCACCACCAGTGTTTTTTTTTAGAGATAATATGGCAAAGCTGACTTTATTGTAATTGGGGTGAGGTAGGGAGTTGCAGTGGAGGAGTGTGTTTCATGTACTGGTGAGGCAATGAAATACAGAGGGTCATGTGAATGTGTTCAAAGCTTAAAAAGAGCACAGCTTGCAAATACAGATTACTTTAAGTGACTTGATAAGAACCATCACTGTTACATAGGGACTCTGTAGATCTGTCCAGTGACACTGTTGATCACAGCATTTTATTAAATAAATTGTTTTATATAAGTTTTGATATTTTTTACTTATACACATTTGTCTTGCAAAACATATCTTAATCTCAATTAGATTTACTGATTGATGCTAAACTTCCTCTTTAGTGTTTTCCCCTTCCTTATCAACCACATTCAAACATTCAAATTCAGTAGTTTGGTAATGAATAATACTAATAATTTTAGCTCATGTTAAAGCTTGATACATGTTTGAATGACTAGTATAGTATATATAAAAGCTCTCCATAAAGCTAGAATAAATAGTATTATTTATCATTAATAGAAACAAATAACCTCCGGTCTCTTTTCTGCACTTTAGCCAGACTGACAAAGAGTCATAGCTCTGCTGAGCCAAGTATCCCCTTAACTCTCAGCAGCAATGATTTTATGAATGTTTTTACAAATAAAAATTTTATCAGATCCTGCCTGCAAAAGGTATGTATGGACTCATATGTACAACAGCTCTAGATTCATTTGTAAGACCTCACTCATACTTAGACTGCTTCATCCCTGTAGATCATTCTGAATTAATTTCAGTAATTCATTTAATATAAACCCATCATGTTTCTTAGACCCCATTCCAACTTGACTGCTCAAAGATGTCTTACCTTTGATTTCATATATATATATATATGAAACCAGAAGAAACTAATCAATTAATCAAACTTCAAGCATGTTTAAAAGACATAAAGGCCTGGATGTCCTCCTATGTCTTTCTGCTAAATTCAAACAAGACAGAGATTGTGTTGTTTGGTCCAAAAAATCTCAGAGACACTATGTCTAATTACAATCTTACCCTAGATAACTTAGCATTGGCCTCAAGTAATACTGTGAGGAATGTCAGAGGTACCTTTTAGGATTAGCAAGAGAGATCATATTTCTCTTACATAAGCTTCCCTCCATTGGCTCCCTGTAAATCCAGAATTGAATTTATTTCTGGGAATTTTCCCAGTAAAACTCAGAGTGCAGTTCTACTTGTGGTTCCTAGAGTTTCCAAATGTAAAATGGGAGGCAGAGCCTTTTGCTATCAAGCACCTCCTCTGTGGAGCAAGCTTCCAGGTAGGAGCAGGCCTTGGAGCTGAATATCTCCAGAGTTACTGGCCCTACTAACCTACCCAGTGTTTTTGCTGCTTGTTGTTGTTGTTTTGCCCACTGTTCTTTTCTCTCTCCTCTTTCAATTCAATTCAATTCAATTTTATTTGTAGAGCACTTTTTACAATTGACATTGTCACAAAGCATCTTTACACAACCAAAGAACAGTTCATGAACAGTGAATGTGTATGAATCATAATAATCAGATTGTCCCTGATGAGCAAGCCGAGGGCGACAGTGGCAAGAAAAACTCCCTGAGAAGGCAACAGGAAGAAACCTTGAGAGGAACCAGACTCAACAGGGAACCCATCCTCATATGGGTGATTACATGCTGTGTAGGCAGCAGGCAGTCCAGCATAACAGTTGATGTCTTTAAGTTAATGTGGAGTCCAGTTAGTTAATTCTACTCACCCCAATCGGTCGAGGCAGATGGCCGCTCACCATGAGC
Source organism: Anabas testudineus (assembly GCF_900324465.2). Taxonomy (NCBI): domain Eukaryota; kingdom Metazoa; phylum Chordata; class Actinopteri; order Anabantiformes; family Anabantidae; genus Anabas; species Anabas testudineus. The sequence continues at coordinate 1,184,297 of NC_046632.1, forward strand.
CTGGTTCTGGTGGAGGTTTCTTCCTCTAAAGGGAGTTTTTCATCTCCATTGTTGCCTACTACTTGCTAAAATGGGATTGTTGGGTTTTCTCTATAAATCTTCATACAATTATACTTTGTAATATCTTAAAAAAGACCTTGTTTTACTTTGTAAGGTGCCTTGAGATGATTTCTGTTGTGATTTGGCGCTATACAAATTAAATTTGAATTGAATTGAATTGGTGTCTTAAATTGACATTACCTGCAGTTCTGTTTGCAATATCCACTTTAAATCAGTTTAAGCACACCTTAGGGACATCGCTTGAACTTTTTTGGAAATACCATTTGCTTTCTTTTTCAGTGTTAGATGTGAAGATTAATAGCACTCCTACGTTTGTCCAGTAAACATAATGCTACAGCCATCAGCAGGTTAGTTTTGCTTATTAGGCTATTTCTTTATTGCACACATTCACTTTGTGGAGATTAAAAAACAAGATATAAAGTGTTAACTACTGAGCTGTGACTAACGTACACACGTAACAGTGATATCAGGCCATCAGCCTGTATTCTACTGGTAAATAATAATGGCATATTACTCATTCTGGTGTTGCAGTCTAAACAAAAGAAGGTTCATTCACCTCTGTAAGTAAATAACACTCAAAATCCTTCCCTCATGAATTTGTCTGAATATTGTCCATATGCCAAGACACTATTCTAACAGCTGTTGTAAAATAGTAGTTTGTCATTGAGCTGTGGGAGAACACTGGCAGCAGAAGCCCAAGATGGATCTGCGTTAGATTTGTGTCGACAGAGAGTCCAGCAGCAGCCGGTCTCCTGGGCAGTAGTTGTTCACACAGAGCACACACAAATGGCTGCCGTGATTGAATTCCGATCAGGTGTCTCAGGCAGCACGAGCTCCATGGCAATGAGGGCCTTCCGGGGAGACTGCGGCCATGCGGATCCATCTCTTCATGCGGCTGCTGGAGTTTACACAGCAGCAGAACAGAGAGTGAGGCCGTCTCTTTGGTGAGGCACTGACCCCGAGGTTTATTCCTCTTTATCTCTCACCTCTTTGGTTAATGCTGATAGTTTAAGGACCTCTGCTACATCACATCCTAACATCAGATTTGAATAATACACTGACTGTATGGGAATAATATCTTTTACTTGTTGCTGGTGTGTATGTGCTAGTGAAATCGTGGGGAGCAAAGACACTAGACGCTGAGGTTTTAGACTGCGGTAGGGCCCTTGGCAGCTCTTTAATGAATCCTAGTGGTCTATTACAACACCTCCACATTAACTTCAGTAAGTTGAAATAATTATATGACAGTTATCTGATATAACAGAAACAAAAAGCATAGAATAATCCTGTAATTAAAAAACTTCCTGTAAAGCTAAACTGAATTTACTGTACAACTAAACTACTAAACTAATCCCTATCAATCATACAGATGCCACAATGTAGTTTAATACCTTTTCCAGATGGCAAAACTATTACCCTATTATACTCTCCCACCAGCTTACCTTCCGGTAGGAAGCAATGGAAAAATGACTGCCCTACATAAACAAAGACTGTGCTGACAACAGTGTACTGTGCCAACTACAGTTAGTCCAGTCAGCATGTCAGCTCCATGGAGGAAGCTGTGTCAGACACCACCGTTGCAACGTGCAGCTGCGAAGCGAAGCTTGTACCTGGTGTTCTTATATCTCTCCAGTTCACCTCTCTAGTATCTGCCTTGCAGTATCTTCACCTGTACGTTCCTGACGCCATTCTCCTCTGCAGACCACTCTCACTGGACCATCCTCTCTGGAAACCCACACTAGATTCTCCAACTCACTTACTGCTCCATTCCTGCCTTCTTCCAGTCACCATTACCCAGCATCCTCTGCCCAACCTCGATCAAGGCACTATTGGCACTATTTGATGTCAGGATGAATTATGGCGAATGCATATTCAACCTGTGATCACAATTACAAATGCTTGCACGCTTTGGTTTACTAGGCACAAAGACGACAAAGGGTTTGGCACAAAAAAGTTAATTGTCAAATAAATTATCAGCATTCTGTTTCTAAAGTACTACTTCAATACTACTTCAATTGTATTGTACATACAAGTACAGTATTTACAACAGCAAGAATTTTTTAGTCTTTATGTGTTTGTGTTTTTTTAACAAGCCTTGCACTTTTTGGATGGTGTTTTAAGTTCCAAAGACATTTGAGCTCATTAGTCCCTGTTCCTCTCTCTCTGCACCAGCAGTTTACCTGTACACGCCCACACTCAGTCATGATTTATTGGTGCGTTTTGTCCTTCAAACATACACCAGCATGCTGGTAAGGCTTGCCTTGCTATTTGCATACAAATGCTTGTATTTGTTTGTCAAGTGTAAGTTAGATGACAAAGACAGACCAAATAAAATATATTTTCATGGTAATGTCACATATTTAACATATACAGCTGTTTAAAAAGCCACCTGGCTTCTTCTTTTTGTAAGTATCTCACTCTAAACAATTTCAAATCTAACATGGTAACCTGAGCAAACACAATATACATCTTTATACATTTATGCAGTACCTAAATCAGCAATGTAAAAAGTATTTGCCCCCCAAGACTGATTATCTTCATGTCCAGACTTTAACTAGCTGCTAACTATTACTACTCAGTGTGAATTGCTGCTTTCATACAGGCACTGTAACTTCTCCAGCACTAGAAGACATTGGAAAAGGAAAACTCCCTTTAATAGGAGAAACCTCCAGCAGAACCAGGGGTGTGGGCGGCCATCTGCCTCGATCAGTTGGTGTGAGTGAAACGAGGAGGAAAAAAAGGATAGCAGCAAATGTCGAGCTTATCAAGATTCCCACATCTTTTGTTTAACGTTCTTCTTATTAATTACCAGCATAACTAAACACAGAATAAACTGTAGTTTAAACTGTTTATGTAACAGTGTAAAAAAGGCTTTACCTTTTTAAGCAACAGAGGGCACAGATTGTGGAGGAATTTGTTATTATTTCTTTCTTTATTCAGACTAAACTAAACTAAAAACTCTTCACTAACTCATAAAAACACTTCTGCAAGTGCCCATGAATTGTTCCTGTTTTAATTTATTTCTATAAGCAGACACAAATAGCAGGCCCAATATAGCAATCATTACCAATCTTGTTGTCCAATTAGAAAGATCTGTAGGAGCGGAATCTATAGGTCCTCTCCTCTGCCCCTTGATTAAAACAGCACACTGTAGATTGGACTCAATTAGCTTCTGCTGTTCTATCGCTATCATTGATTCTCATTTTCTGCCAACACCATTCTTTCTTTCTCTGGCTCGTTGGGAACTGTCTTTTGAAAAGCAGGGAGAAGTTGTTCAAATAGGAAGACTTCTAGCTGTGTATTGTTCTATTTTTCTATTTTCGCTGTGAATCTTCAGAAAGTTAAATCCCCTAGCCCCAAGACACTGCTACAGCTCACTTCTTCTGATTTGTGTTACATTGGATAAATCCTATTTCATGGCTCCTTTAACTAGTCTTCTAATTTCCTGCCAATTTGAGGGAATTCACCTTGTTTTCTTTTGTGCATTTTGTTTACCCTGCCCTGGTTGATAGTGGGTTCATTTATCTACATTATGCCAAGCCAACTTGTGGCAACATAAAATTCCACTTCTGTAGAGGATGGTTGTGCTACTGTGGTCCTGCTGGACCAACCAACGCCAACCACAGACTACAGGGAAATCCCTGTTCAGCTCTCTGTATCCCTGTAGCTTCTGTATGAATCTCTGTAGTTTGTAGATTGTCACTCATGTTTTCCTGTTTGTACTTTCTTCTACTGTATAGTATCACATTTTGTGAAATGTGAAAGAAAGAGTCACATGCAGATGCAAAGAACTGCAGACAACAGCATCTTTCTGGAGTGGTGTTATTCAATAGCATTTTATCACTTCTCAATCATACTGAATCTCTTATCAAATTAAATGTTTTCTGTGGGCAATGAAGACTTCTGATAGTTAATCAATGAGAAATGGGGTATTTTGTCACTGCTCTGTGGATTTGTGTCCCTGTTCTCTTCTGCAACTGCAGAAGCAGAGGACAAACAACACTGTAAATATATTAGATTCATTTATCTTTATTATTCTAGAAACAGTCATAATATGATGTTTTGCATAACTGAGTTGTAAATATCACACATTTGACTGTTCACTGAATACAGCGTTAAACAAATCAGTCATTTCACCTTCATTGTGTTTTCTTGCACTTGGTTCACATTCCCAGTTTGTCTAATCCCATCTATCCTGACTTAGGTGCCTAAAACCAAGCTGTTTTTCTAACCCTCAGTATTCTCTGATATGCCGATTATAATATGACATGATCTCTTTTGTGAAATAGTAGCCAGTCTGCACTTGTGTTGATTGCCTGCACACACACACACACACACACACACACACACACACACACACACACACACACACACACACACACACACACACACACACACCCTCATTGAGTCATAATATTTAAGTTGATAACTCATCAGCATGTTTCTTCAGAGAGCAGTGCTTGTTATGATTTATGGGCCATTTCATGCTCCCATTTCCTTTAGTAGGTATGTATGTGTCACTTTTATAACACTGGGAAGTTGAAGTGTTGAGGTGAAATGTTAAGTGATGCTTCAGCAATATGCAAGAGGAGGGGATTGGCTTAGGCGTAAGTGGATATTCCAGCAGTCATCCAGCTATCTACAGTATTTATATATATATATATATATATATATATATATATATATATATATATAGTAAGTCAGATATTTTCTACATATCTGACCTTCTCACAGAACACAAAGTATCATTGAAAACTTTGTTAGCAGCAGAAACATGTGATGCTATGAGCATGATTTGTATGAGCATGTGAGAAAAATCCCGTGTGTGAGGCCACACAAAGCAGCACGACCAGACAAAAGCTTCACATTGACTGAACCTGTTCTGTTAGTTTTAACAAGTTCTGTAGCACCTGTCGAAGAGAAGAAACTGGAAGAGATTGTGTCCAGAATAAGAGGGGTCCATGATGATTTTACTTAATTCATAATAGGTCTACAATTAGGTCCTGGAGAGCAGGCAGAAGGGCACCAATAATTTTCTAAACAATTCTTCTTGAGGGTGTCCTGAAATCCAAGACTATACCAGTGTCGGCTTACCTCCTCTCTACAAGAGCTGTCAATTTTAGTTTAGGACGGCAATGTTTTTTTTCTTCTTAACTTTATGGCTTTTACAGTTATTTTATTTTTTCACCTATTTATTATTTAGCAATGATTCTAAAGTCTTTTAAATGTTGCACTGGATGTCCATGAAAAAGTATTTTGTTTCCCTGCACATGAATGTAACTGATAATTAACCTGAACTTGCTTATTTACAGAGGAAAAAGAGCTGATTATATCAAAATTTGTTCTCGAGAATCTATTATGCTCAAATCCTATACAGTTGCAATACCACACCACTTTTACAGAATCCTCTGATATTGTACTACTAAACTAAAAAAGAAGATTGATGAAATATAGAGATTGAATAGCGTGCATCTTCATGACATAGTATTCAGATGTTGTTGATGAGAAAATAGATGACTTCATTATAATTAATTACATTTACAGATCAAGGAAGAAGAAGCAGCTTTAGAAATGTAGAAATAATATTAATTAAACAAGACCACCATTTGCAACCAAAACAATAATTATATCAATAATTCATCAATAATTCAATCAATAATTATGGATTCAATTGAAATAAATATTTTTATTTTATTGGCAAATAAGCACTTATAAATGCTTTTTATGCCTTACTTTGATTATAGGAGAAGTGTATGACATGTACACAGTATAAATGATTAAGATCTAAATGATTTTTTAAAGATAAAATTGAGCATGTGTCTTTCACAAGCCCTTGCAGAGCCTTAAAGCCTTCACACTATACTGCATGTTCACTGACATTGCACATGGTCAAAATAGTAATGAACCTTTTCCCATTGTTTAATTTTATTTTTGTTTGTTTTGTTGTATGACTGTATTTTGCTACAGTACATCAGGGAGGGGCTCTCGTGTGTCTTGCAGTTCAGCTCAATATCATAAGTCAAATACAATATTTTCATCAGGGGCTTAATTTCAACCAAAGTTGACAGAATCAATCATATAAAGCTCACACTGAAAATATGATTGATATATTTTAATAAAAAAAAAAATAGCAGCTGCTCAGTCAAAACTAATCTCACTAGGAAAACAAAGCTTGCTTGATGTAAGTCAAAAAACAAGCAACAATTACATTCAACACAATACATTTAACCCCTTTAAACACTGGTCTCACTGCTGCCATATCACACTGACAGTGAGGGAATCCTCTGGAGGGAGGCCCCTACTTTTGTCTGAGTTGTACAGAGTTGACATGTAGCTCAAATATATTCTGCCAGCACTAGTCTCTTTTAAGTTGAACTGACATTTCAATTCGTTTTAGATTGGTCTAGTTTTCTCAACATTTTCCTCAATATTCTACAAAAAATACCCCATAATGTCAATGGGAAAGAAGTTTGTTTGAAATATTTGCAGATTTATTAAAAATAAATAATAAATAAAATAAATCACATGTGCATAAGTATTGACAGTCTTCCCTCAACACTTTGTTGCGGCACCTTTAGCACCATTTCCCCCCTTAAGTCTTTTTGACTTGATTCTACCAGCTTGGCGCAACTATTTTTAGCTAGTTTCTTCTGGAGCCTTGGTGTATACATCTGGGCTCTGGCTGGACCACTGAAGGACATTCAGGGTTTTCCCGTAGCCACTCCTTTGTTATCTTGGCTGTGTGCTTAGGGTCGTTGTCCCGTTGGAAGATGTAGTGGCTCTGTACATTGGTGCATTCATCTTTCCCTCGATCCTGACTAGTCCCCAGGTTCCTGATGCTGAAAAACATCCACCCCACAGAATAATGCTGTATGTTTGTTAGTGCAAATATAATTCTGCAGTACATTACTGTATTTGCAGTCAGTAACTACAGTTACTAGCAAAAAAACAAACAAACAAAAAAACTATCTTTTGTGCATCATTGCCTGCTATGAATCAGTTTTCTGACTTTTTGAATTCTCCTGGTGGAAATGGAACAACTATAAATCAGGCATGTTTTTAGTGTTCAGTGACAGAGTGATGGACACACAAGGTTCGTGTTATCATTCTTTCTGAAATCATGACAGGGCTCAAAAGGTGGTGGCGTGGCTACTTGGTATACAAGGCCACAGTAAAGGGAAATTGATCTTCATTGTCATGCTCTGTTGCTCCTCTACCAATTTCCTGGGTCTGTAATATTGTTAGACACCAATAATTCTTGAAAGGCAAGTGACAGACTGTGCTGATGTGGAACGTGATCTACCAAACATGGCAGCACACAGAACTGAAGCAACTCAAGCCTTCAATTAATTTCTCTCCTTAATGTCTCTGTAGGTTGTTATCAGATGAATTGCTGTGTTGCAGTTAAAGCTGACCAACAAACCAAGACACCACTGGATATAACTGTCTGCACTCTATGTCCTGGATCACCTCACACACAGTATTCATTTACTTTCAGAAGTTAAATGATTATCCTGGTTTGTTAAAGTTACGGATTTTAATTGTTGACATTTAATTGTTCTCTTTTGTAAATTCTAACCTGGTTTTCTGATTCTTATTGCTGATGAGGGTTTATATTATGTAATATGGCCTCTATATTTCTGTTTCCTTTATCAGCTGTTCACCATCCCCAGTATTTCTCAGATTCAAATGGCTTGCTTTTCTCTCAAAGATATCTCTCTCTTATGCTGAGTTATCAGTTTTAACAGTAGATGCAAACTTCATCATATACAGTAGAGATAGATACTGTTTGAACAACCTCATGGGACACACCTGGGTAACAAGAACCACCTGGCTGTCAGAAGCACATTTAGAAAACAATCATTTCTAAAACATTCACCATTTTGATTTGAGCAAATTTGATTTGGTGTGTATGTGTCTGTAGTCTCACTACGTATTCATGTGGTCTCAGAATCTATCATGTTAATTGTCCTTCCTGCTTACGCCACAGAAAAAGAATGACCTAGCATCAAGTCAGGCCACTTGAAAAATGACTAAAAATACATAATCTCACTGACTTGCACATCATTTGGCCCTTTGAACGCTGATCCACAGTAATGAAATCAGATGAAACCTCATCAATTCCCCTGTCCGTGTTTCAGCTCTATCAATCCATGTTATGACACCCCCGCTGAACACTAACAGCGTCCAATACGCTATTAAATGAACATGACAGATATGTTTCTTTTAATCTAATTGATTTATTAAGGCCTTTCCTGACATTCCACTAAAATGGATACAAGTCAGCAAGTTTAAAGGGTTCAGAGCTGAGCTGTTTTCACTCTGTCTGTGTCAAGGTTTAAGTGTGCTTTGCCTGGTTAGTTCACTATCCAGCAGTGAGAAAGCAGTCAGAGAGCAGTGCAGCCCTGGTAGACATGATGACCGATTGAACACTGTCCCTCTGCTCCTATTGGTCATAGCAGAGTTACTGTCTGCTGACACTTACGGTGAAAATGGGAATCCATTCAATTAATTTAAAGTTTTTATGGTGGGATATTGAAGTGTGAAAGAATGACATCTGGACGGTAAATCATCACTGACATAACACACCGCTTCAGTATGTGCAGACACTTGGAATCATTAAAATAGGGGCATGTCTTCACTGTCAACCAGCTCCTAGTGACTCTCTACTGATAAATGAATTGAATGAAGGAACTGCTGACGTTTTTAAAGAAAAAAAACATACCTTTGTTTTTAAATTGAAGCACTAAATACTTAGTTCACTACCTTTTCCATATGAAACTAAGGTAAATTTATCCAGTGTTTTGAAGTCACATAACAAACCCACAAATCAGACTTCTGAAAAGAAATGGGTCTCCTCCTCTGTAGTGTTTTCACTGGAGAGCAGTCTAGTTCAGCCCACTGCGAAGTGATGTGTTTCAGTGACTGCTGTGTAGTGTTCACATGTAATCACAGCTGCAGTCTGAGAGTCTGGGAGGAAGACCCACCGTCATATTCTGCCTGAAGCAGCTTGTTGTTCAGAGCTCTATTGATCAACCAGGCCAAGTGTTGGAGCTGCTCCTGTCATACATCAATACTTTGTCTCAGACTAGTTGATGAAAAACACCAGCATCCCATCTCATACTTCAACCCTCCAATCAGTCAGTGGGTCTGTAACCGAAGGCGTAAAAACTCAAGTTGCCCCAGTCTGTCCACCCTGAAGGTCCTCCAGCATCTGACCACTTGAGGAATGGCACGGAGTGTGACCTAAATCCGACTGCGTTAGTGCTCATCTGTCTTCATTGGACTTGCAGTAGAGATCCTCAGTATGCCAAGATAAGAGAAAAGATTTGAGCCATCCTTCTTCATCTGTCAAGTGCTATGACTATAACAGCTGGTAATCAAGGCCAGAGCCTCCTCTGTGGCCTTCATGGCTCTTAGAGGGAGTTTAAGGGTTGTCCAGTCTCTAGACTACAACTTGGCCATGAGGATTACCACTCTTCATTTGTCGTAATCACATCCTAAAATGTTTGCAATGAGATAAGATTAAACAGAAACAGAAATTAGTTTTCAGTGCGACATGAGGTGTAATACATTTAGCTTTCATACGGGAGACAGAAGTTCATTTCTAGCTGGTGAAAGAATTCCTCGTCTTTATCCAACACCTTTCATATGAACCAACAGTCAACCAGGCTTTATCACTAAGTATCAGTACTGTACCTCACTAATGCTCTTGTGGTTAAATGTGAGCAAATCTCTGCAGCCAGTTTCAACATCTGGTGCCTGAAACCAGAGTTGTGAAGGTTATTTACTATGAGCTCATTCCAAACACCAGATTGTGACCCTTATTTGTTACCTTACCATATTCAAGTTACAGAGATAACGCCTTGACTACCCAGAAAATCCATACATGCAAAGAAATCCAGGCATCATCAGTACAATTAAAAATGGAAAGCTACTGCTTACATACATAAAGCTATGTAAACTGGACGATGACAAAGCTTCACAAATACTATTTTATTACCAAGCAGCGATTGGTGATGCTGCTTTCAATTCCCAACAGGCCAGACATTTTCAGAAATGTCCTCTGAATTTAGGTGAGTGTTGTCAAACAGTGATCTGGATTAAGAAAAAGTCTCTGAGTATTGATTTCTTGAGTAATGTTGGATTATTTCTGTGGCTCAAATGTATGGTAAGAAATAAGGGGCTCAAACTAGGGATCTATAATCAGCAGATAAGATCACCACGTATTGGTGTAATGTTAAAGTGTCATTTTGAAATGTGGTTTGTGAGTTTTGGGGTAAAACCTGGTCATTGTAATGACTTCACATGAGACTAGTAGCAGTTGACTCACTAAAGACATACAACTTTATTACCAGAGAAAGTGTAGCTTCACACCAAACACAAATTGCACTGGACTGATTTTTTTTTTTCTGTACTTGTCTTTGCTTCTGAATTGATTTTTCAGTTGTCTGCCACACAAGTGGTGTCTGTGATCTTGAAATAATGGCTGATAGATAGAGAGAATCTAGTTTCCAAGTTCTTTTCATCCCAGGGAAGGCCAAAGAGGGTCACATTTCCAGCACAAAGGGGCTTTGCCAAATGATTCTCTCTTCCTATTAGAGGAGAAGACAGAGAGGGTAATTTCATACTTGTTTATACCCCACATTCCCCAGCTCTTCTCACATCGGAGCAAATTGATTTCACTCCTCATATTGCAGCAATTCTCCAGTTTCCTCCACTCCATGCTTAAATTAATCATGGTAATGTCCCCTCTAAGTGAAAAGAAAATTAATTTTCACTGCCATACTGATCCAACAAATAATGGGGTACAACTAAGAAGAAAATGGCAAATCATCACTCAGTGAGTTATCTTTATTATTTGTACCCACTTCTGAGCAGAAATGAAGGGGTAGCCAAGGAGAAAGTGAAGGCGGATACCTTGAAGTGTGGCTGACTTTCAGAATCACCCAGAAGAAAGCATTAAAAAGGCTATTGGCCATTGATTGTTCGCTAATAGCAGTAAAAGCATGGGAAGAAAATAATCTCTCTAACAAATTTGTTTTTTGAAAAAAATGCCTGTCCGTCAATGCATGATATTAAAACCATTGAGCTGAAATCCCTTTGCTAGACGCTGGATTTGAAATCAGCAAAGCCATACATTATTAATAGCATTTGACATCCATAAATCAAAATGACACCCTACCAGAATCTTTATCTCTGATCTCTACAGAATATAAAACCAGGGGTGATTCTGGGATCACACCTTTAGGAACGCTCAGCCCCTAATGAGCATGTGACATGCATACAGTGCGAGTGCAGTGTTCAAGCAACCTCCTAAACTTTTCATTTTACATTCAACGGCCACTTTATTAAGTACACCTGCACAATCTAATGCAATCCAATCTAATACTCTGCCATGATTCTACTTTCACAAGTTATATTTTCTTCTTTTTTTTTAACTGTCACAAAGGTGATAATTCTACTTTATAGAAATTCACAGACAGCACATCAATATGTGTTATTGCCAAGAGGTTTGCTATGTCTCCCAGCACAGTCTCAAGAGAATGGGGGAGACACGGAGTTAGGTACTCTCCTAGAGTAATGTGAGAGACACAGAAACATGGGAGAGACATGAAATGGTCTGAAAGGCCGAGGAGAACATTATGCTGCCTGTAACATCGTTCAGCATAACTGATCTGGTGGTAAGTCAGTGATGGTCTGGAGAGGCATGTCAGTGGAGGGACACATAGACTTCTACAGGCTAGACAAGGGCACCCATTAGGTATCAAGATGAAATCCTCCCACCCATTGTCGGACCCTGATTCCTCCTAGTTCACCATAATGCCTGGCCTCATGTGGTATGCAGGCAGTTCCTGGATGATGATGAAATTGATAGCATTAACTGGCCTCCAATAAAACGCTTCTGTGACATGTTTTAGTTCATCCAACACCGCCAGGCTGCATCTCTGACATTCCAGGAGCTCAGTAACACCTTGGATCAGATCTGGGAGGAAATACCTTACGACACCCTCTGTCATTTCGTTATCAGGCAAATGGACTAACCTGCTGCATCATTATTTCACTTAAAATTTTCAGGGTGTCTTTGAATTCAGCCCTTTGTATATTGATAATTTTTATTTCCATTAAACGATATGTCATCTATTTGTTCCTAACACATTACCCAGTCCATATTAGTAAACATAACCTGCATGAATTTTCCTCCATTAAGATCTGACATGCTTTCAAAGTGTTCCTTTAATTTTTTGAGCAGTGTATAATCCCTACAGAGTGTTCAGTGCCCAGTATACCTCATATAAGAGAAAGCAGCTCTACTCTAAGATAATGCTGCCCAGATTACTTGCTTGACTCTCAATCTTACTTTTGAGTTGATTTTAAGACAAAACCAGGAACCAAGCAGTGACATCCTTCTCCTCCTTTGCTGTCAGCTTGAGATGCCTCAGCATTTTTCTTACATACTGTCTGTCTATATCCTACTGCATGTCTGTAAGTTCAGGTAAATATCTCCACAGTCCTCAGGGCAGATAAAGGTGGGCTTACGGATTGTAGGATTATCTGATGTGTTCTTAAAGCTCCTGCCAACCTCTGTTCAGCCTTCACTGTTCTTAAACACACAGGCCTTAAACAGTTTTTTCTAATCGCTTCACCTGCAGGGACAAACCTGCTGGTGGGTTTTACCTTTTGTTTGTTGACACAAAACAAAGTGTGTGGACTTCTGACTGTTCAGCACCTGGTAATGTTGCCAAGTGTACTGTTTAGGGACAGACTGAGTGTGCAGGTTGAACACAGTATATAATCAGTAATATAGACAAACAAAGCCCAAAACTATATTCAATCCCAGGCTTTCCAGTAGCCACAATTTGAAGGAACAGAATAACAATAATACTACTGTAACAACAAAGAATGAGAATAAAACCTCCCAGAGCTCTGTGCCCCAAATTCTCCACAGCCACAGTGTCTTCCCTACACTTCAGGACACCTCGTTAGACTTAAAGATGGCCATGCTGTTTGCTCCTGTTGATGGATTTGCTGCACAGTCATCTTTCATTTCCCTGATGGAGGTGCCCTATTCCATTAAGTTTCCTTGTGCTCAGAAACGTGCACAAACTGGAACCTAAAAAACCTCCAGAAACCTTCTTCTGACTTTGTTGCACCTGACCTAGAATCACCTAGACTTTTTGAACATTCTTGTACTTTGCAAGAACGAGCAACCCTGTCTCTTAAAAATGAAGTTCCTATTCAAACAAACTGCCAAAACGATTACATTTTTGTAGTAAACATAACCATCACGTTCACAGTTTGGGATTAAGCAAGAAAAGCCCTTTGGATAGGATTAGAGCAAGACAGCAGTTTTGTTTAATAAAGAAACTTTGATTGCATATTAAGAAGTCCTTACCTTTTTTGAATTCATTGTGTTAAATCCAATATTTTACACATTCATACTTATAACCCCATTTACTGTTAATAAAGAGAACAATAATTTGCAGAGGATAGCTGACGCTGATAAAGTTGTATGAAGATAAATGAATTAAAGTCGAATACTAAACGCTTTCCCTCATTCAAGCTAGTTCATTTAGTGAAAAGCGCAATTATATTATTTTTACTAAAGTACTTTACTAGTAAAGTAGTAAAAATCACTAATACTCCTCAGTTTTCTCAGAACGTGCCAAATAACATTCAGGAAACCCATGGAAATTGTCAGGTAAATATTTTGGGCTGTATTGCAGCCTGCAACTACTGGCGGATTGATGAAAAAATAACAGCACCTAGTGGGAAATCATGCTTTAGCATTTGTTTCACAAAGAAAAAAAAATCTTTGTAAGCCTCATGAAAGCTGATCGATTCATGGGCGCCTGTCTGTGGTGTTTCTTCTCACTGTCTCTGTTTGGACCAAATCTCGGGGCAATTGACAGCCGAGTCCCAGGCAGCGTGAGGAGAATGGTTCACAGAGGATAATGACAGATTTCTTCATCTTTTCAGCAAACAGGACGTGGCCCTGTGCCCCCAAACCCCCCCCCCTCCAGATCCCCCTCCATGACTAAGATCCACCTGTACATCAGCCAGCGTTCAGGAAGCATGACCAGAACACAGGACGGAGGAACATCAGAATAAACAAAGTGTGTCAGCGCCTGTTACTGCAGTTGCCACTGCACACTGAATGCAAAAGAATACTGCTGTGTATGTGTACCTTTAACATATCTGCTGAGCAACAGCACATGCAGGTACTCTTAGATGAGTATATAGATTGTTCCAATTATAAAAGAGTGTTTACAAGTCTTATGAACATAATTATGTGAACTTAGTGCCTGCTAATGTAGATGGGCAATTATTACCTGAGAAAAGCTGCACTGTGCACGGAAAATCAATGATCATATGCACTGAGATGTAATTAAACCCATTATAGATATGAAAGGACATTTTAAGTTGTGTCTTCTTGAGGTATAAACTGTATACATACGTGACTCATAGCAGTTGCTGTGGATCTGTTTTCCTACTGCTACCAGGAGGGGAAATGTTCAAAGGGGCCTGGAAAAAAAGAGACACGAAACAGTAGCAACCTGATGAGATTTCAGATTCCTGTTTAATCTGATTCCCCTTCCTCTTCCCCCTCAGGAACAGCACAGTTTTTCTCTCTACTTACAGAACAAGATTGAACAGATAATAAAAGCTGTGCGTGAAAAACTGGAATTAGACAAAAGGGCGACTTTGTTGCCTCGAGTTTTTCAGATGTACATGTATCAGATAACTTCAGAGTGTGAAATGCAATGATCAGCTGCATCTGACAAACAAAACAATCACAGCACAATTTGGTAATTAAGTGACAACTACAGTAATGCATACAATTAGGGTTTTAATCTGTTAGCTCTGACAACTGGTTGTATCAGCCATTAAAGCAGCTGGATAGTGTAGCGGTAAGATAAACACACCTTATGCTTACCCTGCCTTTGCCTTGTACCTTGTAAGCATCTTTCAAATGACTAAATATAAACGTATCAGTTATGATAAGACTGCAATCACTAAAGCAACAGCTAAGAACTTTATAACATGTTTTTCAGATCAAGGGTGATCAACTTGACCTATATAATGCAATGGCTATGTTCTTTAATTTCCTTGTCCCATATGACATCTGATTTCTAGCAGTGTTGCCATATTCTGAGATTTCAGCTCCTACATATGTGGACACACATGGATGGAACCAACCTACAAAAGAGCTACAGCAATACAACTCAAATTGTAGTTTCCAATAAAGGCTCTACCAGTACAGTTAGCATGTGACCTAAGCTAAAACAATCATTCAACAACCCCACGGTCAGTCTAACTGAGCTTCAGAGGTCCTGTGCAAAGATGGTAAGAATTGCTCGAAGGAAAGCAGCACTTCATTAATCAGACATTAGAGTAGAGAAGCAAAATGGACATCACAGCAGACTTGGAGTTTATCAAATTGAATTGAAAGGACTCTGAGAGCATGAGGAAAAATACTTTCTGGTGCCCAGACAAAAAAGTGAACTCTTTGGGGAAAACAAAAGAAGCTATATAAGCACTATATACATAATGCAATGCAGCCACAGTGACTGTAACAGCTTTAGTAAGCTGTGATAACAAAATACTTTCTGGCAATTCAGCATTCTTCCATATGGCTGATT